>NC_080038.1:74494411-74799152 GCF_030020395.1 Manis pentadactyla
GTTAGTGCTGTCCAATTTTAAGTGATACATATAATTTATGGATCACTTTATATTCTATGTCTAATGCTGACCAACTTCATAATTTCTGTCCTGATAGCTATACATTATTTTATAAAATGTGCTGAATCATATCACAGATGAAAATAGTGCTGCTTATGTTTTTTTTTTTTTTTTTTTTTTTAGATAATTATTTTTTATTGAAGGGTAGTTGACACACAGTATTACATTACATTAGTTTCAGGTGTACAACACAGTGATTCAACATTTATATACATGATAATTCTAGGTACCAGCTATCACCATACCAAGTTGTTACAATATTTTGACTATATTCCTTATGCTATACATTACATCCCGGTTACTTATTTATTTTACAATTGGAAGTGTGTACTTTTTTTTTGGTTGTTGTTGTTAGGGCATCTCTCCTATTTATTGATCAAATGGTTGTTAACAACAATAAAATTCTGAATAGGGGAGTCAATGCTCAATGCACAATCATTAATCCACCCCAAGCCTAATTTTCGTCAGTCTCCAATCTTCTGAAGCATAACGAACAAGTTCTTACATGGAGAACAAATTCTTACATAGTGAATAAGTTACATGGTGAACAGTACAAGGGCAGTCATCACAGAAACTTTTGGTTTTGCTCATGCATTATGAACTATAAACAGTCAGTTCAAATATGAATACACATTTGATTTTTATACTTGATTTATATGTGGATACCACATTTCTCTCTTTATTATTTTTAATAAAATGCTGAAGTGGTGGGTAGATACAACATAAAGGTAGAAAACATAGTTCAGTGTTGTAAGAGAGCAAATGTAGATGATCAGGTGTGTGCCTGTAGACTATGTGTTAATCCAAGCTAGACAAGGGCAATAAAACATCCACATATGCAGAAGATTTCTCTCAGAACAGGGAGGGTGAGGTTCTAAGCCTCACCTCTGTTGATCCCCAATTTCTCACCTGATGACCCCCCTGCGACTGTGCCTGTCTTAGGTTGTTCCTCCCTTGAGGAATCTTACCCGTCTCTGGCTAACCAGTCATCTTCCGGGGCCATACAGGGAAATGTGAAGTTGGTAAGTGAGAGAGAAGCCTTATTGTTTGAAATGGTTAGCTTTTTATTTCTTTGCATATATATGCCCTGTGGCTTCTATGCCCAGCATTTGTCTTGAGGTATCTTTACCACTTGGAGGAGTTATGATACTCGGTAAATTTGATATGAGGCACGAATTCTATTTAAGAATTCGTTGTAATTAGGAAGGAAGAAGAAAAGCTATAGAAGTAGCAGGCGGGAGAAAACATGGGAAGATTGATTATTTATTTGACATATCTCCTTGTAGAGTAACTTCAGCATGTATAGATTTTAAGCTACTACTTAAATTGCGCACACACATTAACATAATAGGAGTATAGTTACATAACCAAAGCATACCTGTAATTACCAGCCATCTCCAGTGAAACCAAGAAAACCAGTTAGGCACCCTAGGCATTTGTGAAAACTTATCAATGATATGATGGTTATTATCTAACTGAATTTGAATAGTTTGAGAAAAATCAGACAAATTAAAACAACCCATTCCTGGGACCTGTTCACATCCCATATGTTCTTTTACCAGTAAATAGTCTGTAGTTGTAAGATTTTGGAGCGCTACAATTTGCACTTCTCCTAATTCTTGGTTGAGTTCCAACAGTATAGATCCAGTCAAATTTGTTGTTTTACTGTATGCACCGGCCAGCTTAGATATCTCCTTCATTCCCATGGCAAGTTCAGGAGCTGGTGGGATGAGTGCATCTACAGCTGTAGCAGTGCGTGGATCTTTGTTGGGGTTTTTTGATGATCATCTTCTGGCATGAGTCTTCCCGAGAGTGCTGATGTTGGAAGTTCTCTTTCATATCGTATCTTAGTTCATTTTCGGGGTAGCCAAATTAGGCTTTGATCCTCTGTATAAACACAAACAGACCCTTTGCCTACACTTTTATATGTCCTTTATATCATTGTGTAGAACTCATTAGAGGTCACCACATAGGAACTGCATTTTTTTTTTAATCATTAATCTACACTTACATGACGAATACTTTGTTTACTAGGCTCACCCCTATACCAGGTCCCCCCTATATACTCCTTTACAGTCACTGTCCATCAGCGTAGCAACCTGTTGTAGAATCACTACTTGTCTTCTCTGTGTTGTACAGCCCTCCCCTTTCTCCCACCCCGCTATGGATGCTAATCTTAATACCCCCCTACTTCTCCCCCCCTTATCCCTCCCTACCCACCCATCCTCCCCAGTCCCTTTCCCTTTGGTACCTGTTAGTCCATTCTTGAGTTCTGTGATTCTGCTGCTGTTTTGTTCCTTCAGTTTTTCCTTTGTTCTTATATTCCACAGATGAGTGAAATCATTTGGTATTTCTCTTTCTCTGCTTGGCTTGTTTCACTGAGCAAAATACCCTCCAGCTCCATCCATGTTGCTGCAAATGGTTGGATTTGCCCTTTTCTTATGGCTGAGTAGTATTCCATTGTGTATATGTACCACATCTTCTTTATCCATTCATCTATCGATGGACATTTAGGTTGCTTCCAATTCTTGGCTATTGTAAATAGTGCTGCGATAAACATAGGGGTGCATCTGTCTTTCTCAAACTTGATTGCTGCGTTCTTAGGGTAAATTCCTAGGAGTGCAATTCCTGGGTCAAATGGTAAGTCTGTTTTGAGCATTTTGATGTACCTCCATACTGCTTTCCACAATGGTTGAAAAAGTTTACATTCCCACCAGCAGTGTAGGAGGGTTCCCCTTTCTCCACAGCCTCGCCAACATTTGTTGTTGTTTGTCTTTTGGATGGCAGCCATCCGTACTGGTGTGAAGTGATACCTCATTGTAGTTTTAATGTGCATTTCTCTGATAATTAGCGATGTGGAGCATCTTTTCATGTGTCTGTTGGCCATCTGTATTTCTTTTTTGGAGAACTGTATGTTCAGTTCCTCTGCCCATTTTTTAATTGGTTTATTTGTTTTTTGTTTGTTGAGGTGTGTGAGCTCTTTATATATTCTGGATGTCAAGCCTTTATCGGATGTGTCATTTTCAAATATATTCTCCCATACTGTAGGGTTCCTTTTTGTTCTATTGATGGTGTCTTTTGCTGTACAGATGCTTTTCAGCTTAATATAGTCCCACTTACTCATTTTTGCTGTTGTTTTCCTTGCCCGGGGAGATATGTTCAAGAAGAGGTCACTCATGTTTATGTCTTAGAGGTTTGTGCCTATGTTTTCTTCCAAGAGTTTAATGGTTTCATGACTTACATTCAGGTCTTTGATCCATTTTGAGTTTACTTTTGTATATGGGGTTAGACGATGGTACAGTTTCATTCTCCTACATGTAGCTGTCCAGTTTTGCCAGCACCATCTGTTGAAGAGACTGTCATTTCGCCATTGTATGTCCATGGCTCCTTTATCAAATATTAATTGACCATATATGTCTGAGTTAATGTCTGGATTGTCTAGTCTGTTCCATTGGTCTGTGGCTCTGTTCTTGTGCCAGTACCAAATTGTCTTGATTATTATGGCTTTATAATAGAGCTTGAAGTTGGGGAGTGAGATCACCCCTACTTTATTCTTCTTTCTCAGGATTGCTTTGGCTATTCGGGGTCTTTGGTGGTTCCATATGAATTTTTGAATTATTTGTTCCAGTTCATTGAAGAATGTTGCTGGTAGTTTCATAGGGATTGCATCAAATCTGTATATTGCTTTGGGCAGGATTGCCATTTTGACGATATTAATTCTTCCTAGCCATGAGCATGGGATGCGTTTCCATCTGTTAGTGTCCCCTTTAATTTCTTTTAAGAGTGACTTGTAGTTTTCAGAATATAAGTCTTTCACTTCTTTGGTTAGGTTTATTCCTAGGTATTTTATTTTTTTTGATGCAATTGTGAATGGAGTTGTTTTCCTGATTTCTCTTTCTGTTGGTTCATTGTTGGTATATAGGAAAGCCACAGATTTCTGTGTGTTGATTTTGTATCCTGCAACTTTGCTGTATTCCGATATCAGTTCTAGTAGTTCTGGGGTGGAGTCTTTAGGGTTTTTTATGTACAGTATCATGTCATCTGCAAATAGTGACAGTTTGACTTCTTCTTTGCCAATCTGGATTCCTTGTATTTTATTGTTTTGTCTGATTGCCGTGGCTAGGACCTCTAGTACAATGTTAAATAACAGTGGGGAGAGTGGGCATCCCTGTCTAGTTCCCGATCTCAGCGGAAATGCTTTCAGCTTCTCGCTATTCAATATAATGTTGGCTGTGGGTTTTTCATAGATGGCCTTTATTATGTTGAGGTACTTGCCCTCTATTCCCATTTTGCTGAGAGTTTTTATCATGAATGGATGTTGAACTTTGTCAAATGCTTTTTCAGCATCTATGGAGATGATCATGTGGTTTTTGTCTTTCTTTTTGTTGATGTGGTGGATGATATTGACGGACTTTCGAATGTTGTGCCATCCTTGCATCCCTGGGATGAATCCTACTTGGTCATGGTGTACGATGGTTTTGATGTATTTTTGAATTCGGTTTGCTAAAATTTTGTTGAGTATTTTTGCGTCTACGTTCATCAGGGATATTGGTCTGTAGTTTTCTTTTTTGGTGGTGTCTTTGCCTGGTTTTGGTATTAGGGTGATGTTAGCTTCATAGAATGAGTTTGGGAGTATCCCCTCCTCTTCTATTTCTTGGAAAACTTTAAGGAGAATGGGTATTATGTCTTCCCTGTATGTCTGATAAAAGTCCGAGGTAAATCCATCTGGCCCGGGGGTTTTGTTCTTTGGTAGTTTTTTGATTACCGCTTCAATTTCGTTGCTGGTAATTGGTCTGTTTAGATTTTCTGTTTCTTTTTGGGTCAGTCTTGGAAGGTTGTATTTTTCTAGGAAGTTGTCCATTTCTCCTAGGTTTCCCAGCTTGTTAGCATATAGGTTTTCATAGTAGTCTCTAATAATTCTTTGTATTTCTGTGGGATCTGTTGTGATTTTTCCTTTCTCATTTCTGATACTGTTGATTTGTGTTGACTCTCTTTTCCTCTTAATAAGTCTGGCTAGAGGCTTATCTATTTTTTTATTTTCTCGAAGAACCAGCTCTTGGTTTCATTGATTTTTGCTATTGTTTTATTCTTCTCAATTTTATTTATTTCTTCTCTGATCTTTATTATGTCCCTCCTTCTGCTGACCTTAGGCCTCATTTGTTCTTCTTTTTCCAATTTCGATAGTTGTGACATTAGACCGTTCATTTGGGATTGCTCTTCCTTTTTTAAATATGCTTGGAGAGCTATATACTTTCTTCTTAAGACTGCTTTTGCTGCGTCCCACAGAAGTTGGGGCTTAGTGTTGTTGTTGTCATTTGTTTCCATATATTGCTGGATCTCCATTTTGATTTGGTCATTGATCCATTGATTATTTAGGAGCGTGTTGTTTAGCCTCCATGTGTTTGTGAGCCTTTTTGCTTTCTTTGAACAGTTTATTTCTAGTTTAATGCCTTTGTGGTCTGAAAAGTTGGTTGGTAGGATTTCAATCTTTTGGAATTTACTGAGGCTCTTTTTGTGTCCAGTATGTGGTCTATTCTGGAGAATGTTCCATGTGCACTTGAGAAGAACGTGTATCATGTTGCTTTTGGATGTAGAGTTCTGTAGATGTCTATTAGGTCCATCTGTTCTAGTGTGTTGTTCAGTGCCTCTGTGTCCTTACTTATTTTCTGTCTGGTGGATCTGTCCTTTGGAGTGAGTGGTGTGTTGAAGTCTCCTAGAATGAATGCATTGCATTCTATTTCCTCCTTTAGTTCTGTTAATATTTGTTTCAGGTATGTTGGTGCTCCTGTATTGGGTGCATATATATTTATAATGGTTATATCCTCTTGATGGACTGAGCCCTTTATCATTATGTAATGTCCTTCTTTGTCTTTTGTTACTTTCTTTGTTTTGAAGTCTGTTTTGTCTGATACCAGAATTCCAACACCTGCTTTCTTCTCTCTGTTGTTTGCTTGAAATATCTTTTTCCATCCCTTGACTTTAAGTCTGTGCGCGTCTTTGGGTTTGAGGTGAGTCTCTTGTAAGCAGCATATGGATGGATCTTGCTTTTTTATCCATTCTATTACTCTGTGTCTTTTGATTGGTGCATTCAGTCCATTTACATTTAGGGTAATTATTGAAAGGTATGAATTTATTGCCATTGCAGGCTTTAAGTTTGTGGTTACCAAAGGTTTAGGGTTAGCTTCTTTACTGTCTTACTGTCTAACTTAACTCGCTTGTTGAGTTATTATAAACACAATCTGATGATTCTTTATTTCTCTCCCTTCTTATTCCTCCTCCTCCCTTCTTCATATGTTGGGTGTTTTGTTGTGTGCTCTTTTTAGGAGTGCTCCCATCTAGAGCAGTCCCTGTAGGATGCCCTGTAGAGGTGGTTTGTGGGAGGCAAATTCCCTCAACTTTTGCTTGTCTGGGAATTGTTTAATCCCTCCTTCATATTTAAATGATATTCGTGCTGGATACAGTAGTCTTGGTTCGAGGCCCTTCTGTTTCATTGCATTAAGTATATCATGCCATTCTCTTCTGGCCTGTAGGGTTTCTGTTGAGAAGTCTGATGATAGCCTGATGGGTTTTCCTTTGTAGGTGACCTTTTTTTCTCTCTGGCTGCTTGTAATACTTTGTCCTTGTCTTTGATCTTTGCCATTTTAATTATTATGTGTCTTGGTGTTGCCCTCCTTGGATCCCTTGTCATGGGAGTTCTGTGTACCTCTGTGGTCTGAGAGGCCATTTCTTCCCCTAGTTTGGGGAAATTTTCTGCAATTATTTCTTCAAAGACATTTTCTATCCCCTTTTCTCTCTCTACTTCTTCTGGAATGCCTATGATTCTTATATTCTTCCTTTTATATTGATCACTCAGCTCTCTTAAAATTCTTTCATTCCTGGAGATCCTTTTATCTCTCTCTGCATCAGCTTCTCTGCGTTCCTGTTCTCTATTTTCTAGTCCATTAATGGTCTCGCATCTCGTCCATTCTGTTTTGAAGTCCTTCCAGAGCTTGTTTTATTTCTGAATTCTCCTTCCTTAGTTCTTGCATATTTCTCTGCAAGTCCATCAGCATGGTTATGACTTTTGTTTTGAATTCTTTTTCAGGTAGACTGGCTAAATCTATCTCCCCAGATTCCTTCTCAGGGGAAGATGTAGCAGATGCTGAAGCTGTCTGGGTTAGTCTTGTCTGGATCATATTTTTTTGCCTTTTCATGTTGACAGGTGCTATTGACTGTCAGCTGGGAGGGCCAAAATTTTCACTTACTACTGGCCTTTCTTTACTGGGGCAACTGCTTCCCCTAGTGGCTTGTGTTGGGTAATTGCGTGTAGAGTGGGTCTTTGTGTCTTGCCTGGCCGGGAGGGATAAATTTCCCTTTCTGTGCGCGGAATTTGTCTCAGGCTGCTTCTCTGCTTTCGCAGCGCCCGGTGGGGTGATGGATGGGGGGGCTGCTTGACTGTTTGCCTCCGTGAGGGGTCTCAGAGCTGTTGCCCAGTGGGTTAGTGCACCCGGTTTTCCCTGTAATTTCCAGCTGCTGTACTGTGACCTGGGTTGTTTCCGTCAAGCTGTTAAGTCCCTGTCCCTTTAAGACTTTCAAAAAGCCCCCGCTTTTCTTTGTCACAGGGGCATCAGCTTCAGCACCCGCTCAGAGGTCTTACTCCCTCTTCCCCCAGTATCCAGGGCCCCCTGGGCATGTACTGTGTCTGCGCTCTGGCCCGGATGGCTGGGGCTGGGTGTTCGGCAGTCCTGGGCTCCGTCTCCCTCCCGCTCTGCCTATTGTTCTCCCGCCGGGAGCTGGGGGGAGGGGCGCTCGGGTCCCGCAGGGCCGGGGCTTGTATCTTACCCCTTTCACCAGTCGCTGGGTTCTCGCTGGTGTAGCTGCAGTCTGACCACTGTCCTGTGTCTTCTGGTCTCTCTTTTAGGGCTAGTTGTGTTTGTTGTATTTTCAAAAGTATATATGTTTTTGGGAGGAGATTCCCACTGTCCTACTCACGCCGCCATGTTGGCTCCGCCTCTGCTTATGTTTTGATATCACAGACTTACTAATTTCAAGAAATTCAGGAACTCCAGAGAGTATCTCCAAATAATATCACAGCTGGTTGGATACAAATTGTTTTCAGACAACTTCTTTGTCTAAACCTTTGACAAGAATTGAGTATAAATGTCTTCTCTTTCTGATGTCATTTATAACTTATGCCCAAAAGTGACTCAAAATTTTCTTGGTTTAGTAAAGAACACATGACTAATCTAAGTTTTTTGCTGACAGTAGTCATTACCATGTTGTGTGTGTGTGTGTGTGTGTGTGTGTGTGTGTACAGAGGCTGCCATTGTAAATGTGGAAGAAATGCAGATCTAAAACTGTACTTGATGGCAAACCACATGCAGCCTGTGCCTGGAGCATCAAGGTTACTGTCAGCTTTTCAAAAGCTCAACTTCTTACACTTTTCAGAGACTCATAGTGCAGTTGTATCAAGCAGAATTTGGCCTGTCGTGTTTGGATTAGCAGTAAACCTACTAATCCAACCTAACTAATATCCAAAGAGCTATTGCTAGATCAAATGGGTCATATAATTGTCCCTCTCTTTCTTCATTCTGGGCCCCAGATGGTGTTAAATAGGCATAAAGCATATCATATGCCTAAAGGCATAATGAGATCTGGGAAGACATTATTTTAGTCTTAGGCCAAAATTCACAGCCCAATTTTTTTGTAACAGGCTTGAAGGAATGATTTCCTTGAAGTGTTAATATTCACTGTTGATTGACTCTGAAGACTGCTTTCAAAGCTCATAGTATTTATTTTAGATATAAATCGTATTATTGATAGTCAAAAGTATGCAACAAGTATGCACATTCATATGGCAATTCGCCTCAGCTATTGCAGTGAAAATAATGTCTACTTTTCTCTCAGTTTATATTTACAGCTTAAAAAAAGAATTTTAGCAATGAAAATACAGAATGTGAACTACAGCATGAGGGTCATGGAATCTTGTCAATGCATCCTTAAACTGCCAGTTTTGTAAATGGCTCTTTTGAAACCAGGAAGTTGTAATAAAAGAAAAAAGGACAAAGTTTGAAATGTGTCCTTGTTTAATACCTTTCTACTATCTTTAGCTGAGAATACAGGTGACAGAGCTTAAGAGTTCCTGCCAATTTCTAAAGTTACACTTTTATCCACTAAACAAGCATCCTGATCCGGTCTATCAAGCAGAGCACTCAACAGGAGCCCCTAAGCATGCATATTAAATGTCATTTATGCATCTGCCTGGGCCATCCACTTTAAGGAATGCTCAATCTCAGTCTGTTTCACACTTCCTGTACTCCCTTGCTGTGAGTAATGAACATTCCCCAGAGACATTTCTCAGAAAGAATCTGCATGCAGAACAGTTGTTGCACATGCTTCTATTTTAAAAACCACATGTTCAGCACATTTTGCTTTTGTGAAATGGAATATGGTTTAAGTTTGTTTCAATCAAAAAGAGAGTTTGGCTGGAAGGGCTTATATCAAAGTGCAAAAGGTTTTGTACACAATGAAGGTTCTTTTTCCCCTTCTTCTTCCTCTTATGACTGAAGAAAGAGAAAATAATAAGTTACTCTTTGCCACAACAGCATTTGCTTTTTTAAACATATGAATGAATTTACAAGGCAGCTTGTTATGAAAGCACCATCCTTTATATTTATTTTGATTTCAACTGATTTATTGTAGGAGTCACATCAAGAGAAGAAGCTCCTTCCTCTATTATGAAACTTAATATGTATTCATAGTAAAGTATTAATGTCTGAGTTTAATGGATCATATTAAAGACCAATTATTGGGGTAACAGTGCTATTATATAAGCATGGTAACCAGGGAGTTCTACTTTTAAAAAATGTCTCACTTAAATCAGTATTTATATTCAATGAAATGTGCAACTGAATATGAAGAAACCCTCCTCTAGACAATAAATTATAAAATTAATATGTAATAGTTTATTGCTAAATCCTATTATAAAATTATAGGCAATTACAGAAGATGGTAGAATAGGAGTTCACTATGATAACCTCCTTTCATGTATACATGAATAAGGAACTACATCAAATACCACCAACTCTGCGAATGACATGAAGACTGAAGAACAGTCCATCTACAGCTGCCAAACAAGAGAAGAGAACACTGAGAAGAATTAAGGGGCAAAGCCATGATCCAAGCTCTTCCCCCATACCAGCAAACAATCAAACGGGGAGGAATGAAGTGGGAAAGTAATAATCCTCAGGAAAATGATATACTTGGCCCTGGGAATCTGATCTTGGAAGATGACTCCCATTGCATTGGGCACTGAAGACTAAGAGGGTTGCAAATGAAGGAGAGTTGGAGTGCTTTGGGTGGGCCAAGACTCTGGTCATGTGCGGAGGACCAGCATGCTCTATCAATTGCTGTGACACCCAAAACAGAGTCAAAAGTTTCAAGGATTTTCTAGCAATTGGAAGTGTGCCAGAGGGATAGAGATCTGAGTACTATTAGTATGTGTTTAAATTTGTGCAACCATCAACTTAGTATACACTTTATATATATAAGAAACTATATATGGACCTTAGGGTAACCACAGACCTAAAGCCTATAATAGATACACAAAAATACTAAGGACTCCAAGCATAATACTAAACAATAAATCATCATATTACAATGGAAGACAGCAAGTGAGGAAGAAATAGAAATGAACTATAAACACAATGAGGAAACAATAAACAAAATGGCAATAAACACTTATCAATAATTACTTTTAATATAAGTGGACTAAATGCACCAATCAAAAGACATAGGGAGGCAGAATGGAAAAAGAAACAAGACCTGTCTATATGCTGCCTACAAGAGACACATTTTAGACCTAAAGTTATACATAGACTGAAAAAGAAGGGATGGAAAAAGATATTACATACATATCATAGGGAGAAACAAAACAGGAGTAGCAGTACTTGTGTCAGACAAAATAGACTTCAAAACAGAAAAAGCCAAAGAAATACATTACATAATGATAAAGGGATCAGTCCAACAAGAAGATATAACATTATAAATATGCACCCAACATAGGAACACCAAAATATATAAAACACATACTAACACAACTAAAGGCAGAAATAGAAAAAAATACAAGCATATAGGGGATTTTAACACCTCCACTTACAACAATGAATAGGAAACAGAGGTATTGAACAACACTTTGGACCAGATGGACTTAACAGATATATATAGAATATTACACCCAAAAGCAACAGAATACACATTTTCCTCAATGCACATGGACTGTTATCCAGAATAGATCACATATTAGGGCACAGAAAGAGCCTCAATAAATTAAAGAAACATTGAAATTGTATCAAGCATCTTTTCAGATCACAGTGGTATGGAACTAGAAATCAATAACATGAATAAAACAAACAAACAAAAAAGCACACAAAGACATGGAGGGTAAACAACATGCTTCTAAATAACCAATGGATCAATGAAAATCAAACAATACGTGAAGACAAATGAAAACAGAAACACAACAGTTCAAAATATGTGAGATGCTGAAAAAACAGATTTAAGAGGGAAGTGCATAGTAATACAGGCTTACCTTAAAAAACCAAGAACAATCTCAAATAAATAATCTGAACTCACAACTAAGGAAACTAGAAAAAGAAGAACAAATGAAACACAAAGTTAGTAGAAGGAAGGACAGAATAAGGATCAGAGAAGAAATAAGTAGAGAATATGAAGGCAGTAGAAAAAAATCAGTGAAAACAACAGCTGGTTCTTCAAGAAGAAAATAAAATAGAAAATCCCCTAGCCAGACTTATCATGAAAAATAAGGGAGAGGACACAAACACACAAAATCAAAAGTAAGAAAAAAGTTAAACTGACACAACAGCAATTCACAGAATTATTTGACAATTCATTGAAAAATTATATCCCAATAAATTGGAGACCTAGAAGAAGTGGACAGATTCCCAGAAATGTACAACCTTCCAGGACTGACCTAGAAGGAAACAGAAAATGTGAAAAGACCAATTACCAGTAATGAAATTAATTGGTCTTCAACACACTCCCAACAAACAGAAGTCCAGAACCAGATGGCTTCACAGGTGAATTCTATCAAACATTTAAAGAAGAGCTAATACCCATCATTTTTAAGTGTCCCCCAAAATATAAGAGGATGAAATATTTCCAAATTCATTCTATGAGGCCAGTATCACTCTAATACCAAAACCACATAAAGACACCACATAAAAAGAAAATTACAGATCAATATCCCTTATAAACAAAGATACAAAAATCCTCAATGAAATATTAGCAAGCCAAATTAAAAAATACATCAAAAAGAACATCCATCATGATCAAGTGGGATTTATTCCAGGGATGTAAGGACGGTACAATATTAAAAAATCAATCAATGTGATACACCTCATTAACAAAGGAAGTATAATGGCCATACGATCATCTCAAGAGATGTTGAAAAATCATTTGACAAAATTCAACATCTCTTAATGCTTAAAACTTTCAACAAAACAGTCATAGATGGAACATACCTGACACAGTAAAGGGCATAAATGACATACCCACAGCTACTGTCATACTAAATGGTGAAAAGCTGGAAGTCTTTCATCTAGCATCACGAGCAAGATAAGGATGCCCACTCTCATCACTTTTATTCAGCGTAGAACTAAAAGTCCTTCCAGAACAAACAGATAATAAAAAGAAATAAAATGCATCTAATTGGTAAGGGATAAATAAAACCATTGCTGTTTGTATGACATACTATAAATAGAATACCCTGGACACTCCACTAAAAGACTTTTAGAACTCATAAATGGACTCAGTAAAACTTCAGAAAGAAAAGCAATATACAGAGATCTGTTGCATTTCTACATACTAAGAACAAACTAGCAGAAATAAATCATGTAAATAATTCCATTTACAATATCATCAAGAAGAATAAAATACCAGGGATAAACCTAACTAAGGAGGTGAGAGACCTATACTATGAAATGTATAAGATATCTATGAAAGAAATTGAAGACAAAATAAATGGAAAGAAACCCCTGCTCACAGGAAGAATTAATATTGGCAAAATGGCCATCCTACTCAAAGCAATGTACAGTTTCAATGTCATCCTCATTAAAATAAAAATTTTTTTTCACAAAACTAGAGTAAATAATCCTAAAATTTATATGGAACCATGGAAAACTCAAATAGTCAAAGCAATCTTGAGAAAGAAGAAGATATCTGGAGGTATTACTACATAATTTCCAGCAACGCTGAAAGCTACAGTGATTTAAAGTGATGTGGTACTGACACAAAAATAGATACATGGATCATTGGAACAGAATAGACAGTCCAGAAATAAACCCATACATATGTGGCCAATTAATATATGACAAAGGAGCCAAGAATATACAATGGGGAAAGGACAGTCTCTTTGATAAATGTTGTTGGCAAAACTGGACAGCTATATGTAAGAGAATGAAATTGGATCACTGTCTAATCCAATAAATAAAAGTAATATATAAAACTATAAAACTCCTAAAAGAAAATACAGATTGGGACCTCTTAAAAGTCAGCATGAGTAATTTTTTCTGGATACATGTCCTTGGGCAGTGAAAAGAAAGGCAAAAATAAACAAGTAGGACTACATCAAACTATGAGCTTCTGCACAGCAAAGGAAATCACCCATAAAATGGAAAGGCAACCTACTAAATTGGAGAGTATATTTTCAAATGATATGTTTGATACTGGGCTTATATCCAAATATACAAAGAACTCATATACCTCAACACTAAAAACCAAATAACCCAATTAAAAAATGAGTGGAAGACCTGAATAGGCAATTTTTCCAAAGAAGACATACAGATGGCAAACAGGCACATGAAAAGATGCTCCACATCACTAATAATCATGGAAATACAAATCAAAACCAGTCAGAAATCAATCACATCACATGGATCATCATGGCTACTATCCAAAAGACAGGGAATAACAAATGTTGATGAGGATGTGGAGAAAAGGAAACTCCTACACTAGTGGTAGGAATGTAAATTATCTCAGCCTCTGTGGAAAACAGTATAGAAGTTCCTCAAAAAATTAAATACAGAAATGCCATATGACCCAGTAATTCCAATTCTTGGAATTTATCCATAGAAACCAAAATCACTGATTTGAAAAGATGTGTGCAATATATGTTTATTGCAGCATTACTTAAATAGCCAAGATATGGTAACAACCTAAGTGTCTATCAATAGATGAATAGATAAAGAAGATGTGGTACATATATACAATGGAATATTTTTCATTCATAAGAAATCTTTCCATTAGCAACAACATGGATGGACCTAGAAGGCATTATGCTAAGTGAAATAAGCCAGGCAGAGAAAGACAACTACCATACTGTTTCACTTATATGTGGAATCTAAACAAAACAAAACAAATTAACAAATCAGAGATAGAGTCATAGAGAACAAATTGATGATTGTCATGGGAGAGTGGCTGTCATATGTGGTTAAATTAAATTTTAAGATATAAATAGTTGAAGGAGATAAAAAGGCATAATCTCCATTATAATATGAAGTATTATAGGGATTAATGTACAGCATAGAGTATATTGTCAATAATATTCTTATATCTATATTGGCAGATAGTAACTGACAGCATTTAATAATGAAGATAACTGTTGAACCACTGTTATATACTTGAAAGCAATATTATGTTATGTATCAACTATATTTCAATAAAAAAGCATTACTATGGCAAATAAAATTTTAACAGAGCTAATCTGCACTCAGGTAACATATTATTCAAACTTCATGAAATGCCAGTTTTTATAAACATTTTACCTGCTTCCTTAATTTTTTTATTGAGGTACCTACAATAAAATGCACAAATCTTCGTGTATAGACTGATGAATTTTGACACATGTATACACTCCGGTAACCATCACCTAGATCAAGATATCAAACATTCTCACTAATTTTTCCCCCAGTCTCCTATTTTACTCACTTCCCACTCCCATCCACAATGGAAACTACCAATATATTCTCTTTGTCTATGAGCCTATTTCTGTTTTGTTTGCTCATTTGTTTTTTTGTTTTTTATAGATTTCTTTCACATATAAATTAAATCATACAGTACTTGTCTTTGGCTTATTTCACATAGCATAATGCACCCACTAGGTCCATCCATGTTGTCCCAAATGGCAAGATTTCAATTTTTTAGGGCTGAATAATATTCTGATATATGTATGTCCCCCATATTTTTAACCATTTATCTATCAATGGACATTTCAGTTGTCTCCATATTTTGGCTATTATAAATATGCTCTAATAAACATTGGGGTGCATGTATATTTTTGAATTAGTGATTTAATTTTCTTCAGATGAATTCCCACTTCTCCTCATTAGTCTGAAGAGGGCAACATATTCTCTAATCAAGGCCATAACATAGGAAGTACTCACAAATGAATTTCTAGCAATATCTTATTAGTTCCACAAAAAGGAAAGCTGTTTTCTGTTTAGGTAATAGATCACAGTATAACTTGCCATACATAAGTCTTCAAGGAAAGATGGGAGAGAAATAAAAGTAGCAGTTGCTGCTGAATTAGTTGGCAAGTTGAATGCTGTGCTCTTGGGAAGAGAGAATCAATAGAGAAAAAGTATATAAATGAAAAGTAATGTAATTAACTGAACTTTCTCCTAGATTGTGCAAGGAAAGAATTTAAGTTTTATTGATCCTTTCATGGCATCTTCTGCACTGTTTTATTTTAACCAATAAGACTATCTTATCACATATAACTGCCTGCATTTGATCAAAATAACAACATAAATACATAATCCTCATTATGTACCCACATAATGTAATTGAGAGTGACATATGTATTTTTTCATCTGTTGGAGCTTATTACCAGGCAGGATCCTCAGGAGAACACTTGGGACTCTGTATAGCTTCCTGTTACCCTGAAATTTATTTGTCTTTAAGAAGAAAGTTGTATGCTACAGAATTCAGGACAGGACCCTGTGACTCAACTTTAAAATTACCTTTACATCAGTGTTGAAATGTTGCTTATTGTTTTCCAAATGTTGCATGTATATTTCACATTCAAATATCTATTTATTAACTGTGTCTACCAATTTCACCTATGCGCTATTACATCTCTCTTTTTGAAGTATCAAACTTGGCTCCATTCTAAGATTAATACTATCATGCAGCACCTTGGAATCTAAGTTTTAAAAAATATTTCTGTTTTTAAAAATCTATTCTTCTGCCTAGCTCATGCCCACATGGGGCCAGCTGTTCTCCATTCACCCAGCACCCACTAAGATGCACTGTGCACCAATGGAGCAGATGTGGACAAAGTGATGTTGGCTGGCCCCAGACTGGAGCTGCTGCTCCTGGCTTTGCTCCTACCAGTGTAGGTTTATTCAAATCAAACAATTGTTGTAACAATTAATTCTTCCCAGAATACCTCCACTGCCCCAAGTCCAGGTAATGCTATGACCAAAGCAGCTGATGGTGCTCTGTAGTCAATAGCCAGTCTCTTTGAGATCTCATTCTCCCTTCTACATCTCTACTGTTAAGATATCAGCCCAAGAAACATCTATAATCTCCCATCTTCTAAACCCAATCCAAATGACCTCTAGACATCTAGTGTGACAAGAAAAAACAGGCCTTGGTTGAATCTGCTAACTCCACTTTATTTATTGATAAAGAAAATACTGAAGATCCCAAATATTTTTGGTTTGAAGAGCATGTGAATGGTTTGACTAGATGATGAATGCTAACATTAAGTTACTGGACTCTCATATATAAAATGAAGAACTATAACATCCAAAGTTAAGAGGTAATTTCCTTAAATGTGGCTTAAGTATGGACACATAAAACTAGTACCTTGAAAATGAGAACAGATTTTATCTTATCTAGAGATAAAGAATATGGAATCAAGATTCAGTTTTCATTGGTTTATTAAGTGGGTAAGGCCATAAAACAGATAATACAAAAAAGCTTCCTTTGTCCTATTTATATGTATATTATAA
The DNA here is from genome assembly GCF_030020395.1 of Manis pentadactyla. Taxonomy (NCBI): domain Eukaryota; kingdom Metazoa; phylum Chordata; class Mammalia; order Pholidota; family Manidae; genus Manis; species Manis pentadactyla. The sequence continues at coordinate 74,511,487 of NC_080038.1, forward strand.
AAACACATATATTTAGAAGTACTAATTTAATGTTGATGTATAAAAATAAAGTTTTACATTGTTAAGCTATCACTATTCTATTGGGAACTGAACACTTTCCTCAGAGTCTTTGGATTTGAGATTGCATTTTACTTTTTATATAGTAATTGACATATGTCTCGGCAATGATGGATTGACTCTATCCCAAAACCAAGAATAATGAGTACATTTTGCTTACACCCTCATCACTTATACCTATTCAACAAGAGCACCAGATACATTTAGCTAAACTGATTCCAGAGAGTAGAAGTACATTGACCTTGACTGATTTCAAAATACCTTTTCTTTCTGCATATATTGAATACTTTCTACAATTGAAAACAATGATCTGTTTTGAAAGTAACCTTGACAAATATTGAAAGTAAAAAGGCAAGTATGTGACAAGGATCCAAAACTGTAAATCAAGTATTTGGGAAGTGAAGACTGAAAGGTAACTTACATTAAATTTGGAAAAACTTTTATGCTCTTTCTCGAAATACATTTTTTAAAAATCTCCATGAAATCAGAATAGCCACATTTGGGATACTTCCTGTTATCAGTCAATATTTTCAGATAGGTAGAACCTGGTCCTAAGCCTAAAATAGGCTTGATTCTGGAAAGTAAATCTTTTCACAACTTTCTTGATGCACAGAAAGCTTTTTAAAAATAGACACTTCCTAAAGTCTTTTTATCACATGGCCACACTGTTCCAATGTCTAATATGGCCACAGTAGTCTTGGTAACCAAAGCGGTACTTTCTGTCTTTAGCAACCTATTCTAGAATAACCATATGCAACACATCTCAAGCTACTGTGTGTGTGAATGAACATTCCCATTTGTTTCACACCTGAATGCTGTATATCTTATTTTGGGTTGTATATTGTGTTTGTGTATTTTTGCTTTGATTCATAGTAACTTCTCATGTTATGGAATTGATTTGCATTGAACACAAACTGTATATATTTGGCTAAAAGAGCTAAGGAAACTCTATTCTCCCACTTCCTATAAAATGGCACATCAACCTGGTCTTACATATTCTTTCTTCTATTTAAAAATTTATTTCCAATTATGGAAAAAATTATGGCTTTGTAAGAATCAAGGCAGAAACCTCATCCCCAAATCATATGAAACATGAAAATACAGCAAATACAACTAATCCTGAAAATGACCTGAAAACTGCAGAACAGACTTCCTACATTTGAAAAGAAGAGAAGACCTCACAGAAAAGTGTAAAGTGGCAAAGCCATGATCTGGAGGGGCCCAAGTCCTTCCCCACGCCAACCAACAGGTGAGAGGAAGAGGAGCAGAGTGGGGAAGGAGTAGAAGTCCAGGAACACCTGGCCCTGGAGATCTTCTCCAGGATCACAAAACCACATCACATGTTCCTCTGGAGATATATGGGGCTGGAAAGCAAAGACAGGTGGAATGCTCAGAGAAGGTTAAATTCCAGACACTTGTAGAGAACAGGTATTCACTAATAGTCCCCTTGGGACAAAAGAAAAGCAGGAAGCAGGAAGGACTTCCCAGCAAGAGGGGCACTGTAGGGGCAAAGATTATACAGAAATCTCTGCTCAGGAGAAAGGGCAAGTGGACAACACCTTCCCAGGCTGCTCAGCCCAGGACGTTGGGAGCTCTCAGGAGCTTCATATGCTCCATTTCGACCTGGTTGGAAATGCAGGCAAAGGGCTCCCATTTGCAGTGTGCAACTTTCTCTTCCTTCCTCCAAGTAGGCTCTGGTACTGCTTGCCTGACACATCATTATTGTAGGCCAGCTGGAGGGTAGCTTCACCCACAGCATCCCTAGGGATGTAGCACTAAGTCTCTTCCCTGTACACATGGTCCACTTGACCTGGCAGTAGAGGCAGGCATAATAGCTTGGAGGGCAGGAAAATCTCCCAGCCAAGTTGTTTCTTCCCATCAGGTGCTGGTCTCAATCACCTGTGGTTCCTGCCATTGAAGTAGGCTGGACTGAGGGCAGCTCCATACACAGCAGGTCCAGTGGCATACCCCTGAATATTCTCTCTGCTCGTGCAATCAGCTGATTGCCCACAGAGCCCACCATAAATCAGACCACTACAAACAATGTAGAAAGGTACCACACCCACTGCATACCAAGAGCTTGGACTCCCACATAGGAAATTGAGCTTCTGAACACTAAAGGGCACCTCTTACACAAAGCTATTATTCCACAGGAAACAATAAAAAAAAGGAAGAGGAATTTGGTCCAAACAAAACTATAAGAAAAAACACCAGAAATAGGGCTTAGTGAAACATAAATCACGAATAATCTTGATAAAGATTTCAAAATAAAAACCGTAAACATGCTAACAGAAATATAAAAGAGTATTCATGATCTCAGGGAAGACTTCAACAAAAAGTTTGAAACCCTGAAACAGAGCCACTCAGAGCTCAAGAATACAGCATCTGAAATGACCATGCAATGGAGGGAGTTAAAAGTAGATTAGATGATGTAAAGGAGATGGTAAAAGAAATAGAATTTAGAGAACAGGAAAACAAAGAAGCTGAGGAACAGAAAGAAAAAGGATCTCTAGGAATGAAAGAATAATAAGAGAGAAGTGTGACCAATACAAATGGAACAATATTCACATTATAGGGGTACCAGAAGAAGAAAGAGACAACAAGATAGAAAGTCTCTTTGAGGAAATAATTATTGCAAATTACCCAATCTGCGGAAGAAAATAAACAGCTCATGAAAGCACATATATCTAATACAAGGAACCCTAGTAAGACAACACAAAGATATACAATAATTAAAATGGAAAATATCAAGGACAAGGAGAGAATATTTAAAGCAGTCAGAGGAAAAAAGATCACTTAAAAAGGAAACCCCATCAGGTTATCAGCAGACTTCTCAGCAGAAACCTTACAGGCCAGAAGGAAATGGCAAGATATATTTAATGTAATGAAACAGAAGAGCCTCCAACAAAGAACATTCAACCCAGAAAGATGATCACTTCAATTTGAAGAAGGGATTAAACAATTTCAAGATAAGTAAAAGCTGAGGGAATTCACCACCACTAAAACATCCCTACAGGATCTGTTAAAGGGACTGCTCTAGATGGAAATTCTCCTAAGGCTAAATAGATGTCACCAGAGAAAAAAAAACACAGTAAAAGTAGTAGACCAATTAATCACTAAGCAAATGTGAAATTAAATCAAATACCCACAGTTAGTCAAGGGATTCACAAAGAGTGCAGAATATGGCACAAAATATATAAAAAGTGGAAGAGGAAGAAGAGGAAGGGGAGAAAAAAGTCCCTTTAGATTGTGTTTTAAATAGAGTAATCAGTGATTTAAGATAGATAACAAGGAGGCTATCTTTGAACCATTGGTAACCACAAATCTAAAGCCAACGATGCAATAAGTACATACCTATTGATAATCACCTTAAAAGTAAATGGGCTGAATGCACCATTCAAGAGACACAGAGCAGGCAAATGGATAAAAAAAAAGACCCAACTATATGTGACCTACAAGAGACTGATTTGAGAGCCAAAGACATATACAGACTAAAAATGAAGAGATGGAAAATGATATTTCATGCAAATAATAGGGATAAAAAAGGAGGACTAGCAGGACTTACATCAGACAAAATAGATTTCAAATCAAAGAAAGTAACAAGAGACAAAGATGGGCATTACATAATGATAAGAGGGTCAGTCCAACAAGTTTGGATATAAGCATAATAAATATCTATACAAGCAATATAAGAACACCTAAATATGTGAAACAAACACTAACAGAATGAAAGGGGAAAGTAGAATGCAATGCATTCAGTTTAGGAGAATTTAACACACCACTCACACCATCAGACAGATCAACCAGACAGAAAATAAGTGATGTGACAGAGGCACTGAACAGTACATTAGAACAGACGGACCTAACAGACATCTGCAGAACACTCCACCCAAAAGCCACAGGATACACATTCTTCTTGTGTACATGGAATATTTCAAGAATAGATAACATACTAGACCATAAAAAGAGCTTCAATAAATTAAAAAGATTGAAATTGTGCCAACTAGCTTTTCAGACCACAAAGGTATGAAACTAGAAATAAATTATGTAAAGTAAAAGAAAGCCTAAAAATACATGGTGGTTTAAAAACATGATCCTAAAATATCAATGGTTCAATGACCAAATTAAAACAAACATCAGGCAATATATGGAGACAAGTGAAGACAACAACTCAACAGCCTGTGGGATGCAGTGAAGGCTATTCTAAGAGGAAAGCTTATAGCAATACATACAGGCTTATGTCAACAAACAAGAATCCCAAGTGACAGTCTAAACTCACAATTAATGAAACTATAAGAAGAAGAACAAATGATGTCCAAAGTCAGTAGAAGGAGGGATATAATAAAGATCAGAGCAAAAATAAACAAAATGGAAAAGAATAAAATATTAGAAAGAATCAATGAAACTAGGAGCTGTTTCTTTAAGAATTAAACAAAATACATAAACTCCTAGCCAGACTTATCATGAAACAAGAGAGTGTACACACATAAACAGAATTAGAAGTGAAAAAGGAGCAATCACAACAGACACCACAGAAATACAAAGAATTATTATAGAGTACTAAGAAAAATTACATGGCAACAAATTGGATAACCTTGAAGAAATGGAAAACTTTCTAGAAAAATACAACCATTCAATACTGACCCAGGAAGAAACAGAAAATCTGAACAGATCAGTTACCTGGTATGAAATCAAATTGGTAATCATATAACTACCTAAGAAAAAACTGTGGCTGAGATAGCTTCATGGTTGAATTTTTTCAAACATTAAAAGAGCTAATATCCATCTTCCTTGAAGTATTCCAAAAAGTAGAAGAGAAAGGAATACTTCCAAGCATCCTATGAGGACATCATCACTCTAATACTAAAACCAGGCAAAGACACCACAAAAAAAGAAAATTACAGACCAATATCCCTGATGAACAAAGATGTAAAAATTATCAACATAATATGAGCAAACCAAATTCAAACATACATCAAAATGATCACCCAACATGACCAAGTGGGATTTATTCCAGGGATACAAAATACATGTATAGTACAATATTTATAAATCAGTCAACATTATCCACCACATCAACAAAAAGAAGGACAAAATTATATGACCATCTCAATTGATGCTTAAAAACATTTGACAAAATTCAATATCCATTCATGTCAAAAACTATCTCCAAAATGGGTATAGAGGTTAAGTGCCTCAACATAAAAAAGGCTGTCTACAACAAACCCACAGTGAACATCAGAATCAACAATAAAAATCTGAAAGCTTTTCTTCTAAGATTGGAACAAGACAAGGATGCCCACTCTCACCACTTTTATTCAACATAGTACTGGAGGTCCTGCCATGGCAATCAAACACAAATATATAAAAGGCATCCAGACTGGTAAGGAAGAAGTTAAGCTGTTATTCTTTGCAGATGGCATGATATTACACATATAAAATCCTAAAGACTGCACCAAAAACTATTAGAACTAATAATTTAATTTAGCAAAGGTGCAGGATACAAAAATTAATACACAGAAATCTGTTGCATTCCTGTATAATAACAATAAATGATCAGAAGGAGAAATCAGTAAAATAACTCCAATTATAATTGCATCAAAGAGAATAAAATACCTAGGAATAAGCCTAACCAAAGAAGTGAAAGAGCTATACTCTGAAAACTATAAGACACTCATGAAATAAAGAAGACACCAATAAATGGAAATCTATCCTGTACTCATGGATAGAAATAATTAAAATTGTCAAAATGTCCATCCTGCCTAAAGCAATCTGCAGATTCAATGCAATCCCTATCAAAATACCAGCAGCATTATTCAATGAACTAGAAAAAATAGTTCTAAAATTCATATGGAAATACAAGATATCCTGAATAGCCAAAGCAATCCTGATAAAGAATAACAAAGCTGGGACAACTATGCTCCCTAACTTCAAGCTCTACTACAAAGCCATAGTAATCAAAACAGTTTGATACTCCTATAGGAACAGACCCACATATCAATGGAACTGAGTAGAGAGCCCAGATAAAATCCCACACAAATATGGTCAATTAATATATGATAAAGGAGCCATGAATATACATAGGGGAAAAGGCAGCTTCTACAACAACTGGTGCTGGCAAAAATGGACAACTACATGAAAGAGAGTGAAACTGGATTGTCTAACTGCATACACAAAAGTAAACACAAAATGGAGCAAAGATATGAATTTAAGTCATCAAACCATAAAAATCTTAGTAGAAAATGCATGCAAAAATCTGTAGAAAATAAACATGAGCATCTTTTCCTGAATGCATCTCCTCGGGCAAGGGAAGCAAAAGCAAAGATGAACAAATGAGCCTACATCAAGCTAAAAAGCTTCTGTACAGCAAAGGACACTATCAGCAGAACAAAAAAGCATCCTACAGTATGGGAAAATATATTCATAAACCTGATAAGCAGTTAACATCCAAATTATATAAGGAATTCACATGCCTCAACACACACAAAAAACAAATAACCCAATTAATTAATGGGCACAGTATCTGAACAGATACTTCTCCAAAGATGACATATGAATGGCTGAAAGACATGTGAAAAGATGGCCCACATAGCTAAACACCAGGGAAATGCAAATTAAAACCACAATGAGATATCACAGACCAGTTGGGATGGCCAATATCGAAAAGACAAAAAACAAGAAATGCTTTTGAGGATGTGGCGAAAGGGGAACCCTCTTACACTGTTACAGGGAATATTAATTGGTTCATCCATTGTGGAAAGCAATATGGAGGTTCCTCAAAAATCTAAAAATTGAAATATCATTTGACCCAGTAATTCTACTCCTAAGAATTTTCCAAAGAAAACAAGATTCCTGGCTTGAAAAGACATAATAAACCTCTGTTCATTGCTGCACTATTTACAGTAGCCAAGATATGGAAGCAAGCTATATGTCCATCAATAGATGAGTGGATAAAAAGAGGTGGTATATATATATATACAATGGAATATTATTCCATCATAAAATAAAAGAAATCTGCCATTTGCAGCAATATGGATGCATATAAAGGATATTATGCTCAGTGAAATAAGCCAGACAGTTAAATTCAAATACCTAGTGATTTCACTTATTTGTGGAGTATAAAGAAAAAGCAAAACTGAAGGGACAATAGTAGCAGGCTTGCAGACACTGAGTAGGGACTAGTCATTACCAAAGGGGTGGGTTGTGGAATGTGGGTGGTGAGGGAGAGGGAGATTAAGGGGCAGTATAATTCACAGTCACAATAAAGTTAATTCAAAGGGAAGTCAGTACAGAATGAAGAAGATATAAGTAATGACTCTCTAACATCTTACTACACTGATAAACAGTGATTGCAATAGAGTGGGTGAGGACTTGACAATATGGGTGAATGTTGAACCCACTGTTTTCTTTATGTGAAACCATCATAAGATTGTGTATCAATGATACTATAATTAATAAAGGAAAATAGAATGAAATTATTTCCATTTTACCCTACTTATGCTTTCATAACTCTTTAATCCCACAAGAACTTCTAATTCCCATTTATGTTATCTCCTTTTAACTGCATCTCCCCTCTTGGGCTTTTATATTGTTGTTGATTTTATTGTTGTTATAGTTAGCACATAACATGAGATTTACCATCTTAATTTATTCTTGAGTACAATAAAGTATTTTGAATGATTTTCACATTGTTTTACAGAATATTTCTAAAAGTTCATCATCCTGCATCACTGAAATGCTATACTTACTGAACAGAAATTCCCTTTTTCTTCCTCCCCCAGCCACTGGCAACCACAAGTTACTTTTCTGTTTCAAGGAGTTTCACTACTTAAGATACTTCATATATGAAATCATCATGCAGCATCTGTCCTTATGCAGCTTGCTTATATAATATAGCTTAAGGTTCACAAGCTCCTTTTGTGTTGTGTGATATGAAAGTATTTATTTTTCATGGATAAATAATATTTAATTGAGTCTTTGTATCACTATTTTTTACATTCATCAATGGACATGAAGGTTGGTTTCCCCTTTTAGGTATTGTGGAAAATTCTACAATGATCATGTGAATGCAAATATCTCTTGAATATCCTATTTTCAAATATTTTGGATAAGTATTAAGAAGTGGGATAGTGGGATCACATAATAATTCTTTATCTAATTGTTTTAGGAGTCTTCACACTATATTTCATAGTACCTGCAAAATTTTACATTACAAACAATAGTTGGCAAGGATTCCAATTTCTCCACATATTCACTATAAACTGTTTTTACCTCTTTGTTTTTAATGACCATCTTAACACAGGTGAGGTGGTAGCCCATTGTAGCTTTCATTTTCATTCTGGTGATGAATACTGATATTCGTCATCTTTTAATTTACCTGTTGTCCATTTGTATGTGCTTGGAAAAATCTCTATTCAATTCCATTGCCCAATGTTTAATTGGGTTATTTACTTTTTATTTAATTCTATTGAATTGTAGGAGTTCATTACAGATTTTAGATAATAACTTCTCATCAAATTAATGATTTCCAGATATTTTCTCCAATTCTGTTGGTTGCCTATAAACATTGATGATTACTTTCAGTTATGTACAGAGCTTTCTAATTTGATAATCTCACGTGTATATTTTTGTTTGCATTGCCTTGCTTTTGGTGTTATATCCAAGGAATCATTGCCAAGATTAATGTTATGAAGCTTTTGCCCTTTGTGTACTTCAAAGACTTTCATAGTTTCAGTTGTTAAATTTAAGTGTTTAATACATATGGTATATCTTAGTGTATGGTATGAGGGTCTAATTTAATTCTTTTTATGTGGCTATCCATTTATTCCAGCCCCATTTATTGAACAGTCTGTCCTCTCCCCTATGCAGACTTAAACACGTGTCAAAGGTCATTTGGTTGTACATGCACGGTTTGGTTGTTGGGTTCTCTATTCTGTTCCACTGGTCTATATTTCTGTCTCTATTCCAAAACTATACTGTTTTAATTAATGTACCTTTTTAAGTTTGGAAGTCAGGTAATCTGAGGCCTCATACGTAGTTCTCTCTTATGATGTTTTGCCTATTTGGGTTCCATTGTGCTGCCATATGAATTTTAAAATTGTACTTTTCTATTGCTTCAAAATGCCATTAGAATATTGATAGGGATTATATTGAATCTGTAGATCTCTTTGAGTAGTATGGGTGTTTCCTAAATATTGTTGTCTGAAACATTAAAATGGGATATCTTTTCATATATTTATTTCTTCTTTAATTTCTTTAAACAATGTTTTGTATTTCTCAGTGTGTATAAGTATTTTACCTTCTTGGTTGTTTATTCCTATGTTTTATTTTTGCTACTACTATAAATGGGTTTATTTTCATACTTTCTTTTCCAGGTGATTCATTGTTAGTGTAAGAAATACAGGTGATTATTGTATGTTGATTTTGTAGCCAGCAACTTTGCTGAATGTGTTTATTACTTCTAAGAGTTTGTGCGTGGAATCATTAGGGTTTTCTACATATTGGATCTTTTCACCTGCAAACAAATAATTTTGCACCTTCCTTTACAATTTGGATGATTTTTTAAAAATTTTTCTTGCTTACTTGCTCTAGCTAGGATTTCTAGTCATATGATGAACTGAGGTGGCAAAAGTACACACCTTGCCTTATTCCTGATTTTTAGAGGAAAAGTTGTCAGCTTTCCACTGTTAAGTATGATGTTTTATGTATACTTTACAGATATGGCTCTTATTATGTTGAGCAAATGTCCAATTCCTAGATTTTTTAAAGTTTTTATTAAAGAGTGTGGAAATTTGTCAGATTGATTTTCCTGTACCTGTTGAGATGATCGTGTGATATTAATCCTTCCTTTTGTTAAAATTGTGTATCATATTGATTGAATTGCATATTAAAACATTCTTGTTTCCAGGGACATATCCCACCTAATATATATGGTATATGAACCTTTTAATGTGCTGTTGAATTTGGTTTGCTAGAATTTTGTTGAGGATTTTTCATCTATATTTATGAGTGATAATAGCTTATAGCTTTCCTGTAGTGTCTTTTGGCTTTGGTTATCAAGGTGATGCTGGTTTTATAAAAATAGTTTGGAGAAAGGCAGCACAGGCACCAGTCTGAAGTGTTGGTGGTGGCTGCATTCTCTTGGACCCGGTCTGTGAATACAGCAGCATGGCCATGGCAGAAACACAGCTCGCATCCTGCTGCCTCATGGACAAGGCCACCCTTGGTTGCTGCTCGGACACAGACCCCAGCACCAAGCTCTCTTCATTCTCTGTAGAGTAAGTGTACTTGAAGTATGTTGTTGGCTGCTGAGTTATAGAGTGGGGAGGAAAGAATCACATAAAAGCAATTTACAGAGATAGGAGAGGATTAAAGATGGCAGGGTAAGAGGAGAGACAGAAGCTTCCTCCTAAGACTGCATATAATACAAAATATAACTAATATGACTAATCTTTAAAGAGAAACAGGAAAGAGGTTTGCACCAAACTGCATATACCTGGAGAAAAGCATAAACCTCACATAACAGGGTAATGTACCAAAGCCATGGCCCAGCTGGACCCAAGCTTTTCCCCCACCCCAGATCACTGGTGGGAGGAAGAGAAATGGAGCACGGAGGGAGTGGAGGCCTGGGACTGCTGAACACCTAGCTCTGCTGATCTTCCCTGGGAGCACAAACCTACATTTAATGGTTCTTTCATGGTACTCATGTGATTAGGGGGTTGGAAAGCTAAGACAGACAGAATATCTGGAGAGACTGAGATTCCAGCTGCTTGTGGAAAGTAGGGATCCATAACTGGCTGCTCTGGGACAAAAGAAAGGTGGGAAGTCTGAGAGACTTCCTAACAGCAAGAGGGCTGCTAAAGAGGCAAGGGTGGCACAGAACTTACTGCTCAGGAGAAAGGACAGGTGGACAAAATTGGCCAGGTGCACTCTGCACAGCAGGTTTGAAACTTTCTCAATCTTCAGGTTCTCCAGCTCCCTGGCTGGCTACACAGCTCAAAGGACACCCTCCATGATACGCAGCCTACTGTGCCTTTCCCCTGGCCAGCCCCACCTGGCTCGCAAATAGGCAAACCTGACCCTGGGATTAGGTGAGCCAGAAGGAAACCCTGTCTACAGCAAGTCAAACACAAAGCATAGAGGCTTATACCTGTGTGCTTGGCCCACTGGTTCTGGCAGTGGAGGCAGGCATAGCAGCCAGGAAGAAGGAAACAGTGCTTACCTCCCTCCAGGCAACAATACCACAACCCTGTGACCCTCAACACTGCTTCAGGGGCTGAGAAGCTTCAGAGATTAGAGATTATGGGCACTAGAGGGCACCATATACAAATATGAGAGGCCAAAGCAACCTGGTTCAAAGTAAAATTATGAATACAACACCTGAGAAAGATTCAAATGAAATTGACCTCATGAATCTTCCTGAATGGAATTTCAAAATGCAAATCATTAACATGCTCATGGAGGTACAGAAAAATATTCAAGAAATCAGGAATGAATTCTGGTCAGAGATCCAGTCATTGACGAGCACAATGGAGGGTATTAAAAGCAGATTAGATATGGTGGAGGAGATGATAAATGAAATAGAAATTACAGAAGAGGAATACAATCAAGCTGAGGCACAGAGAGAAAAAATAATCTCTAAGAATGAAAGAATACTGAGAGAACTGACTGACCAATCCAAATGGAAAATTATTTGCATTATAGGGGTACCAGAAGAAGAAGACAGAGAAAAAGGGATACAAAGTTTCTTTGAGTAGGTAAATGCTGTAAACTTCCCCAATCTGTGGAAGGATTTAGCCTCTCAGGCCATGGAGGTGCACAGATCTCCCAACACAAAAGACTCAAGGAAGCCAACACCAAGATACATAGTAATTAAAGTGGCAAAGATCAAGGATAATGACAGATTATTAAAAGCAGCCAGAGAGAGAAATGAGATCACATAAAAGGAAAGCCCATCAGGCTATCATCAGACTTCTTAGCAGAAACCTTACAGAAAAGAAGGGAGTGGCATGATGTATTTAACGCAATGATGCAGAAGGGCCTAGAACCAAAAATACTTTATCTGGCAAGATTATCATTTAAATATAAAAGAGGGATTAAACAATTCCAGATAAGCTAAAGCTGAGAGAATTTACCTCCCATTAACCATTTCTACAGTGTATTTTGGAGGGACTGTTACAGATGGAAGTGTTCCTAAGGATTAATAGCTGTCACCAGGGGTAATAAAACCACAGTAAAGAAAGTAGAACAGTTAATTACTAAGCAAATGCAAAATTAAATCAACTATCTCCAAAGTCAATCAAGGGATAGACAAAGACTATAGAATATGATATCTAATACATAAAGAATGGTGGAGGAAGAAAAAGGAGGAGCAAAAAGAACCTTTAGATTTTCTTTGTAATAGCATATTAAGTGAGATAAGTTAGACTCTTAGATAGTAAGGAAGTTAAACGTGAACCTTTGGTAACCGTGAATCTAAAGACTGCAATGGCAATAAGTACAGACCTATCAATAATCACCCTAAATTAAAATGGACTGAAAGCACCAATAGAAAGAAATGCAGTCACTGAATGGATAAAATACAAGACCCATCTATATGCTCCCTACAAGAGACTCACTTTAAACTGAAAGACATACACAGACTAAAATCGAAGGGATGGAAAAAGATATTTCATGCACCTAATAGGGAGAAAAAAACAGGAGTCAAAGTACTTGTATCAGAGAAAATAGACTTCAAAACAAAGCAAATCAGAAGAGACAAAGAAGGGTATTACATAATGATTAATGAGTCAATACAACAAGAAGATATAACTGTTATAGATATTTATGCACCCAACACAGGAGCACCTACATATGTGAAACAAACACAGAATTAAAAGGGGAAAGATAATGCAATACATTCATTCTATGAGACTTCAACACTCCACTCACTCTGAAGGATAGATCAACCAGACAAAAAATAAGTAAGGAGACGGAGGCACTGAACAACACAATAGAACAGATGGACCTAACAGACATTTACATAACCGTACACCCAGAAAAAGGAGAATGCACATTCTTCTCAATTGCAAATGGAAAATTTTCAAGAGTAGATCATATACTAGGCCACAAAAAGAGCCTCAGTAAATTCAAAAAGATTGAAATTGGGCCAACCAGTTTCTCAGACCACAAAGGTATGAAACTAGAAATAAATTACACAAAGAAAATGAAAAATCCCACAAACACATGGAGGCTTCATAACATGCTCCTAAATAACCAATGAATCAATGACCAAATAAAAACAGAGATCAAGCAATATATGGAGACAAATGAGAACAATAATTTAGCACTGCAAAAATCTTTGGGATGCAGTGAAGCCCATGCTAAGAGAAAAGTATATTGCAATACAGGCATAACTCAGGAAAGAACAATCCCATATGAGCAGTCTAAACTCACAATAAACAGAACTAGAAAAGGAAGAACAAATGAAGCCCAAGGCCAGTAGAAGGAGGGACATAATAAAGATTAGAGCAGAAATAAATAAAATCAAGAAGAATAAAACAATAGAAAGAATCAATGAATGCATGAGATGGTTCATTGAGAAAATAAAATAGATAGACCTCTAGCCAGACTTATCAAGAAAAAAAGAGAATCTACTCACATAAACAGAATCAGAAATGAGAAAGGAAAAATCACTACAGACATCACAGAAATACAAAGATTTATTAGAGATTACTATGAAAAATTATATGCCAAAAAACTGTATAACCTAGAATAAATGGGCAACTTTCTAGAAAAATGGAACCTTCCAAGGCTGACCCAGAAAGAAACAGAAAATCTGAACAGACCAATTACAAGTAATAAAATTAAATTAGTAATCAAAATAGCTACCTCAGAACAAAACACCTGGACCGGATGACTTCACAGCTTAATTTTATGAAACATTTAGTGAAGACCTAATACCCATGCTCCTTAAAGTTTCCCAAAGAGTAGAGGAAGAGGGAATACTTCCAAACTCATTCTATGAGGCCAGCATCCCTCTAATACCAAAACCAGGAAAAGACACCACAAAAAAAGAAAATAAAAGACCAATATCCCTGATGAACATAAATGCAAATATACTCAACAAAATATTAGCAAACTGAATTAAAAAATACATCAAAAAGAACATCCATCATGATCAAGTAGGATTTAATCCAGGGATGCAAGGATGGTACAACATTCGAAAATCCATCAACATCATCCACCATATCAACAAAAAGAAGGACAAAAACCACATGATCAACTCCATAGATGCTGAAAAAGCATTTGACAAAATTCAACATCCATTCATGATAAAAACTCTCAACAAAATGGGTATAGAGGGCAAGTACCTCAACATAATAAAGTCCATATATGACAAACCCACAGCCATCATTATACTTAACAGTGAGAAGCTGAGAGCTTTTCCTCTAAGATTGGGAACAAGACAAGGATACCCACTCTCCCCACTTCTATTCAACATAGTACTGGAGGTCCTGTCCACAGCAATCAGACAACACAAAGAAATAAAAGGCATCCAGATTGTTAAGGAAGAATTCAAAATGTCCCTGTTTACAGATGACATGATATTGTACATAAAAAACTTCATAGAATCCACTCAAAACTACTAGATCTAATATCTAAACTCAGCAAAGTTGCTGGATCCAAAATTAATACACAGAAATCTGTTGCATTCCTATACACTAATGATGAAATAGCAGAAAGAGAAATCTGGAAAACAATTCCATTCACAGTTGCTTCAAAAATAATAAAATGCCTAGGGATAAATCTAACCAAGGAAGTGAAAAACCTATACTCTGAAAACTAAGACATTCATGAGAGAAATTTAAGATGATACCAGTAAATGGAAACACATCCCAGGTTGATGGATAGGAAAAATTAATATTGTCAAAATGGCCATCCTGCCTAAAGAAATCTACCAATTCAATGCAATTCCTGTCAAAATATCAATAGCATTCTTCAATGAACTAGAGTGAATTATTCTAAAATTCATATGCAACCACAAAAGACCCCAAATAGCCAAAGCAATCCTGAGAAGGAAGAACAAAGCAGTGGGTATTACGTTCCCCAACTTCAAGCTCTTCTACAATGCCACAGTAATCAAGACAATTTGGTACTGGCACAAGAACAGAACTATAGAGAAATGGAACAGACCAGAGAGCCCTGATATAAACCCAACCATATATGGTCAATTAATACACTATAAAGGAGCCATGGACATACAATGTGGAAATGACAGCCTCTTCAACAACTTGTGTTTGCAAAACTGGCAGCTACATGCAAGATATTGAAACTGGATTATTGTTTAACCCCATACACATAAGTAAACTCAAAATGGATCAAAGACCTTAATGTAAATCATGAAAGCATAAAACTCTTAAAAGTCAATATAGGCAATGATCTCCTGAATATATGCATGACCAACTTCTTCCAGAACACATCTCCTTGAGGAAGTGAAACAAACGCAGAAATGAACACATGGGACTACATCAAACTAAACGTCTCTGTAGGGCAAAAGACACCATCAACAGAACAAAAAGGCATCCTACAGTACGTGAGAATATATTTGTAAATGACATATCCAGCAAGGGGTGAACATCAAAAATATATAAAAATCTCACATGCCTCAACACCCAAAAAGCAAATAACCTCATTAGAAAATATGCAGAGGTTATGAACAATTCTACAAAAAAGAAATTCAGATGGCCAATAGACATGTGAAAAGATGCTCCACATCACTAATCAACAGGAAAATGCAAATTAAAACCACAATGAGATATCACCTCACACCAGTAAGGATGGCCAGCATTGGAAAGACTGAAAACAACAAATGCTGGCAAGGATGCAGAGAAAGGGGAACTCTCCTACACTGCTGGTGAGAATGTAAATTAGTTCAACCATTGTTGAAAGCAATATGGAGGTTCCTCAAAAAACTAAAAATAGAAATACCATTTGACCCAGGAATCCCACTCCTTGGAATTTACCCAAAGAATACAAGTTCTCAGACTCAAAAAGACATATGCACCCCTATGTTTATTGTAGTACTATTTACAATAGCCAAATGTGGAAGCAACCTAACTGTCCATCAGTAGATGAATGGATAAATAAGATGTGGTATATATACACAATGGAATATTATTCAGGTATAAGAAGAAAAGAAATCCTACCATTTTCAGCAACATGTATGGAGCTGGAGGATATTATGCTCAGTGAAATAAGCCAGGCAGAGTAAGACAAGTGCCAAATGATTTCCCTCATTTGTGGAGTATGACAACAAAGCAAAACTGAAGGAACAAAACAGCACCAGACTCACAGACTCCAAGAAGGGACTAGTGGTTATGAAAGGGGAAGGGTGTGGGAGGGTGGGTCTGGAGGAAGGGAAATGGCGATTGAGGGGTATTATGTTTAGTACACATGGTGTGGGGTGTCACAAGGAAAACAGTGTAGCCCAGAGAAGGCAAACAGTGAATCTGTGGCATCTGACTACACTGATAGACAATGACTGCATTGGGGTTTGGGGGGGCTTGATAATATGCGTAAATGTAGTAACCACATTGTTTTCTCATGTGAAACCTTCATAAGAGTGTATATCAATAACACCTTAATAAAAAATTTAAAGAATAGTTTGGAAATACTCCCTCCTCTTATACTTTTTGGGAGAGTTTGACAGTAGTTATTAATGCTTCCTTAAAGGTATTGTAGAATTGTCCATTGAAGCCATCTGGTCCTGTGATTTTATTTGTTAGAAGGTTTTTTATTTATGATTCCATATTCTTTCTAGGTATAGGTGTGTTCAGATTTTCTATTTCTTCATTATTCACCTTGATATGTTGTTCATCTCTAGAAATTTATCTGTCTTTCTAGGTTATCTAATTTATTGTGTACAGTTGTTCATAATAGGCTCTAAAAATCCTAATTCAGTGTTGTAAATTTTAGTATCTTCTCTTTGGTTTCTGGTTTTGTTTGATTCTTTTCTCTTTTTTCTTAGTCTTGCTAAAGTTTTATCCTCTTTTGGATGTTTTTATAAAAGAAACTCACTGATTTTTTTGTCATCCTTCTATTCTCTCTTTTATCTTATTTGGTATTAGCTATTTCCTTCCTCCTGCTAATTTGGGCTTAGTTTGTTTCTATCTAGTTTCTCGATTTGTAAATTTAGGTTGTTTCATTTTCCTTTTTTAATCTAGGTTTTTACCATTATAAACTTCCATTTTAACACTGATTTTGATGCTTCCTATAAGTTTTGATAACTGTTTTCATTTTTGTTCATCTCAAGGTATTTTCTAATTTTTCTTAATTTCTCCTTTGACCAGTTGATTTTTTTAGTGTATAATATTTAGTTTTTAAATAGTTGTGGATTTTTCACTTTTTACTTTTGCTATTAAATTCTAGTTTCATTCCTTTGTGGTCAGAAAAGATACTTCTTAATTTTGGTAAGACTTGTTCTGTGATCTAACATGATCTTTCTGTAGAACACTGTGTTTGCATTTCAGAAAAATGTGTAGTCTGCTGCTGTTTGGTGAAATGCTCTGTATTGTGTGTTTGGTCCATTTAGTCTGTAGTGTTTTTCAAGTGCTGTTTCCTAGTTGATCTTCTGTCTGAATTGTATGTTACTGAAAGTGGTGCATTCAAATCTTTTACTGTTATTGTTGCTATATATTTCTCCCTTCAGTTCTATCAGTATTTGCTTCACATATTTGGGTGCTCTGGTGTTGTGTGCATATATATTTATAACTGTTATACCTTCTTGGTGACCTAAACTTTCAATAATTATTTAATGCCCTCCTTTGTCTCTAGTAACAAGTTTTTGTTTTTGTTCTGTTTTGTTTTTGCTTATCTATTTTGTCTGATACAAACTATGACCTCCTCTGCTCTCTTTTACCATTTGCATGGAATATCTTTTTATATCCTGTCACTTTCAACCAATGTATATCTTTAAATTTAAAACACATCCTGTAGGTAACATTTCATTGGATACTGTTTTTTAAATCCATTTAGCCACTTTAGGTCTTTTCATTGGGAAGCTGAATCCATTTATATTAAAGTAATTGCTTACTTCAAGGTCTTATATTTGTCATTTTCTTCTTTTTTTTTACTTTTTAAATAATTATTTTTTATTGAAGGGTAGTTGACGCACAGTATTACATTACATTAGTTTCAAGTGTACAACACAGTGATAAAACATTTATATACATAATTCTAGGTTCCAGCTATCACCCTACCAAGCTGTTACAATATCTTGACTATATTCCTTAAGCTATACATTACATCCCGGTTACTTATTTATTTTACAATTGGAAGTCTGTCTTTTTTTTTTTTTTGTGAGGGCATCTCTCATATTTATTGATCAAATGGTTGTTAATGACAATAAAATTCTGTATAGGGGAGTCAATGCTCAATGCACAATCATTAATCCACCCCAAGCCTAATTTTCGTCAGTCGCCAATCTTCTGAGGCATAACAAACAAGTTCTTACATGGAGAAAAAATTCTTACATAATGAATAAGTTACATAGTGAACAGAACAAGGGCAGTCATCACAGAAACTTTCGGTTTTGCTCATGCATTATGAACTATAAACAGTCAGTTCAAATATGAATACTCATTTGGTTTTTATACTTGATTTATATGTGGATACCACATTTCTCTCTTTATTATTATTATTTTTAATAAAATGCTGAAGTGGTAGGTAGATACAAGATAAAGGTAGAAAACATAGTTTAGTGTTGTAAGAGAGCAAATGTAGATGATCAGGTGTGTGCCTGTAGACTATGTGTTAATCCAAGCTAGACAAGGACAATAAAACATCCACGGATGCAGAAGATTTCTCTCAGAACAGGGGGGGTTAGGTTCTAAGCCTCACCGCTGTTGATCCCCAATTTCTCACCTGATGGCCCCCCTGCGACTGTGCCTTTCTTAGGTTGTTCCTCCCTTGAGGAATCTTACCCATCTCTGGCTAACCAGTCATCTTCCGGGGCCATACAGGGAAAAGTGAAGTTGGTAAGTGAGAGGGAAGCCTTATTGTTTGAAAAGGTTAGCTTTTTACTTCTTTGCATTATTTATGCCCTGTGGCTTCTATGCCCAGCATTTGTCTTGAGGTATCTTTACCACTTGGAAGAATTATGATACTCGGTATATTTGATATGAGGCACGAATTCTATTTAAGGGTTGTAATTAGGAAGGAAGAAGAAAAGCTATAGAAGTAGCAGGCGGAAGAAAACATGGGAAGATTGATTATTTCTTTGACATATCTTCTTGTAGAGTAACTTCAGCATGTATAGGTTTTAAACTACTACTTAAATTGTGCACACACAATAACATAATAGGAGTAGAGTTACATAACCAAAGCATCTCTGTAATTACCAGCCATCTCCAGTGAAACCAAGAAAACCAGTTAGGCACCTTAGGCATTTGTGAAAACTTATCTATGATATGGTGGATATTGTCCAACGGAACTTGAAGAGTCTGAGAGAAATCAGACAAATTAAAACAACCCATTCCTGGGGAATGTTCACATCCCTTATGTTCTTTTAACAGTAAATAGTCTGTAGTTGTAAGATTTTGGAGCGCTACAATTTGCACTTCTCCTAATTCTTGACTGAGTTCTAACAGTATAGATCCAGTCAAATTTGTTGTTTTACTGTATGCACAGGCCAGCTTAGATATCTCCTTCCTCATTCCCATGGCAAGTCCAGGAACTGGTGGGATGAGTGCATCTACAGCTGTAGCAGTGCGTGGATCTTTGTTGGGGTTTTTTGATGATCATCTTCTGGCATGAGTCTTCCAGAGAGTGCTGATGTTGGAAGTTCTCTTTCATATCGTATCTTAGTTCATTTTAAGGGTAGCCCAATTAGGCTTTGATCTTCTGTATAGACGCAAACAGACCCTTTGCCTACACTTTTATATGCCCTTTATACACTTGTGTAGAACTCATTGGAGGTTACCACACAGGAACTGCCCTTTTTTTTTGCTTTGTTTTTGGTATCACTAATCTACACTTACATATTATGTTTACTAGGATCTCCCCTATACCAGGTCTCCCCTATAAATCCCTTTACAGTCACTGTAAATCAGCATAGCAAAATGTTGTAGAATCACTACTTGCCTTCTCTGTGTTGTACAGCCCTCCCTTTTCTCCTACCACCCATGCATGTTAATCTTAATACCCCCCTACTTCTCCCCCCCCTTATCCCTCCCTACCCACCCATCCTCCCCAGTCCCTTTCCCTTTGGTACCTGTTAGTCCATTCTTAAGTTCTGTGATTCTGGTGCTGTTTTGTTCCTTCAGTTTTTCCTTTGTTCTTATATTCCACAGATAAGTGAAATCATTTGGTCTTTCTCTTTCTCCGCTTGGCTTGTTTCACTGAGCATAATACCCTCCAGCTACATTCATGTTGCTGGAAATGATTGGATTTGCCCTTTTCTTATGGCTGAGTAGTATTCCATTGTGTATATGTACCACATCTTCTTTATCCATTCATCTATCGATGGACATTTAGGTTGCTTCAAATTCTTGGCTATTATAAACAGTGCGGCGATAAACATAGGGGTGCATCTGTCTTTCTCAAACTTGATTGCTGCGTTCTTAGGGTAAATTCCTAGGAGTGCAATTCCTGGGTCAAATGGTAAGTCTGTTTTGAGCATTTTGATGTACCTCCATACTGCTTTCCACAATGGTTGAACTAACTTACATTCCCACCAGCAGTGTAGAAGGGTTCCCCTTTCTCCACAGCCTCGCCAACATTTGTTGTTGTTTGTCTTTTGGATGGCAGCCATCCGTACTGGTGTGAGGTGATACCTCATTGTAGTTTTAATGTGCATTTCTCTGATAATTAGCGATGTGGAGCATCTTTTCATGTGTCTGTTGGCCATCTGTATTTCTTTTTCGGAGAACTGTCTGTTCAGTTCCTCTGCCCATTTTTTAATTGGGTTATTTGTTTTTTGTTTGTTGAGGTGTGTGAGCTCTTTATATATTCTGGATGTCAAGCCTTTATCGGATGTGTCATTTTCAAAGATATTCTCCCATACTGTAGGTTTCCTTTTTGTTCTATTGATGGTGTCTTTTGCTGTACAGATGCTTTTCAGCTTAATATAGTCCCACTTACTCATTTTTGCTGTTGTTTTCCTTGCCCGGGGTGATATGTTCAAGAAGAGGTCACTCATGTTTATGTCTAAGAGGTTTTCGCCAATGTTTTCTTCCAAGAGTTTAATGGTTTCATGGCTTACATTCAGGCCTTTGATCCATTTTGAGTTTAATTTTGTACATGGGGTTAAACAATGGTCCAGTTTCATTCTCCTACATGTAGCTGTTCAGTTTTGCCAGCACCACCTGTTGAAGAGACTGTCATTTCACCATTATATGTCCATGGCTCCTTTATCAAATATTAATTGACCATATATGTCTGGGTTAATGTCTGGATTGTCTAGTCTGTTCCATTGGTCTGTGGCTCTGCTCTTGTGCCAGTACCAAATTGTCTTGATTACTATGGCTTTATAGTAGAGCTTGATGTTGGGGTGTGATATCCCCCCTACTTTATTCTTCTTTCTCAGGATTGCTTTGGCTATTCGGGGTCTTTGGTGTTTCCATATGAATTTTTGAATTATTTTTTCCAGTTCATTGAAGAATGTTTCTGGTAGTTTCATAGGGATTGCATCAAATCTGTATATTGCTTTTGGCAGAATGGCCATTTTGACGATATTAATTCTTCCTAGCCACGAGCATGGGATGAGTTTCCATCTGTTAGTGTCCCCTTAAATTTCTCTTAAGAGTGACTTGTAGTTTTCAGAGTATAAGTCTTTCACTTCTTTGGTTAGGTTTATTCCTAGGTATTTTATTTTTTTTGATGCAATTGTGAATGGATTTGTTTTCCTGATTTCTCTTTCTGTTGGTTCATTGTTAGTATATAGGAAAGCCACAGATTTCTGTGTGTTGATTTTGTATCCTGCAACTTTGCTGTATTCCGATATCAGTTCTAGTTGTTTTGGAGTGGAGTCTTTAGGGTTTTTTATGTACAGTATCATGTCATCTGCAAATAGTGACAGTTTAACTTCTTCTTTACCAATCTGGATTCCTTGTATTTCTTTATTTTGTCTGATTGCCGTGGCTAGGACCTCCAGTACTATGTTAAATAACAGTGGAGAGAGTGGCATCCCTGTCTAGTTCCGGATCTCAGAGGAAATGCTTTCAATATAATGTTGGCTGTGGGTTTATCATAGATGGCCTTTATTATGTTGAGGTACTTGCGCTCTATTCCCATTTTGCTGAGAGTTTTTAACATGAATGGATGTTGAACTTTGTCAAATGCTTTTTCAACATCTATAGAGATGATCATGTTGTTTTTGTCTTTCTTTTTGTTGATGTGGTGGATGATGTTGATGGACTTTCGAATGTTGTACCATCCTTGCATCCCTGGGAAGAATCCCACTTGGTCATGGTGTATGATCCTTTTGATGTATTTTTGGATTCGGTTTGCTAACATTTTGTTGAGTATTTTTGCATCTACGTTCATCAGGGATATTGGTCTGTAGTTTTCTTTTTTGGTGGCGTCTGTGCCTTGTTTTGGTATTAGGTTGATGTTAGCTTCATAGAATGAGTTTGGGAGTATCCCCTCCTCCTCCATTTTTTGGAAAACTTTAAGGAGAATGGGTATTATGTCTTCCCTGTATATCTGATAAAATTGCGAGGTAAATCCATCTGGCCTGGGGGTTTTGTTCTTTGGTAGTTTTTTGATTACCGCTTCAATTTCGTTGCTGGTAATTGGTCTGTTTAGATTTTCTGTTTCTTCCTGGGTCAATCTTGGAAGGTTGTATTTTTTTAGGAAGTTGTCCATTTCTCCTAGGTTTCCCAGCTTGTTAGCATATAGGTTTTCATAGTATTCTCCAATAATTCTTTGCATTTCCGTGGGGTTCGTCGTGATTTTTCCTTTCTAGTTTCTGATACTGTTGATTTGTGTTGACTCTCTTTTCTTCTTAATAAGTCTGGCTAGAGGCTAATCTATTTTTTTTATTTTCTCAAAGAACCAGCTCTTATTTTCATTGATTTTTGCTATTGTTTTATTCTTCTCAGTTTTATTTATTTCTTCTCTGATCTTTATTATGTCCCTCCTTCTGCACACCTTAGGCCTCATCTGTTCTTCTTTTTCCAATTTCGATAATTGTGACATTAGACCATTCATTTGGGATTGCTCTTCCTTTTTTAAATATGCTTGGATTGCTGTATACTTTCCTCTTAAGACTGCTTTTGCTGTGTCCCACAGAAGTTGGGGCTTAGTGTTGTTGTTGTCATTTGTTTCCATATATTCCTGGTTCTCCATATTGATTTTGTCATTGATCCATTGATTATTTAGGAGCGTGTTGTTAAGCCTCCATATGTTTGTGAGCCTCTTTGCTTTCTTTGTACAGTTTGTTTCTAGTTTTATGCCTTTGTGGTCTGAAAAGTTGGTTGGTAGGATTTCAATCTTTTGGAATTTACTGAGGCTCTGTTTGTGGCCTAGTATGTGGTCTATTCTGGAGAATGTTCAATGTGCACTTGAGAAAAATGTGTATCCCACTGCTTTTGGATGTAGAGTTCCATAGATGTCTATTAGGTCCATCTGCTCTACTGTGTTGTTCAGTGCTTCCGTGTCCTTACCTATTTTCTGCCCAGTGGATCTATCCTTTGGGGTGAATGGTGTGTTGAAGTCTCCTAGAATGAATGCATTGCAGTCTATGTCCCCCTTTAGTTCTGTTAGTATTTGTTTCACATATGTTGGGGCTCCTGTGTTGGGTGCATATATATTTAGAATGGTTATATCCTCTTGTTTGACTGAGCCCTTTATCATTATGTAGTGTCCTTCTTTATCTCTTGTTACTTTCTTTGTTTTGAAGTCTATTTTGTCTGATATTAGTACTGCAACCCCTGCTTTCTTCTCACTGTTGTTTGCTTGAAATATGTTTTTCCATCCCTTGACTTTTAGTCTGTACATGTCTTTGGGTTTGAGGTGAGTTTCTTGTAAACAGCAAATAGATGGGTCTTGCTTTTTTATCCATTCTGTTACTCTGTGTCTTTTGATTGGTGCATTCAACCCATTAACATTTAGGGTGACTATTGAAAGATATGTACTTATTGCCATTGCAGGCTTTAAATTCGTGGTTACCAAAGGTTCAAGGTTAGCCTTTTTAGTATCTTACTGCCTAACTTAGCTCGCTTATTGAGCTGTTATATACACTGTCTGTAGATTCTTTTCTTCTCTCCCTTCTTGTTCCTCCTCCTCGATTCTTCATATGTTGGGTGTTTTGTGCTGTGCTCTTTCTAGGAGTGCTCCCATCTAGAGCAGTCCCTGTAAGATGTTCTGTAGACGTGGTTTGTGGAAAGCAAATTCCCTCAGCTTTTGTTTGTCTGGGAATTGTTTAATCCCACCGTCATATTTGAATGATAGTCGTGCTGGATACAGTATCCTTGGTTCAAGGCCCTTCTGTTTCATTGTATTAAATATTTCATGCCATTCTCTTCTGGCCTGTAGCATTTCTGTTGAGAAATCTGACGTTAGCCTGATGGGTTTCCCTTTATAGGTGACCTTTTTCTCTCTAGGTGCCTTTAACACTCTTTCCTTGTCCTTGATCTTTGCCATTTTAATTATTATGTGTCTTGATGTTGTCCTTCTTGGATCCTTTCTGTTGGGGGTTCTGTGTATTTCCGTGG
Organism: Manis pentadactyla; assembly: GCF_030020395.1. NCBI lineage: Eukaryota > Metazoa > Chordata > Mammalia > Pholidota > Manidae > Manis > Manis pentadactyla. Next base: position 74,536,239 of record NC_080038.1, read on the forward strand.
TCTGTTCGATTACTTCCTCCCCCAGTGTGGGGAAGTTTTCAGCAATTATTTCTTCTAAGATACTTTCCATCTCTTTTCCTCTCTCTTCTTCTTCTGGGACCCCTATAATACGGATATTGTTCCTTTTGGATTGGTCACACTGTTCTCTTAACATTTTTTCATTCCTGGAGATCCTTTTGTCTCTCTCTATGTCAGCTTCTATGCGTTCCTGTTCTCTGATTTCAATTCCATCGATGGCCTCTTGCATTCTATCCATTCTGCTTATAAACCCTTCCAGAGTTTGTTTCATTTCTGCGATCTCCTTTCTGGCATCTGTGATCTCTTTCCGGACTTCATCCCATTTTTCTTGCGTATTTCTCTGCATCTCTGTCAGCATGTTTATGATTCTTATTTTGAATTCTTTGTCAGGAAGACTGGTTAGGTCTGTCTCCTTCTCTGGTGTTGTCTCTGTGATCTTTGTCTGCCTGTAGCTTTGCCTTTTCATGATGATAGGAATAGACTGCAGAACTGGGACGAGTGACGGCTGGAAGGACTTCCTTTCTTGTTGGTTTGTGGCCCTCCTCTCCTGGGAGAACAGCGGCCTCTAGTGGCTTGTGCTGCGCAGCTGCGTGCAGACAGGGTTTCTGCTTCCTGCCCGGCTGCTATGGAGTTAATCTCCGCTTTTGCTGTGGGCGTGGCCTGGCTGGGGCAGCTACTCCAAAATGGTGGAGTCGTGTTGGAGCAGGAGCCGCTGGGAGGCTATTTATCTCCGTAAGGGGCCTCCCTAATCCCTGCAGTCCAGGGGTTAGGGTGCCCAGAGATCCCCAGATTCCCTACCTCTGGATTAAGTGACCCGCCCTACCCCTTTACGACTTCCAAAAAGCACCCGCCAAAACAAAACAACAACCACCAAAAAAAAAAAAAAAAATTTTAAATTAAAAAAAAAAAAGGTGGTCGTTCGTTTTTCTTTATTCTCCGATGTCAGCCTCAGGCCTCTGCTCACCGGTCTTTCTGCCCTGTTTCCCTAGTATTGGGGTCCCTATCCCTTTAAGACTTCCAAAAAGCGCTCGCCAAAACAAAACAGCAAAAATGCAAAAAAAAAAAAAATGGTCACGTGCTTTTCTTATGTCCTCTGGCGCCCAGCCTCCAGTGCCCGCTCACTGTTCTTGCTGCACTGTTTTCCTATATTCCAGGGCCCTGCGCTCTGGCCCGGATGGCGGGGGCTGTGTGTTCGGCAGTCCTGTGCTCCGTCTCCCTCCTGCTCTGCCTATTCTTCTACCGCTGGGAGTTGGGGGGATGGGCGCTCGGCTCCTGCGGGGCCGGGGCTTGTATCTTACCCCCTTCGCGAGGCGCTGGGTTCTCTCAGGTGCGAATGTGGTTTGGATATTGTCCTGTGTCCTCTGGTCTTTATTCTAGGAAGGGTTGTCTTTGTTATATTTTCATAGATATATGTTGTTTTGGGAGGAGATTTCCTCTGCTCTACTCACGCCGCCATCCTCCCGTCTCTAGTCTATTTGTCATTTTCTTAATTATTTCTGTGTGCCTTGCTCCTTTTTTGCCCCTTTCCCTCTTTCTTTGTGTTACTTTTAACTTTTGAAGCATCATGCTTTTATTCCTTCTTCATTTTCTTTTGTGTGTCTCCCATAGGGATTTTCTTTGTAGTTACAATGAGGCTTACATAAGGCATTTTATATTTATAACTATTTTAAGCTAATAATAGCTTAACTTTAATTTCATACAAAAATTCAACTGTTTTACTCTGCTCACACATTATTGATGTCACAAATTACATGTTTTAATTTTGTATATCCATCAAATTTATTTTGTATAGTTTTAAAAATACTTATGTCTTTAACTTATGACCAGAATTAAAAATGATTTATATACCACCATTACAGTATTATAGTATTCTGTATGTGTATATATCTTTATCTTTGCTTGTGAGTTTTATACATTCATATGCCTTCATGATGCTGTTTAGTGTCCTTTAATTTCCTCTTAAAATTTCCCTTTAGCATTTCATGTAAGGCAAGTTTATTTGTGATGAGCTCTGTCAGCTTTTACCTGGGAAATTTTTTATCTCTATATTTTTGAAAAATAGGTATGCTGTATAAAGTATTCTTAGATGGTCATTAATTTTTTCAGCTCTTTGAATATACCATCTGACACCTTTCTGGTTTTCAAGATTTCTAGTGATAAATACCTTGTATGTAATGAATCACTTTTCCATTGATGATTTCCAAATTCTACCTTTGTCTTTGATATTTGACAATTTGACTTTAATACATCTCATTGTTTACTTCCTTGCATTTATTTTAGTTGGAGATAGTTGTATTTCTTTAATCTGGATGTACATTTCCTTGCCCATAATTTCAAAGTTTTAGATCATTATTTCATCAAATAATTGTTATGCCTCTCTCTCTCTTTTCCTTCTAGAACTCCCATAATTCACATGTCCATCAAATTGATGGTTTCTTGTAATCCCTTTAGGGTTTCTTCACAATTTTTTATTCTTTTTCTTTTTATCATACTGGATAATTTTAAATAACCTGTCTGCAATTATATAAGTATTTCTTCTGCTTGATCAAATCTATTGTTAAAAATTGTAGTGAATTTTACCATTGAGCTGAATTTTTTGATTCAGCTCCAAAATTTCTAATTAATTATATTTTATATTTTCTCTTTGTTGATATCCTCAATTGTTCATTTTTTCTGAGCTTCTTAAGCATTTTTCTAATGACTATTTTGAATTTTTTGTCAGGTAATTCATATACCTCCCTTTCTTTTGGGTCAATTTCCAGAGGTTTATTTTTCCAGAGGTCCTTTTGTTGGACTACATTTTGCTGTTTCTTTGTGTCTTTATAATACTGTCCTTGGAATCCACACATTTGAAAAAGACCGCCACCACACCCAGTCTTTATGGATTGGTTTTGTACAGGAAAAATTTTCACCATTATGTCCTATTAGAGTTTCTGAGATACTCTCAAATCTTTCCTATTCATGTATCCTCTCTAGACATGTGTAGTGTATGCAAGTTAACAACTAAAGGATCATTTAAGCTGGTTTCTGTTTTAAAAAGTTCATAATATCTTGCTCCCTCATGATCTGTCTATGGTAATGCAGGTTGTCTGGAGCTGCAGTAATCTTCCCAGCTCTCCTGTGCTCAGCCACCTACAAATTTATAGAGTTTGCTGAGACCCACCAGTGCTTCAAATCAAGTAAGACAGAAACCTGTTCATTGTTCAGCTCCCTGTAAATCCGTAATGTTGGATGCATGGTCCACTCTTCCTTTTTCCTTCTGAGAGTATGCCAAGCTGTATTGCCTCTGTTTATTATATCATAAGTCCTCTAGACTAGCAGAAATCCACTTAGCTTTCTTTTATTTTCAGTGTCCCACAGACTTATAGAGTATGCTGTATCCCATTATCACTCTGAGACATTAAATACAGAAACAAGTTCTTTAGGCACCTCTCTGAAAAGCCAGTATGTTAGATGCATGCTTCAACTCTTTCCTTCCCTAGGGAGAGGCTGGTAGTTGGGATATTTCTTCTACTGAACTAGGGAAGAAAATATGGGGAATGTGTGCTTGTCCAAGCCATTGCCTTTGCTCTCAGTAACCCCCAATATGGCATCCCTTTCCTGCTAGCACTTAGATCCAGGCAAACAGAAAGTCCCTTGGAAAGTCTGAGCACCAGATGTATGCTTCAGTTTTCTCTTTCCCTCCTCTGGAAGAAGCTGGAGGTTAGGTATTTCCTCCTGATCATGCCATGCTGAACCAAGAATAGGTATAATGCTGTGAAAATGCCTACAAACTTTGATGCAGCTGATCTTGGGCCTGCTTGAGGTACAGTAGTCTTTTAACTTGTTTCTGCATTCCTCACAAAGGGAGTTGTTCCATGTATTGTGGTTGAATTAGTGTCTTTGTGGCGGGAAGGACATTCTAGGGATTTCAATTCTGCCATATTGCTGACATCATTCTTCCAGAAATCCTCTTTCATTTTTATTCTCAATTTCTTCATTAATTTAATTATATTCTATGATATATCATGATAGTAAAACTTATAACTTACTAGAAATTCTCTCTCACTCTCTCAAAGTTACCTGGCAAAACACACCCTTGCTTAAATTTGACTTTTGCTACTCTGTAGCTTCTCTTAAGCAACTCAGTGACTATGGAAGAAAACAAACAACAATGTTGAACAGCCTCAGTTTAAATTTATGTCAAAAACCCTGAAGTGGGTCCTCTTTACTGCCAGGTGACCCTAGTATATATCTCTAGTCCAGCAGTTGGAAAAAATTTTGCTTAAGCTCCAAATAGTAAATATTTCAGAGTTTGTGGACCATGTGGCCTCTGTTGAAACTATTCTATTCTGCTATTGCAAATTGGTCATAGATAATATGTGAAAAACATGACTGTGTCTGTGTTTCAATAAAATATTATTTATAAAAACAGTCAGTGGATAGAGAGAGGAGAAGATGGTGGCGTGAGTAGGACAGCAGAAATCTCCTTCCAAAACCATATATATTTTTGAAAATACAACAAATAAAACTACACCGAACAGAGAGACCAGAGGATACAGCACAACAGCCAGGCTACATCTATACCTGTGAGAACTCACTACTTCATGAAGGGGATAAAATACAAGCCATGGCCTGGCAATACCTGAGCACTCCCCCCACCCCATCTCCTAGGTGGGAGGAGAGGAGTCGGAGCAGGGAGGGAGTGGAAGTGCAGAACTGCTAAATAACCAGACCTACTAATCTGCACCAGGAGCACAGACACACATTGCATGGTGTGCTGGATATTAGGTAAGCGGAAAGGTAAAACCTGTGTGCAGGACCCTGCAGCCGGCTCCCCTGGGACAAAAGAAAAGTGAGTGCTTTTTGAAAATCTTAAAGGGACAGGGGCTTCAAAGCTGGACAAAATCATCCAGGCACACACGGCCCAGCAGCTGGGAAACCCGGGGAACTTCAGGCGCCCTAACCCCCTAGGTGGCAATGCAGCTCTGAAGCCCCTCATGGTGATAAACAGCCTGCTGTTCATTCCCCCTCCTGAGTGGCCCTGGCAGAGCAGCCTGGGACTGGCCATGCCTATAGCAGCCGCCCAGAGCCTCCTCCAGGAAGGCAGCTACTGGGCCAGATCTGGGACCGCTGCCAGTGAGAAGCTGCCTGGAGGAGGCAGAGGCACGAAGATGTGCCGTTCTCACAGGAGAGCACATGTAGTGTGCCTGCCACTCCCTGCAGAGCTCTGGGCTGCCCCGACCAACACAGCTCAGGAAAAACACCCGGAGCCTTCTCCTGGTGTGTGGGTAACAGGCACAGGCAGCAGAGAAGGGCAAGGCAACCAGGAAGCAGGAAGGGACTTTGTTTTCCCAGCTAACACACGTGCTACCTGAATATGACTACTTCTATCACCATGAGAAGGCAGAAGAATTTGGTCCAGTCCAGAATTATCCAGACAAACCCTTAGAGAGGACTGGAGGAGATAGATTTAACCAGTCTTCCTGAAAAAGTATTCAAAATAAAGGTCATAACCATGCTGATGGACTTGCAGTGAAATGTGCAAGAGCTAAAGGATCGAGTTGGGATGGAGAATACAGAAATAAAACAATATCTGGAAGGACTAAAGAGCAGACTGAATGAGGTGCAAGAGGCCGTTAATGGAATAGGAATCAGAGAACAAGAATACAGAGAAGCTGAGGCAGAGAAAGACAAAAGGATCTCCAGGAATGAATGAATATTAAGAGAAATGTGTGACCAATCCAAATGCAAAAATATTCATATTATAGAGGTACCAGAAGAAGAAGAGAGAGAAAAAGGGATAGAAAGTGCCTTTGAAGAAGCAATTGCTGAAAATTTCTGAAAACTGGGGGAGGAAATGGGCTCTCAGACCATGGAAGACCACAGATCTCAGAACACAAAGGAAGCAAGTAGGACAACAGTAAGACATATAATAATTAAAATGGCAAAGATCAAAGAGAAGGACAGAGTATTAAAGGCAGCCAGAGAGAGAAAAAGGTCACCTACAAAGGAAAACCCATGAGGCTATCATCAGACTTCTCAACAGAAACCTTACAGGCCAGAAGAGAACGGCATGATATATTTAATGTAATGAAACAGAAGGGCCTTGAACCAAGATTACTGTATCCAGCACAATTATCATTTAAATGTGAAGGATGGATTAAACAATTTCCAGACAAGCAAAAGTTGAGGGAATTTGCCTCCCACAAACCAACTCTACAGGATATTTTAAAGGGACCGCTCTAGATGGAAGCACTTCTAAGGCAACATAGATATCACCAGAGAAAATAAAATCACAACAAAGAAAGCAGACCAACCAAATACTAACTAAAGGCAAAAAATAAAATCAACTATGCACAAAAGCAGAAAAAGGAAACACAAAAGAGTACAGATTAAAACAGCTAACATATAAAGAATGGAGGAGGAGGAATAAGGAGAGAAATATAGAATTATCAGAGTGCATTTATAATAGTTTAATAAGTGAGTTAAGTTAGATAATTATATAGTAAAGAAGCTACCCATGAACCTTTGGGAACCACGAATCTGAAGATTGCAATTTCAATAAGTACATATCATTCAAATATCACCCTAAATGTGAATGCACTGAATGCACCAATCAAAAGGCACAGACTAATAGAATGGATAAAAAAAGAAAGACCCATCTATATGCTGTTTACAAGAGACACACCTCAAACCCAAAGACACACACAGACTAAAAGTCAAGGGATGGAAAAAGATATTTCATGCAAACAATAGGGAGAAAAACCAGGTGTTGCTGTACTTGTATCAGATAAAAAAGACTTCAAAACAAAGAAAGTAACAAGAGATAAAAAAGGACATTACATAATGATAAGGGGGTCAGTCCAACGAGAGGATATAACCATTAAAAATATATATGCACCCAATACAGGAGCACCAACATATGTGAAAGAAATACTAACAGAATTCTAGGAGGAAATAGAGTGCAATGCATTCATTCTAGGAGATTTCAAAACACCACTCACTTCAAAGGACAGATCCACCAGACAGAAAATAAGTAAGGACACAGAAACACTGAAAAACTAACTAGAACAAATGGACCTAATGGACATCTACAGAATTCTACATGGAAAAGAAGCATGATACACCTTCTTCTCAACTGAACATGAAACATTTTTCAGAATAGACCACATACTAGGCCACAAAGAGAGCCTCAGTTAATTCATAAAGATTGAAATTCTACCAACCAGCTTCTCAGACCACAAAGGTATAAAACAAGAAATAAATTTTACAAAGAAAACAAAAAGGCTCACAAACATATGGAGGCTTAACAACATGTTCCTAAATAATCAATGGATCAATGGCCAAATTAAAATAGAGATCAAGCAATATATGGACACAAATGACAACAACAGCGCAAAGCCTCAACTTCTGTGGGACGCAGCAAAGGCAGGTCTAAGAGGAAAGTATATAGTAATCCAGGCATATTTAAAGAAGGAAGAACAATCCCAAATGAATAGTGTAAAGTCACAATTACTGAGATTGGAAAAAGAAGAACAAATGAGGCCAAAAGTCAGCAGAAAGAGGGAGATAATAAAGATCAGAGAAGAAATAAATAAAATTGAGAAGAATAAAACAATAAAAAAATCAATGAAAGCAAGAGCTGGTTCTTTGAGAAAATAAGCAAAATAGATAAGCCCCTAGCCAGATTTATTAAGAGAAAAAAGAATCTACACACATAAACAGAATGAGAAATGAGAAAGGAAAAATCATGACAGACCCCAAAGAAATACAAAAATTATTAGAGAATACTATGAAAATATGTATGTTAACAAGCTGGAAAACCTAGAAGAAATGGACAACTTTCTAGAAAAATACAATGTGTCAAGGCTGAACAAGAAAGAAACAGAAAATCTAAACACCAATTAACAGCAACAAAATTGAATCTGTAACCAAATATCTACCCAAGAACAAAACCCCTGGGCAAGATGGATTCACCACTGAATTTTATCAGACATATAGGGAAGACATAATGCCCATTCTCCTTAAAGTTTTCCAAAAAATAGAAGAGGAGGGAATACTTCCAAACTCATTCTATGAAGCCAGAATCACTCTAATAACAAAACCAGCCAAAGACAATACCAAAAAAGAAAATTACAGACCAATATCCCTGATGAACATAGATGCAAAAGAACTCACAAAATATTAGTAAACTGAATTCAAAACTACATCAAGAAGATCATACACCATGATCAAGTGGGATTCATCTCAGGGATGCAAGGATGAAACAACAATTGAAAAACCATTAACATCACCCAAGACATCAACAAAAGGAAGGACAAAAACTACAGGATCATCTCCATAGATACTGAAAAATCATTTGACAAAATACAACATTCATTCATGATAAAAACTCTCAAAAAATGGGTACACAGGGCAAGAACCTCAACATAATAAAGGCCATACATGACAAACCCACCACAGTCAACGTCATACTTAACAGTGAGAAGCTGAAAGCTTTTCCTCTAAGATAGGGAATAAGACAGGGATGCCCACTCTCCCCACTGCTATTCAACATAATTCTGGAGGTCCTATCCATGGCAGTCAGACAAAACAAATACAAGGCATCAAGATGGGTAAAGAAGAAGTCAAACTGTCACTATTTGCAGATGACATGATATTGTAAATAAAAAGCTCTAAAGACTCCCCTACAAAACTAATAGAACAAATATCTATATTCAGCAAAGTTGAAGGATACAAAATTAATACACACAATTCTGTTGCTTTCCTATACGCTAATGATGAACTACCAAAAAGAGAAATCAGGAAAAAAATTCCATTCACAACTTCAAAAAAAGAATAATATACATAGGAATAAACCTAACTAAGGAAGTGAAAGACCTATGCCCTGAAAACTACAAGACACTCCTTAGAGAAATTAAAGAGGATTCTAACAAATGGAAATTCATCCTATACTCTTGGATAGGAAGAATTAGTATTGTCAAAATGGCTATCCTGCCTAAAGCAATCTACAGATTAAATGCAATCCCTATCAAAACACCAACAGTATTCTTCAGTGAACTGGAACAAATAGTTTTAAAATTCATATGGAACCACAAAAGACCCTAAATAGCCAAAGAAATCATGAGAAGGAAGAATAAAGCAGGGGGATCACACTTCCCATCTTCAAACTCTTCTACAAAGCCACAGTAATCAAGACAATTTGGTATTGGCTCAAGAACAGACCCACAGACCAGTGGAAAATGATAGAGAGTCCAGATATTAACCCAAACATATATGGTCAATTAATGTATGATAAAGGAGCCATGGACATACAATGGGAAAATGACGGTCTCTTCAACAGCTGGTGATGGCAAAACTGGACAGCTACATGTAAGAGAATGAAACTGGATCATTGTCTAAACCCATAAACAAAAGTAAATTCAAAATGGATCAAACTCCTGAATGTAAGTCATGAAATCATAAAAGTCTTAGAAAAAACCATAGGCAAAAATCTCTTTGACATAAACATGAGCAACTTCTTCATGAACATATTTCCTCTGGCAAGGGAAACAAAAGCAAAAATGAACAAATGGGACTATAACAAGCTGAAAAGCTTCTGTACAGCAAAGGACACCACCAATAGAACAAAAAGGCATCTGCAGTTTGGGAGAATACATTCATAAATGACAGATCTGATAAAGGGCTGACATCCAAAATATATAAAGTGCTCACACACCTCAACAAACAAAAAGCAAAGAATCCAATGAAAAAATGGGGAGAGGATCTGAATAGACACTTCTTCAAAGAAGAAATTCAGATGGCCAACAGACACATGAAAAGATGCTCCAAATCCCTAATCATCAGAGAAATGCAAATTAAAACCACAATGATATATCAACTCACACCAATAAGGATCACCACCATCCAAAAGACAAACAACAACAAATGCTGGAGAGGTTGTGGAGAAAGGGGAACCCTCCTACACTGCTTGTGGGAATGTAAATTTGTTCAACCATTGTGGAAAGCAGTATGGAGGTTCCTCAAATGCTCAAAATAGAAATGTTATTTGACCCAAGTATTCCACTCTTAGGAATTTACCCTAAGAATGCAGCAGCAAAGTTTGAAAAAGACATATTCACCCCTATGTTTATTGCAGCACTATTTACAATAGCCAGGAATTGGAAGCATCTTAAGTGTCCATCAGTAGATGAATGGATAAAGATGTGGTACATATCCACAATGGAATATTCTTCAGCCATAAGAAAAAAACAAATCCTACCATTTTCAACAACATGGATGGAGCTAGAGACTATTATGCTCAGTGAAATAAGCCAGGTGGGTAAAGACAAGTACCAAATGATTTCACTCATCTGTGGATTATAAGAAGAAAGAAAAAATTGAAGGAGCAAGACAGCAGCAAAATCACAGAACCCACGAATGGACTAACAATTACCAAAGAGAAAGGGACTGAGGAGGATGGGTGGGAAGGGAGGTAAAAGGGCAGGTGAGAAAGGGGACATTATGGTTAGCGTGTAAAATGAGGGGGCACGTTGAGGGCTGTACAACATAGAGAATTCAAGTAGTGACTCTATAGCATCTTACTATGCTGATGGGCAGATACTGTAATGGGGTATGTTGAGGGTACTTGTTGATGGGGGGTGTCTAGTACACATAATGTTCCTCATGTAATTGTAGATTAATGATACCAAAAAATATATAAATAAATAAAACAATCATTGACAAGATTTGACCCAGAGATCATAATTTCTGATCCTTTCCTACTCAGGTTTTATCTCATTCCCAGAGATGCATTTCACATTTTCTTTTCTCTAAGTAGCCCTCCAAATCCCTCCTCCTCTCTTCCTCACTCTGATTCAATAAGGTTGCTCATTTTTTATTTTTTATTTCATTGAGAAGACAGAAGGCATCAGAAGAGCACTGCTTTATCTACCTACCACTGAATACTCTGTTTTATTTGCATATGTTGTCATTATTTTGTGTTCCTTACTGGTTGTTAGGGGTAAACTATTTTCCTGCCTAAAGCCAACTCTTTCCATCTAAGTACTGCCCACGGATATCATGGCTTGACTTGTTGTTTCTTCTAAATCATGTTTTTTGTCCCTTGTTGAAGGATCTTTTTGTAAGTAAACAAAATGCTGTACTTCTTACCACTGTAAAAAATTATCTGACTGGGAGAACCAAGATGGCAGCATGAGTAGAGCAGTGGAAATCTCCTCCCAAAACCATATATATTTTTGAAAACACAATAAATACAACTAATCCTAAAAGAGAGACCAGAAGACACAGGATAACAGCCAGACTGCATCCACAACCACGAGAACCCAGCGCCTCGTGAAGAGGGTATGATACAAGCCACGGCCTGATGGGACCTGAGCGCCCCTCACCCCAGCTCCTGATGGGAGGAGAGGAGTCAGAGCGGGGAGGGAGAGGGAGCCCAGGACTGCTAAATACCCAGCCCTGGCCATCGGCAACAGAGTGCAGACACACAGTGCATGTGTGGGGTGCTGGAAACTAGGGAAACAGGACAGTGAGACCTGTGAGTGGGTCCCCACAGCCAGCGTACCCAGGACAAAGAAAAGTGAGTGCTTTTTGAAAGTCTTAAAGGGACAGGGACCCCACAGCTGGACGGAAGTGCCCTGGGAAACTTAAACCAGCAGCTGGGAATCCCGGGGAAATCTAGGCACCCGAACCCCCACAGCGCAGATCAGAGGCCCCTCACTGTGATAAGCAGCCTCCGGCCTGTTCCCCCTCTGATGCAGCTCCGCCATATTGGAGAAGCAGCCTGATACAGTTCACACCCACAGCAACTGCAGAGCTAAATAAATTCCATAGCGGCCGGGCAAGATCAGAAGCCCCATCTGCACGCAGCTGCCCAGCACAAGCCACTAGAGGCCACTGTTCTCCCAGGAGAGGAAGGCTGCAAACTGGCAAGAAGGGACTTTCTATTACCCAACACATGCGCCAGCTCCCCACAAATATATCTATTGCCATGAAAACGCAGAAGAAATTGATACAGACCAAGATCACAGAGGCAAACCCTGAGAAGGAGAAACACCTAACCAGTCTTCCTGAGAAAGAATTAAAAATAAAGCTCATAACCATGCTGATGGAGCTGCAGAGAAATATACAAGAGCTAAGGGATGATGTCCAGAAGGACATTACAGAAATGAAACAATCTCTGGAAGGATTTATAAACAGAATGGATAAGATGCAAGAGGTCATTGATGGAATAGAAACCAGAGAACAGGAATGCATAGAAGCTGATGCAGAGAGAGATAAAAGGATGTCCAGGAATGAAACAATATTAAGAGAACTGTGTGACCAATACAAAAGGAACAATATCCGCATTACAGGGGCACCAGAGGAAGAAGAGAGAGAAAATGGGATAGAAAGGGTATTTGAAGAAATGATTGCTGAAAACTTCCCCAAACTGGGGAAGGAAATAATCGATCAGACCATGGAAGTGTACAGAACTCCCAACAGAAAGGACCCAAGGAGGACAACACCAAGACACCTAATAATTAAAATCGCAAAGATCAAGGACAAGGACAGAATTTTAAAGGCAGCTAGAGAGAGGAAAAAGGTCGCCTACAAAGGAAAACCCATCAGGCTATCATCAGACTTTTCAACAGAAAACTTACAGGCCAGAAGAGAATGGCATGATATATTTAATGCAATGAAACAGAAGGGCCTTGAACCAAGAATACTGTATCCAGCATGACTATCATTTAAATATGAGGGAGGGATTAAACAGTTCCCAGACAAGCAAAAGTTGAGGGAATTTTCCTCCCACAAACCACCTCTACAGGGTATTTTAGAGGGACTGCTCTAGATGGGAGCACTCCTAAGACTAAATAGATGTCACCAGAGAAAATAAAATCACAGCAAAGAAAGCAGACCAACCAAATACTAACTAAAGGCAAAAATAAATAAAATCAACTACCCACAAAAGCAGTTAAAGGAAGCACAAAAGAGCACAGAATAAAACAACCAACATATAAAGAATGGAGGAGGAGGAATAAGAAGGGAGAAAAATAAAGAATGACCAGACAGTGTTTAAAATAGCTCAATAAGTGAGTTAAGTTAGACAGTAAGATACTAAAGAAGTTAACCTTGAACTTTTGGCAACCACGAATCTAAAGCCTGCAATGGCAATAAGTACATATCTTTCAATAATCACCCTAAATGTAAATGGACTGAATGCACCAATCAAAAGACACAGAATAATAGAATGGATAAAAAAGCAAGACCCATCTCTATGCTGCTTATAAGAGACTCACCTCAAACCCAAAGACTATAGGAACAAAGAAAGACTGAAGGAACAAAACAGCAGCAGAATCATAGACCCTAAGAATGGACTAACAGTTACCAAAGGGAAAGGGACTGGGGAGAATGGGAGGGAAGGGAGGGATAAGGGTGGGGAAAAAGAAAGGGGACATTATAATTAGCATGTATAATATTGGGGGGGCATGGGGAGGGCTGTGCAACACAGAGAAGACAAGTAGTGATTCTACAGCATCTTACTATGCTGATGGACTGTACTGTAATGGGGTTTGTGGGGGGGATTTGGTGATGGGGGACCCTAGTAAACATAATATTCTTCATGTAATTGTAGATTAAAACAAAATTAATTAATTAATTAATTAATTAAAAAAATACCTGTCATTTTATCTTCTAGCCCCTTCTATCCAAATTTATCTCCTCCTCTTTGCAGAAAAGATCCTCAAAGTATGGTTTATATTTACAGAATCCACTTCTTCACTTTCTCATATATCTTTGACTTACTCCAATTAAGATTTTTTCTCACCATATAACTATTTATCATAATTCAAGGAATTTCATTTTACCAAATAGTCAAATGTCTTTATCTTCCTTGATGTCTCAGCAGCATTTGGCACAAAAGATTAATCACTTCTTTTAAATACACTTTGAATAGCATTCTGATTTCATAAACTTTCCTTGTTTTGTTATTACTAATTTGTCATGCTTTATGCAGTACCCTTTGTTGATTCATCCTCAACTCTGACTTCTAAATCCGGAAGTATTTAAAAAATTAGTCCTCGAAACTTTATTTATATTCTCTCCTTGGTTGATTTTATCCAATTTCATGATTTTCAAATTCCATTTATACATCAATGACTCGAAAATTTATACCTCCACCCGCAGATCTGTCCTGACCTTCAGAATCTTCTTTCAAACTCCCTATTTGACATTTTTCACCTGGGAGCCTAATAGACATCCTTAATTTCACACATTAAAAAAGAAACTCTCGATTAACTCTACTCCTAATAAAAACTCCCATACCTGTTCTTATCTTCCTTTTGACAGTAATATTACCAGTCACCAAAAGCTTAGTACCAAGTTCTAATAAGCCTATTTGACTTCTCTCTTCCTCTCATCCCTGTATCTTTTAGTGAATTTTGTTGGCTTTAACTTCAAAATATAGGTAGAATTTGACCATTTCTTAACACTTCTTTTGCTTCTAAGTGCAAACCACCATCATCTTTTACCTAGACTATTGCAATGCTCTCTTAGTTGGTTCCTCTGAAAATTATTGACTTCCCTGCTTAAAACTCCCCATATCCCACCACATCTATAAAAATAATCCAGAATATGTACCATAACAGATCTTATGCCATATGGACTATGGCTACTTTAGTGCACATTTCTCAGAAATACTGTGGTAAAGAACCCTTACTAACTTTATATAATTTAACATCTAATATATATTTGACACAAAAATAACCTCCCAATCCAGGAACACTTATTAACTTGCCACAAAACTGCAGTTGTGTGCAAGACAAATTGGATAACAGTGGGCTAGATATTTATATTGTATTAGAAATAGAAATATGCTATGCATCCCTCTGGTGAGTTAACTCTGAAATCTGATTTTCTATTATTTGGTTACTGTATCATTTAACATGACATGTCTGATGTACCAGAATTCAACAACCTGAAAGTGGATTTTGCCAATTAAAATCTTTGCACTTACTAAGTTTATGCAATTATGATATCTTGATATGGTAAGAAGGCATGATGGTAGAGTTAGTGGGTGTGTGGGAGATTTCAGTTTTTTCCTATTTGTCATTTACTGTGAACTGGAACGTCATTTTTTTTCTCTCAAGGCCTCATTTTCTCTTTGTAATAAAGCAAAAAGAGGTGTAGGATTAGTCTCCAAGTCCCATATTCCTTTGATATTTAAGGATTCTAGCTAAAAGAAATAGAATTCCTCATGTTCATGGTTGAAAGGAAGAGAACTTTCAGAAGTTAAAAATGTTTCTCAGTGAAGCAACAACAACAAGGCCCTTTGGCAGTGTGGCAAATTTCACTGGGCACTACACAGTGGACTTCTTTGATTTTTACTTATATTAATTTATCTTTTGTTATGTCCTTTATATGTTGCTTATTAAGTCCAGCCATAATAATGTAGTTGACCTTAGTCCAATGTTACTACATATCACAGGTGACATTTTTATTATTATACCAATTATGGCTGAATGTGTGGTTGATCTGGCTGAGACATGTCAGCCATAGATCTCCAGAGGTGATTTGAATAATCAGACTAATGAAGAGAGTTGCCCCTCCTTACTTCACTGCCCTAAATATATAACCTCTCAAAGCTTCCACTATTGGAAGGGGATGACTAATTTTGATAGAGGAGATTCATTTTCTCTGGGCAGAGGTAGAATAGAGGTATATAGTGAGGAATTCAGTTCTCTGTTCCAACATCTACACAAACTCTTGAGTTTAATTATCCATGATTGCTATTTACTCTGCATTCACTCCCTCACTCTCTTCATAGTTTCAAGTAACACGAACTTAAATGGGAGGGAAGGAGAAAATATGGCTTTGCAGGAATATAGGAAAATTGTTTAATCAGGCTTTGTCTATATCTTTGAGAATGAATTATATATACAACCAGAAACCACATTTAGCTAAGTTACTTTTGAAAGAAAACCAGGTTTTATTTTATATATATGCTGTGTTAACTTGGAGCTGTCAAGTTCAATATTTGGTCATTTGCACCTTAATGCCAGACTGACTTACCACCGATGTATTGATTTAACCAGAAATCAAACTAATATGTGCATATAGACATAGCTTGAGTCAAGCCATCAGATAATTAAAACAAGTGAATCAATGTTTAATTTATAATGGCTTGATGAGTTGTTTGGCTCCATTGATACAATTAACCTAACTTTTTGAAATCACATATTGCAAATTGAGAAGACCTCTTTAATAGATTTATGTGGAGTTACCAAACAGCTTATGCAGCCACACCCCAGATTTCTCTAAGCAAGCGACAGAGGATGATCTAGAAAGACTGAAGGAAAGATGTAGAGACAGCAGTCAATAAACAGGTTTGTTGGGAAAACTTACATAGAGGAAGTCCAGGTGCAGCAGAGTAGACAAAGCATCCACTGTTGGGATCTACATGCCACAAAATTTTATAGTATAACAATTAGCCTATCTGGGTCCCTGTCCCTCTTGGCAAAACCAGCACTCCAAGGAGATCAAGGTCCATTTGGATATTATTCATTACCAAGGAGATGCCCTAGGTTGGCCACCCCTAGAATTTCTGATATTGACACACAGATCAACAGGTTTTACTACATGTCTCACTTTATGGGAATATAGAGGGAAGATGGGAGCTGTATATTCTCAAGATAATGTAGAACTGGGGAATTCAGAGTGTGTTTGTACAATACAATCACCCAGCATTACCTTACATTCCCCCAGCATACCCTGAGTGGCTTTTATAATCTTTACAGTCCCCTCTTCCACAAGATCCCTGAGGCCAGATATGCTGAGTTGTATTGCAACTGGATTTATAGCAACAGTATACAAACCACAGTATCTAATAGAAGAACACAAATAGCTAAAGAAATATTTTTAAAAATTTCACCAGGAATAAGGCAACTGATTTAACTAATTACTAATAGGGTTCAAAGCCAGGGGATCAATAGCTTTAATAGGTATATTTCAACTAGCCATAGTTTGGGAAGCTTAATGGGAATAGTTAGGTATATTCATGCAGCATTCTGTTTTGATGGTATATACTTAGTTGTTCTGTAGTTAACATGTCAAAAGCCATTCTACTTTGTAAAACTATTTGTCTCATTTGGGTATTTGCCTCAGTGAGGATGATGATTGCCTTATAGGTAGAATTAAAGGTGGTGGCCATGTGCTTGGGCAGGGCTTCTCTTTGCCATTTTATATCAATGATGGCCACACAAGGGGAGAAAATGGAGAGGAGATAAAACCACCAAGAAGTTATTTTTGGTTCTATGTTGAGCCCTGACTACCTCCCAATTAATAGATTTTTCTTTTAATGAGCAAGTACATGGCCCAGCAAGTAGGGGTGCTCCCAGGTGCAGCATCCAGTCCAATTATAGGACAGGTAGTGCCAACCACTGGGTATCCTGTGCCAACAGCCATCTTGCTGGAGAGGAGAAAGCACCTGTGAGAGAGTAGTTTGCCTTCCTACCCAGGGATTAGAAGTGATGAATGCAGTGGGATTGCATTGTTGTGTGGGTGTTCATCCTATATTACGACGTGTAGCATTTATGGTGCCATATTCCATATATATATATAATGGGACTACTTCTATAATTTGTACCTGGATTTTAGTTAACCATCTTAGGCCATCCCAAATGGCAAATTCTATTGGTAGGCCTTTGTTTATCTGTTTCTACATTAATTGGAAAGTGTTCCTTTTTGTTTCTTCCAGGGAAGGGAGTCTGAATATCCAGGGAACACATTAGTCCAGGTAGAGTCAAGGAGGTGTTCTATCAAGTGTAGAAGCATTTCCAGCTACTGAGACGGGCAGTTTGGATTCACCAGGGGAGGCTTGCAGTTGCTAACAGGGAGAGTTCATTATGTAGCCAACAGTTGGTCTTATTCTGTATGTAAGCCAAAGTCAGGACTTAATCAGTAAACAGGTTTCCCATGCAGAATCCAAAAGTAAAAAGTAGGCTGTTTAGTAGGCACCAGAAAAGGCAAGTCATGATTGTCTAATAGAATGCAGAAGGTAGTGTTGCTCTGGGATAATAATACCCTTAGCTATGTTTTGGTTGTAGATTTGCAATACTAAATTTTCCTCCCTCTGTAACTGGGTGGGGGATACCTGAGAAGTTTAATGGGGGAACAACAATGCTCCATGGGCTATAATAATAGTATCTCTCTGTATTAAGGTTCCAAGATTATGTATTTTCATTGTTTTGGGCAGTGTGGGGTAAAAGAATGGGGTGATGCTTATGTCCTGTTATATCCTTATTCCTAATGGGGCTGAAAACCCAAACTCATTTGTCATTTCAAGGGCCATTTAATTATATATTCCCAAGTAGCTAAGTTTTGTGGTAATTGCAATGTGTTCCCAACTGAGACAGTGAAACTATCTGACAGTTTCCTTCTTGTAAACTGTCTATCTGTATCCTGAGGGTAGCATTGGGTCCTTGGGTGAGCAGGGTATAGGCACTGGGCAGATTGAAGAGAACTCATTCATTCAGTTTTCATATAGCCCATTGGCAAGTGGTATGACCAGGCAGACAATGAGCATATTTCCTGTCAGAGCTATTGCTCCACCAGCCCATTCAAATATTCTATCAGTCCTGCTGCAATACAATTGTATAAGAGATGATACTGACAATCAACATCTTAAGTTTTGGCTCATTATTGTACTTCATGTCCTGTGAAGTGACAGCCTTGGTTGCTGTCAATGTACTTGGGTACCCTGTATGCAGCACACAATTGTTCTATACCATGGATGGTAGCCCTTTGCATAGTGAACTTGGCTACCGTGTGTAGTGCTAGAGTCAGACCAAATAGTTTCAGTTGAGGGTTGGATGGCAGTGGCCATTCAGGTGTAGGGGTTGCCCCTTGCCAACCATCAATATACAGCCATGCCCACATATTGTCCCATCTCCCTCTTACACAAAGAATAGCAGCTGCAGCAGCTCTGTTGCCTCAGTTAGTGGCTGTCCTTCAGAGGTAACATAAATTACTGGGCCAAGAATATAGTGCACCTCACCATTTAGGGGGCTCTTTGTTGCAAGTAGATATGCCATATGGCTACAGTTTGGGTATAGGCACTACCTGACTTGGCTTTTGGTATGTATCATTTAGCCACCCTGCTATAGGATACTGGTTATGAGGTTACTGGGACCAGTTTTGTTATATTTTCTACTTGATGTAATACATGAAAAGTAGCAGACATTTTTTTTTTAAAACAATGTACCTTGTTTCAGCTCCTTTCCATAATTGTGATCAGAAACCTAATGGTACTTGTTTGTACCCTTGCTGTTGCCATAAGTCTCTTCCAAACCCTTTTCTGTAACTGGCTACATCCAATTCACATGGCTGTCCTGCACAATAACACCTCAGGCTTGGATCTGTCTAACAGTCACCTTGGCTTTTTCAGATGATTTGTTCTCCTTTGAGGACCAGTCCCATTGATGTCACTTTTACACCAATCTGTGACTCCATAAAAGACTGCAAAACAAATTGAACCAGGTTGTTAGGAATATTAGGTAGAAACATAGACATGAGCATCTGGAAAAGGGAAAGATAAAGTTCAAAGAAAAAGTCACTTCCCAGGTAGGGGGTTCCACTTGAAGATAACAAAGGCTTTACAGGAAGATAACTTCCTTCCCAAGCAGATCCCAAAGGGGGAAATATTGAACAGAACTAAGAACTGCCCAAATCACACCCCAACATGGGGAAAGGACGTGCTCACTGAGAGGGATAACTATATAGATGGACCTGTAAATCAACCACACATTATTAGTCAAAGAGGCAACTCTTAGCCAAAATGTGATATAAAGGCCTCCTGCCTAAAAGTTCAGGACCTTTGTCCACTTTGACTCTGGCCTCCTCCTCCCTTGGAGTGTATTCAAATAAAACTTTCACTCTGCTTAATTATTGTGTCTCTGACTTTCAATTCTTTGTTGCAGCAGGGACAAGAACCGAGATAAATGAACTAAACCCAAAACAAGGAGATGGATAAATGGATGCCAATACCTCAAGAGAACCAGGAAAGTTTGTAATTGCTTTGGAATAGTAACCCATAGATCTGTTTGTATTTTGTCTATAACAAGTTCATGGACAACTTTTGTCTTACCTGACCAGATAACACCCAAGTACCTGACCCAAAGCAGAGGCCCTGCATTTTCTTCCCTTTGGTTTCTCATCCTCTGCTGGTTAGGCTAGGGCTGGTGCATCAATCTGAAAACTGGCAAAAAGTTCAGAAGTTAGCATTATATCATCAATATGGTGAAACAAAAAGACCCCCTCTGGAAGTGCCCATCAACTTAGATCATTGCTTAATGTTTTCATAAATGAGAGTACACTCAGCATCACTATCAACCAAAGCAAAACCAGTCTGTTTATTTTTTATAATACCAATATATTATGAATTATACTCGTGGCTTCTGGTCCCCAGACACCTGGGCAACTGCATGTCAAACCAGCAGCTCAAGAATTTTGCCTCTTCCCTAGTCTACAGTGGCCAGCACTGGCCCCCCTTTTCTAGGGGTGCCATTGGTTTTATTCACACTTCTTTTGTAAATTTTTTTTCATTCTTTAATTTTTCCCAGAGTCCAACAAGGACTGAATTCAGTTGTTTGTCTATTTTATCAAAGGGTGTCTCCACTGCAATGAGATTTTTGCCATATCTGTTGCCTGGTAACATGCATAGCCTCCTCTCCTTCCCCTTCTCCTGTGAGTCCTTTTCCTTCATTCCTGCTTTTTTGATACCTCTCTTCCTGACCTTTTTTGCCTCCTCTAAGTCTGTGGCAGCTGTACAGCTTGTAATACAGGCTGCACCACTACTGGGGGCCCGATACCAATGATTGAGGCCAGACTATAAATACAGTATCTTTCATGCCTGTGGCAAACAGTTCATTATCAGGAACTTTATAATTTTCAGCATTTTCAATGATAAAGAAAGTAGCAGATAGACGTGAGCAGCAGGTACTGGTCAGGAGAGGGTTGAGAATTTCTGAGTTGCCAGCAGTTTGAAACCACAGGCAATTGCTCACTTGTTAGTCTAATCAGAGACAGTCACCCAGCAATCTGTGGTCAGAAATCAGCTAGATAAGGACCACAAATCACAGAAAGGTATTTTTCCCAGCTCAAGTATGTGCACTTGTAAGAAAATCTGACCTCAGGTAGCCCTAAGCCTCATTATACAGTCATCAACATTTCCTGCTTAAGTGTGGAATTTCATGAATCTAATTAAAACAGACTGAATCCTGGGAAGGAATATGGACAACAGGAAATTAGTTACACAGGGTGGAACAGTGGAAAATAATATAGCAGGAAAAGCAAAGTAGTACCTGCCCCACTACAAAGGGATAGAGGTAAGAGACTGCCTGTACTTGAGGGTCACTTCAATATCTTATGATGGACCAGTCTGTCTGTGGACCATATCAGCCTGCCAATAAACTTCTTTAGCTGTTTACTGCAACCTCGTGTCTCTCTCTCTTTTTTTTTATTTCTCTGAATTTTATTTCACAGATTGTTTTTTATTGAAGTAATTTATATTATATTTGATTCAATTTGCTTTTCACTGGAAATCTCAAAGAACAATAATGATGTCACAGTTACATTAATTTGGCTCACCCTCTCTCTTTATCATGCTGTCTGATCTACTGTTATCTAAACACTCATCCAAAGCCAGAAGACCTCAGATAAAGGGTCACTAGATGAAGCCACACACCTTACTGGGAACCACGTTAATATTTCTGTCTTAAAACCTAATATGTTCTCAATTTTCTACCTCCTCCTTTTGCTTTTCAATGTACCAAAATAATAAATAAGTAACTGGCTAAACTAGAGATTGCTAGGCAAGGAGGCTGATTGAGAAGGGAACATAATTAGTGAGTAATCCTTAGTAGTCTTCAAAGTGAAATTATTATTTTTATTTATTTTATTTATTTTTATTATTTTGTTATCATTAATCGACAATTACACGAAGAACATTATGTTTACTAGGGTCCCCCCTTCACCAAGTCGCCCCCACAAACCCCATTACAGTCACTGTCCATCAGCATATTAAGATGTTGTGGAATCACTACTGGCCTTCTCTGTGTTGCACATCCCTTACCATGACCCCTGCATATTATACATGCTAATCGTAATTCCTCCTTTCTTTTTGCCCGCCCTTATCACTTCCTTCACTCCCATTCTCCTCAGTCCCTTTCCCTTTGGTAACTGTTAGTCTATTCTTGGGTTCTGTGATTCTGCTGCTGTTTTGTTCCTTCAGTTTTTCTTTGTTCTTATACTCCACATACGAGTGAAATCATTTAGTACTCGTCTTTCACCACCTGGCTTATTTCACTGAGCATAATACCCTCTAGCTTCTTCCATGCTGTTGCAAATGGTAGGATTTGTTTTCTTCTTATGGCTGAATAATATTCCATTGTGTATATGTACCACATCTTCTTTATCCATTCATCTACTGATGGACACTTAGGTTGCTTCCATTTCTTGGCTATTGTAAATAGTGCTGCGATAAACATAGGGCTGCATATGTCTTTTTCAAATTGGGCTACTGAATTTGTAGGGTAAATTCCTAGAAGTGGAATTCATGGGTCAAATGGTATTTCTATTTTGAGCTTTTTGAGGAACCTCCATACTGCTTTCCACAATGGTTGAACTAATTTACATTCCCACAAGCAGTGTAGCAGGGTTCCCCTTTCTCCACATCCTCACCAACATTTGTTTTTGTTTGTTTTCTGGATGGTAGCCATCCTTACTGGTGTGAGGTGATATCTCATTGTAGTTTTAATTTGCATTTCTCTGATACCTAGCGATATGGAGCATCTTTTCATGTGTCTGTTGGCCATCTGAATTTCTTTGGAGAACTGTTCAGCTACTCTGCCCATTTTTTAATTGGATTATTTGCTTTTTGTTTGTTGAGGTGTGTGAGCTCTTTATATATTTTGGATGTTAAGTATTTATTGGATCTGTCATTTATGAACATATTCTCCCATACTGTAGTGTACCTTTTTGTTCTATTGATGGTGTCCTTTGCTGTACAGAAGCTTTTCAGCCTGATGTAGTCCCACTTGTTCATTTTTGCTTTTGTTTCCCTTTTCCAGGGAGATATGTTCATGAAGAAGTCACTCATGTTTATGTCCAAGAGATTTTTACCTGTTTTTTTCTAAGAGTTTTATGGTTGCATGACTTACATTCAGGTCTTTGATCCATTTTGAATTTACTTTTGTGTATGTGGTTAGACAGTGATCCAGTTTCATTTTCTTACATGTAGCTGTCCAGTTTTGCCAACACCATCTGTTGAAGAGACTGTCATTTCCCCATTGTATGTCCATGGCTCCTTTATCATATATTAATTTACCACAAATGTTTGGGTTAATATCTGAAGTCTTTAATCTGTTCCATTGGTCTGTGGCTCTGTTCTTGTGCCAGTACCAAATTGTCTTGATTACTGTGGCTTTGTAGAGGAGCTTGAATTATTGGAGCGAGATCCCCCCCCACTTTATTCTTCCTTCTCAGGATTGCTTTGGCTATTTGGGATCTTTTGTGTTTCCATATGAATTTTTGAACTATTCCAGTTCGTTGAAGATTGCTGTTGGTAATTTGATAGGGATTGCATCAAATCTGTATATTGCTTTGTGCAGGATGACAATTTTGATGATATTAATTCTTCCTAACCAAGAGCATGGATGAGTTTCCATTTGTTAGTGTCCTCTTTAATTTTTCTTAAGAGTGTCTTATAGTTTTCAGGGTATAGGTCTTTCACTTCCTTGGCTAGGTTTATTCCTAGGTATTTTATTCTTTTTGATGCAATTTTGAATGGAATTATTTTTCTGATTTCTCTTTCTATTGGTTCCTTGTTAGTGTATAGAAAGCCACAGATTTCTGTGTGTTAATTTTGTATCCTGCAACTTTGCTATATTCTGATATCAGTTCTGGTAGTTTTGGAATGGAGTCTTTAGGGTTTTTTATGTACAATATCATGACATCTGCAAATAGTGACAGTTTGACTTCTTCTTTACCAATCTGGATTCCTTGTATTTCTTTGTTTTGTCTAATTGCCGTGGCTAGGACCTCCAGTACTATGTTAAATAAGTGTGGGGAGAGTGGGTGTCCTGTCTTGTTCCCAGTCTCAGAGGAAAAGCTTTCAGCTTCTTGCTGTTCAGTATGATGTTAGCAGTGGGTTTATTATCTATGGCCTTTATTATGTTGAGGTGCTTGCCCTCTATACTCATTTTGTTGAGAATTTTTATCACGAATGGATGTTGTTTTTTCAGCATCTATGGAGATCATGTGGTTTTTGTCCTTCTTTTTGTTGATGTGGTGGATGATGTTGATCGATTTTCGAATGTTGTACCATCCTTTCATCCCTGGGATGAATCCCACTTGGTCATGGTGTATGATCCTTTTGATATATTTTTGAATTCGGGTTGCTAATATTTTGTTGAGTATTTTTGCATGTACATTCATCAGGGATATTGCCCTGTGATTGTCTTCTTTGGTGGGGTCTTTGCCTGGTTTTGGTATTAGGATGATTTTGGCTTCGTAGAAAGAGTTTGAGAGTATTCCCTCCTCTTCTATTTTTTGAAAACTTAAAGGAGAGTGGGTATTATGCCTTCTCTGTATGTACGATAAAATTCCATGGTAAATCCATCTGGCCTGGAGGTTTTGTTCTTGGGTAGTTTTTTGATTACCGCTTCAATTTCTTTGCTCGTAATTGGTTTGCTTAATTTTGTTTTCTTCCTTGGTCAGTCTTGGAAGGTTGTATTTTTCTAGGAAGTTGTCCATTTCTTCTAGGTTTTACAGCTTGTTAGCATATAGGTTTTCATAATATTCTCTAATAATTCTTTGTATTTCTGTGGGGTCCGTTGTGATTTTTCCTTTCTTGTTTCTGATTCTGTTGACGTGTGTTGACTCTCTTTTTCTCTTAATAAGTTTGGCTAGAGGCTTATCTATTTTGTTTATTTTCTCAAAGGACAAACTCTTGGTTTCATTGATTTTTTCTATTGTTTTATTCTTGTCAATTTTATTTATTTCTTCACTGATCTTTATTATGTCTCTCCTTCTGCTGGCTTTAGGCCTCCTTTGTTCTTCTTTTCCAATTCTGATATTTGCAGTGTTAGACTATTCATTTGGGATTGTTCTTCCTTCTTTAAATATGCCTGGATTGCTATATACTTTCCTCTTAAGACTGCTTTCACTGCGTCCCACATAAATTGGTGCTTTGTCATGTTGTTGTCATTTGTTTCCGTATATTGCTTGATCTCTATTTTTATTTGGTCATTGATCCATTGATTATTTAGGAGCATCTTGTTAGCCTCCATGTGTTTGTGAGCATTTTTCCTTTTTTTGTACAATTTATTTCTAGTTTTATACCTTTGTGTTCTGAAAAGTTTGTTGGTAGGATTTCAATCTTTTTGAATTTACTGAGGCTCTTTTTGTGTCCTAGTATGCAGTCTATTCTGGAGAACATTCCATGTGCACTTGAGAAGAATATGTATACTGTTGCTTTTGGATGTAGAGTTCTATAGATGTCTATTAGGTCCATCTGTTCTAGTGTGCTGTTCAGTGCCTCTGTGTCCTTACTTATTTTCTGTGCTGTGGGTCTATCCTTTGGAGTAAGTGGTGTGTTGAATTATCCTAAAATGAATGCATTACATTCTATTTCCTCCTTTAATTCTGTTAGTATTTGTTTCACATATGCTGGTGATCCTGTTTTGGGTGCATATATATTTTTAATGGTTATATCCTCTTGTTGGACTGAGCCCTTTATCATTATGTAATGTCCTTCTTTATCTCTTGTTTCTTTCTTTGTTCTGAAGTCTATTTTGTTTGATACTAGCACTGCAACACCTGCTTTTTTTCTCTCTGTTGTTTGCATGTAATATCTTTTTCTATCCCTTGACTTTTACTCTGTGCATGTCATTGTGTTTGAGGTGAGTCTCTTGTTAGCAGCATATAGATGGGTCTTGCCTTTTTATCCATTCTACTACTCTTTGTCTTTTGATTGGTGCATTCAGTCCATTTACATTTAGGGTGATTATTGAAAGATATGTACTTATTGCCATTGCTGGCTTTAAGTTTGCGGTTACCAAAGGTTCAAGGTTAGCTTCTTTACTGTCTTACTGTCTAACTTAACTCACTTATTGAGCTATTATAAACACTTTCTGGTCATTCTTTATTTCTCTCCCTTCTTATTCCTCCTCCTCCATACTTTATATGTTGTGTGTTTTATTCTGTATGCTCTTTTGCATTTCTCTTAACTTCTTTTGTGGGTAGTTGATTTTATTTTTTGCCTTTAGTTAGTATTTGGTTGGTCTACTTTCTTTGCTATGACTTTATTTTCTCTGGTAACATCTATTTAGTCTTAGGAGTGCTCCCATCTAGAGCAGTCCCTCTAAAATACCCTGTAGAGGTGGTTTGTGGGAGGCAAATTTCCCCTACTTTTGCTTGTCTGGGAATTGTTTAATCTCTCCATCATATTTAAATGACAATCCTGCTGAATACCGTATTCTTGGTTCATGGCCCTTCTGTTTCATTGAATTAAATATATCATGCAATTCTCTTCTGGCCTGTAAGTTTTCTGTTGAGAAGTCTGATGATAGCCTGATGGGTTTTCCTTTGTAGGCGACCTTTTTCCTCTCTCTAGCTGCCTTTAAAATTCTGTCCTTGTCCTTGATCTTTGCCATTTTAATTATTATATGCCTTGGTGTTGTCCTCTTTGTGTCCCTTCTTTTGGGATTTCTGTGTACTTCTGTGGTCTGAGTGATAATTTCCTCCTCCTGTGTACTTCTTGTGTACTTCTCCTCCTGTGTATTTCCTGTGTACTTCTTGGGGAAGTGTTCAGCAATTATTTCTTCAAATACATTTTCTATCCCTTTTTCTCTCTCTTCTTATTCTGGTACTCCTATAATGCAGATAGTGTTTCTTTTGGATTGGTCACACCATTCTCTCAATATTATTTCATTCCTGGAGATCCTTTTATCTCTCTCTGGGTCAGCTTCTCTGTGTTTCTGTTCTCTGATTTCTATTCCATTAATGGCCTCTTGCACCTCATCCAGTCTGCTCTTAAGTCCTTCCAGAGATTGTTTCATTTCTGTAATCTCCTTTCGGACTTCTTCCTTTAGCTCTTGCATATTTCTCTGAAGATCCATCAGCATGGTTATGACCTTTATTTTGAATTCTTTTTCAGGAAGATTGGTTAGATCTATCTCCTTCGCAGTGGTTGTCTCTCTTATTTTGGTCTGGATCAAATTCTTCTGCCTTTTCATGGCGATAGAAGTAGTTGTGGGGAGCTGGTGCATGTGTCGGCTGGGAGAATGTCCCTTCTTGCTATTTGTGGCCTTCCTCTCCTGGGAGAACAGTGACCCCTAGTTGCTTGTGCTGGTCAACTGTGTGCAGACGGTGTGTCTGGTTCTTGACCTGCCACTGTGGAAGAAGCTCTGCCTGGTTGCTGTGGGTGTGGCCACTGCCACTATGACAGAGTTGCAGCAGAGGGTTAACGGGCAGGAGGCTGTTTATCACCATCAGGGGCCTCCAAGCTGGGCTTCCTCCCAGGGGTTGGGGTACCCAGAGTTCCCCAGGATTCCCAGTTACTGGGCTGATTGCACCTGGGCACTTCCATCCAGCTATAAGGCCCTTGTCCCTTTTAGATTTTCAAAGGGCACTCGCTTTTCTTTTGTTCCAGGGGCACCAGCTGCGGGGACCCACTCACAGGTCTTACTGTCCTGTTTTCCTAGTATCCAGGACCCCACACAGTGTGTGTCTGTGCTCCAGTGTGGATGGCTAGGGCTGGGTATTTAGCAGTCCTGGGCTCCCTCTCCCTCCCTGCTCTGACTCCTTTCCTCCCCCTGGGAGCTGGGATGAGGGGTG
This sequence comes from Manis pentadactyla, assembly GCF_030020395.1. Taxonomy (NCBI): domain Eukaryota; kingdom Metazoa; phylum Chordata; class Mammalia; order Pholidota; family Manidae; genus Manis; species Manis pentadactyla. The sequence goes on from NC_080038.1 coordinate 74,564,115, forward strand.
CTCGGGTCCTGCCAGACCAGGGCTTGTATCTTACCCCCTGGGTGCTGGGTTCTCGCATGTGTAGGTGTAGTCTGGCTGTTGTCTTGTGTCTTCTGATCTCTCTTTTAGGAATAATTGTATTTGTTGTATTTTCAAAAATATATATAGTTTTGGGAGGAAATTTCTGCTGTTCTACTCATGCCACCGTCTTGGCTCCACCCTTAACCTCATGTCTCTTATTGTTTGCCATGTGTGGCATGAAAAGAATCATCTTCTCCATCACCACAAGAACTTAAGACTAGGGTTGGCGTCCATCACAAAACTGTGACAGATAGCATGTTTCATTTCCATCTCACAGAGAATATCCTAGAGTTTTTTTATAGTCTGACATCCCAAATGAGAGGTGAGTACATCCCAGTAAATTTAGGCCAAGCTTATTTACAGCCCCATACTACCAATGAGAAAACAAAAGGGTAATAGGAACTTCACTGATGGTACCATGAAGGATTTGCCTTAAAACAGGGTGTGTTGTAATGGATGTCATTTTGGACATTTCCATCTCGTGAGAGCAAAATGCCCTTACCACCCATATCCCACATGATTTTGTCTGAATGTATTCCTTAATTCCATTGGGTATATGTATAGTCTTCAACTGTTGCTGGATCTCAGGTTTGGGTAGATTCTGGGGCTCCAAGTCTTGTGGATGTGGTTGTTCTGCTTTTATTCTGGTTGTTAGTACTGGTCAAGTTGAGAGAGCACGTACTTCTACTGGCTCTTCCCAATTAGTCTCTTATTCAGTAAAACTCTCAAGCTGGTTTCCACAGCTTGGAGTCCAATCATAGTCCAATCATGCTTCTGGTGCCACTTATGACCCTTTAATCAGGCTAATATGCACGTCAGTATTCTAATTTGTCATCTTGTTCCCTCAAGCAGGTTATTAGAGCCTATGAAGTGTCTCCTTGTGCTAATCTAGCATGTCTTCCTGGGCATTAATTCCTCTCACAGCTAGTGCACTTTTGCTGAGGCAGCCCGCTCTGGGACTACCACCACATGGACAGCTGCTAGGAGGGGCCACTCAAGGGCAGCAGTTGCCCATGTATCTGTCCTTTTCTTAGCCATATCTTCCCAGTCAAAACTTCCTCTAGGCCTTTCTGAGTTTTCAGGGTGTCCCCATACTCATGCAGTGGACTCCATCCATCAAGGATAGCAGCAATAGAGCCCCACTGTCTTACCTGAGGGTTTCAGCCCCAGGCAAGGTCACTGGATTCAGTGAGACCAAATAATAACAGCACTTTGGTGATTAAAAAGTGTCTCATATCAAGCTTTATTGTCACAGTGGTAGGTCAAGGGATAGAATCGTGACCACCTCCATCTCTGCCTCTGGCTCATCCTCTACCTCTGCTCCAAGCTCTGCCCTCACCTCCAGCCTCTGCTCCGCTTTCTCTTGTTCTCTTCTCTAGGCTCTGCTCTTAGCACCAGGGTAATTCTTTGTATATCAACATAGGCAATAATGGCTTATCAGCAGTGGGTAAAGTATGTGCCTGTGCAGTAGGTTTATACATCATCACATGCACACAATAGGAAAGATTAGGATCAGGTGAAGATCCTGGCCATGGAACATCCATTTTCCCTATACTTGAACTCTTCAGGAGTCTCACCTCACAATCTATATGCCCTTAATTTTCTGTGATGGTCTCTGCACAAGAAAGCTGCAGCATTGTAACCAGATCCCACAACAGCAATAGAGGCTATAACAACAGAAATTATGATACAGATAAAAAAAATTATGAAAATAATAGTCATCCTCAAGCCTGAGGAGATTTATTGCCACTAAGTGGTCATTTCAAATGTATTCAAACCAGTTCTGCTCAGATGAGTCTGTGACTCACACTTTCCATGGGAGAACTGGTAGGAAGCTCAATTCTCATCCGGAAAGCAGAAATTTTTGCTAGGGTGTGTGCTCAATCCACAAAGACATTAGAGGGGATTAACGTAAGGGTGATAAGACACATGTGTTAATGACACAAACATAGGTATATCTTGTCCATCAGGTAGGATGCATGAAAGAGTGTTGTCCTAAGATAGGATCATGGCAGGAAGGAGGTCCTGCCCAGGTCTAGTATACCATACATTTGTCTCTTTCCCTGTGGGGCTTACTGAGGGATCTTATGTATAGTGTTATTGGACGTACATGTACGGACCATAAAGAAAACAAAACTCCCTAGTAATATGCTCTTACTTTCTGGTCCTTTAGGGTACATGATCTTCAGTGGCCACTCTGCCATTACTCCAGGAATACACAGGAGGCCAACTTCCAGGCCTTGTTTCCAAGGTGTCAGGATGGCCAGCCATTGCTGGTCTCTGTGTAGAAATGTCCAAGTCCACGTTCACTGAACAGAGGCTCCAGGGTTTATTGCAGTTTGTGCTGGCAGCAAGATATTGTTCTGGTGACTGAAACCTGGCTTCAACAATTCCTCCTTGGTTTATATTTGTAGTTATATAGATAAGGCAGCAATGTGTGTGACCATGTCTATGGGGGCTCAATTCCACCTTCCAGGGCTTCTCATTCGATTGCCATAGCACTGTCCAGAAGCAAACTGACCACCCCCATAGACTACTAGTGTCTGACTTCAGACCAGATTTTAATAAACCATTGTACTTATCTATTATGCCTGCCATGATAGAATCATATGCTACATGAAACTTCCACTTTATCCCTAAATTTTGCACCAATTCTTACAGTACATGTCCACTAAGTGGGTGCCTTGATCACTCTCAATTCCCTGTGGTTGGTCATAGGCTGCAAAAAGATGCTTTAGGCTTCTTTGGTCATTTGCTGGTCTGTACAACATGCAGGAAAAGCAATCAGAAGTCTGTAGCTGTGTCTACACCAGTCCTGACATATCAGTACCCTTCTGACATGAATAGAGGCTCAAACTAGTTTATCTGCCACTTGACAAGGGATACTGGTCCCTTAACTATCATGCCAGATTGCTGTGGGACTTGGTTTAAGTTCCTTTTAGAGCACACAATGCACTCTTGCCAGGATCTGCTGACTTCTTTAAAGTCTAAAGATAGGCCCCACTGATGAGCTACAGACACATTGTCTTCTATCCCACATGCAACAAACATTGACGTAACCACTGGGACACATCATAGGCTTTCCTTCTAGCCATTGTATCTTGGCTAATTCATCTGCTTCATCATTTCCTGTGGATGCCAGCAGCAAATGGCCAGTCACATGATATATGGTAACTGTCTTAGTCTGCCCAGAGGCCCATAAGTCTTGCCACAACTCTTGCCCCCAAAGGAGTTGGTGACAAACCATCCAGTTGGCGTGATACCATGTTGGTAGCTACAGAGTCAAGACTTGATAGAAGACCCAAATGTCAGTGGAGACAGCTATTGCAGGGGGATCCTGGCTGATCACAAGCCACACTGCCTGAAACTCTGCTGGTCTCCCTCAGGTGGGTGATTTGACACTCCCCTCAGTCCAACATTATTGTCCAACCATCTTCCTGTGAGGGTCCACACAGGGATGGCTTACTCTTCAGGAAGCTCTGCAGATGCATAGGCCAGACTTGTAGCTTTTTCTTTGGCTTCCATCTCTTGGTTCTCACCTTAGCCAAAAGCCAAAACTTCTGCTCCAGCTTCAATTGTTGCCACAGCTCCAGTAAGATTTTATTTGTCTTCCCATCCAATTTCTGTTTATCTGATCCTGCCTTTATCAAATCAAATCCACATCTAAGTCTTTGTGACCTTCATGGGTCCTTTAAACTCTTCCTCTCAGTAGCAGACCACACTTCCTTTGATGCCCACATCACTTCCACCTCTCCCAAATCTGCCAAAGTATGGACAACTCCATTATGGCTTGCCTTAAGTGAGGAGAGAGAATGGCTACTAGGGGCCCAAATAGGGACAGGGGAGCCATTAGCAGAAGTACCTCTCATCCATGAGGTAAACAACTCTTTGTCTGGGTCATGATTTCCTGGGTTATAAATGACATTTTTCATGCCCAACTCTTGTAACACCAGTTTGAGCTCAGCATATGACTGCTATCTAGCAGGGAAAGATGGTAAATCATCCTGATTGGGACTTACAGTGTGAAGTGTGACCAAAAGCCAATTGAAGAGTGAGTGGTTCCCTGGGGTCTGGTATTCATTTTTTAATCACTGCTTCAGGGCAGGATGAGTTGTCAGGGAAGCCATATTTCCCATTTCTAACCTGGACATAATGATCCAACCACTCCTACATCCCAGAGGTGCAGGAGCCAGGCTGACATGGGCTCCAAGGGTTTCTGCTGAAACTGGGAGCCCAAATCCACCAACTCTGCTTGAGTATAGGGCCAGAGCATGGACTGCTCCACAACCTGGGGAGGTGAGTGCATCTCTCCCTGAGTTACCAGCAGTTTCTGCATCTTTATTTTCTTAACTACAACCAGGCAGGGTTTCAATAAAGGAGAGTTTGGTGCCCTCAGCACCACGTCCACCACCTTCATCTTTGTCTGATGTATCTTTCACCATTTGTGGAGCTGACAGCACCACTACATCCTTTACTTCCCCAACAGCACCCACAGCCTGCATTCTCATGCTGCTTCTACTCATGTAACCATTACATCCTTTACCTCCCACACAGCACCTTTCAGGGATGCCATCTCAGTCATCAACAAATTTTTTACCTCCTCTATGGCATCTCACAGTTCATGTTCTCATGCAGCCTCTTCTTGTGCTTCTTGCAAGAGTATGTCTTTCTTCTTTAAGGCCTTTCTTAATACTGTGAGAAATAGCCAACCCGTGGTTTCCACTGTTTCTTTAAGGAATTCCCTCATTTGCAGAGGGCCTCCTCTACTTCCTCAGGCATCACTTCCACCTGCTCCCAGACCTGGAGAGGGACCCACTACTCTAGGATGCGAGCCACCTCAGACCATATGCCCATTGGGAAATATCTTGGTGTCTCCCCATCCATAGGGGCAGCCCACTGAAGTATCCCTCCCATGGGGCAGCTTTTTAAATTTTCCAGTCTTCAATGAATTCTGCTGAATGCACCAAATGTCTTGCCTAAGGGTTTCAGCCCCAGGCAAGATCACTCTGGATTTGGTGAGATGAATAATTACAATGGAATATTGGGAGTAAAAGGGGGGCTCTTAGTAAGCTTTATTCTCACAGTGGCAGGTCAAGCACTTGGATCCTGTCTGCCTTCATCTTTGTCTTCTGCTTCCACTCCAGATTTTGCCCTTGCCTCCAGCCTCTGTTTCCCTCTTTTCTGTTCTCTTGCTCTCTTCTCTAGGCTCTGTGCTTAGAACTAGGGTAATCCCTGTACATCAACATAGGCAATAATGGCTTATTACCAATGGATATACAAGTATGCACCTGTACAGTAGGCTAAATATTACATCATCGCATGTACACAATGGTTCGGATTAGGATCATGTGAGGGTCCTGGTCATGGAACTTTCATTTTCTGTACAACCACATGGACGTGGAAGGCCAGCCCAGGGTTTCATTCATAGACTTCCCTTTTTCCCATTCTGACATCTCAGCACTCATGGGGTTTTATCGAGTTTCCTGGGTGGCTCACCAATTGTGTAGCCCAAACCATGCTGACTCTAAGCCAGGGGTGGGGGGTGATCCAGAGTGATTAAAGAAAAGAGCCAGACAGTGACTGAGACGTAGGCTTATTGGGGCAACTTACCTGTAGGAAGTCCAGGAGCAGCAGACTGGAAAAAGCATCCACTACCTGGATCTACATGCAGCAAGCTTTTATAGTATAGAAACCAGCCTACAAATTATCTGGGGCCCTGCCTCTCTTGGTACAACCAGAATTCAAAGGAGATCAAGGCCTGCCATTGGGGAATTCTTCTTTACTGAAGAGATACCTTGGGTTAGCCACTGCCTTCCTCCCTGTCCCACTTATCGCTGACCTTAGCAGTCCCAAAAACATGTTTTGCTACATATCTTACTTCATAGACATAAAGAGGGTGGTTAGGAGCTGTATATTCTCAAAAGAATGAACTGCACCATTCAGAGTGGGTTTGTGAAAACCAGCCACCCAGGACAACCTTGCAGCCTATAAATAGGTAAACAATTCTATGTGTCACTGAATTCAACCCATATGATGACATTAATTTTTGTCAGCATTTCTAAAGAAATATGATTTACTTAATGGTAAAGAGCACAGCTAGGGTATATGTTAAATAAATGGAGATGTTAGAAATATTCTTAGTGACCTGGAAGAATTTAGTATTTTTTAGAAGACATGTAAGAGAAAGCCTTTATGACCTTGGATTAGGTAAAGATTCTTAGGTGCAATACCAAAAGAAAAATCCACAAAAGAGAACAAATCAAAAGCACTTAATCCCAACAAAATATTTTGCTTTGTGAAAGACTCAGAAAATGAAAAGAGAAGCCACAGAATGGGAGAAAATATTAAGAAACATATTAAAAAAAACACTTGAATCCAAAATGTGTAAAGAATACTTAAAACTCAATAATAAGAAAGAAAACAACTCAATTTTTAAAAGGGGAGGTGAGGCACAACCTGACACTTCACCAAAGAGGAAATAAGGAACATAAATAATCACATTATATATGTTTGACAAAATTAAACATTAAGGAAGTTCAAGTGAAAACCACACTGATATGCTTCTATGGAGCTACTAAAATGGTTACAATCAAAACAACAGACAATACCAAGAGCTAACCAGGAGGCAGAATAACTAGAACTCTTACACGTTGCTGAAGTAAATGCACTCTAGTAAGCTACCATGAAAAGCAATTTCAACATATTTTATAATCTTAAATATTCACTCTCCATAAGACTACACATTATACTCAAAGATATATACTCAGGTGAAGTCAAAACTTGTGTTCACATGAATATACACCAGTGATTATATCAGCTCTATTTATTACTGTCAGAAAATGTTAGAAACAAAAACCGTTTTCAGCTGGTGAGTAGAAAAAAAGTACTTTATCTATATATTGGAATACTACTTAACAATAAATAAATGAACTTTTGATATGCACAACACTGTGAATGAATCACAGACACATTGCACTGAGTGAAAGAAGCGATAATCTAAGGGTTATGTACTGTATTGTTCCATTTATATGAATGACAAAGGCAAAATCATCACAATAGATAGCAGTTGAGCATTTGCCAGTGGCTCGGAAAGGAAAGTTGACTGAAAATAAGCAATATGTGGAATTTCTTTATGGTTATAGAAATGTTCTCTATTTTGATATAGTTGGTTATACAACCATGTTCATTTGTGAGAATTCATAGAACTGTATACCAAAAAGGATGAATTTTATTCCATGTAATGTATGACTCATCAAAAAAATACATGAAAAATATAGGGCTGTAGAGTGTAGACTTTCAAAAGTAAATTATTCACAAGTGTGTTTTTTTGGCATTGTAAACATATGGTGATGTATTTGTGGGGACTCAACCGGAAACGAGATCTGAGTTCTAAGTGTTGCTTTGTTACTCTGCATCTCAGAAGCACCATGTAATCACTATGTTCTTTAATTTTCCTCAGATGTAGAATGGTGTTAATAATTATTTCATCACTTGCCTCAAATGGTTGATTTTAGGGTTAAATAAGTTATTAGATGTGAAAGTACTTAAAAAATGATACAGACATTTTATAAAGTAGGTAATGTTTACTAGAGCACTAGACAATTGATATTTATGTAATAAATGATTATTGAATGAAAACTGATATAACCCTAAAGGGTTCTTTCTCTTACTAAATCTCATTATTTTATTTTCTGTGTCTTTCTGACATATAAAATAATCACAGAATGTTTACTCAGTGCAAGGAAATAAATTCAGTGTTGGAGATGTACACATGGATTAAGCACACGCATTGCTTTTAAAGAATTCACAGTTTAGTTAAGGAAGGAGAGAGTAAAATAATAAAAGCAATACTTGCAGAGCAGTTTTCCTCTGCCAGGAACTGATTTTTTTTCAAAGTATATGTATTTATCATACCAACAATCCTTTCTCATTTTATCACCATTTTTTTGGGGTTTGAGTATTTATTCATGTACAAAATAATATATGATTGCATATTTTACTTTTGAACCACATTCCATACATTCATACATTTAAGGTATAATAAAACATGCTAGTAAAACTATCCCCATATGTCAGTTTATAAATGTACTTCTCTGTTTAAGATGGAAATATTTATTATACTATATCTTCTTTTTTAAAAATTATTTTGGTATCATTAATCTACAATTACATGAAGAACATTATGTTTACTAGGCTCCCCCCTTCACCAAGTCCCCCCCACATACCCCTTCACAGTCACTGTCCATCAGCATAGTAAGATACTGTAAAATCACTACTTGTCTTCTCTGTGTTGCACAACCCTCCCCGTGCCCCCCCCACTATATCATTATTTTTAAAAAAGGTTATTTACACCGAAGTTACTTGCCAAAGATTTTAAGTTAGAAATGTTGGAGCCAGAAATCAAACCCAAGTATTCTTCCTCCATAGCCAGCACTCTAGGCTGCCTCCACACTGTCAACCAAGTTTATTCCTAAATACCTTGTCTGAGGTGGAGATGAAGAAGACCCTATGGAAGAAATAAAAAATAAGTTGAAGTATGAGACCCAGACAGACATTAGCTAAATGGAAAGGAGGGAAAAAGATAGCCCAGAGAGCAAGAAAGTCAAATTTGGTATGTATCCTACTAAGTAGTACTTTTTGAGGCCTAAATTGCTCTCGAATTTTGTGTGATTGCTTTTAAAACTATACTAACTTCTTAGGTTACAAAAAACAATGTAATATAGTGTCTAATAGGATGAACTTTAAAGTCACACAACATTCTAGTTTGTGTCTTGACCACTTAAAGGTAACCTTATGAAAATAATTTTACCTCTTTACCTCTTTTTTCCTCATAAACAAAATGAGGATTGTAACAGCACTTCCATCATAGCTAAGAAAGATAAGATAATTAAATGTCACTGACTACAATGCTTGGCACAAAAGAAAGCTCAAACTTTTTTGAATGGTGATGATTATGATGGCTTTGGAGATTTTTTGTTACCAGGTAAGTGTGTCACATAATATATTTCTAAACCTTCCAAACCTTGCTCCTTCCCAACTTGGTGGCTCAGAGACACTTCATTGTCACATTGAGAAAACATGACTCTTTGGGAAACCTTTTACCTCATTAATCTGATACTTTATTTAAAAAATACCCAAATTCAGCAGTAGTCGTTAAATCCACCCTAGTCTACTGGGACTCCAACACTCTGGGGAAGCAAATTCAGGACTTTTTTATCCTCACTACTGGCCTTTGGTACTTAATGGGTTTTATTTCACACAATTGTTCATAGGAAAATAGGCATGAGTATTAAAATGCAGTCTGTGAATGGTTTGGGAACTGATTTTGACTTCCATGTTTATACCTTTTGTTTGTTTAGGTCCAAATCTTTACACTAGTTAACATAATATTTAGAATAATGGAATCCAGAGACTTCCATTTCTTGTTGTGACTCAAAAAACTGTATTAGAATAACCCTTATAACTACAATAACTACAGAATTTGTAAAAATATTAAAAATAAAGTCATTTGCTGAAAATCATTAGAGAGCAAACAATGTAGCCATAACTTAAAAAGATCAAGATCCTAGGGACAAAGGAAAACAGTGAAGAGAGTCTGACATTCTCAACCAAATTTCCCTTCAGAACATTTGATGATTCCTAGAGAAGCATGGACTATATGTCAAATAGACAGCATCATCTCAAAGGTTGTGAAAATTTAGTTGGACTTAGGACACCAAAAAATGTTTAGGACAACCAAGGCAGCCAGAATTTAAAGTGCAAGATTTTGAAAATATTAAAAACCCATTAGATGGGTTTAATAGTAGGTTAAGTGAAGAATAAGACAGAATTAGTGATCTGGAAGATCGGTCACTACATTAGGCTTCAGTATAAATGTTAAAATAAAACATGAAGAGAAAAAAATAATACAAAATACCAAATGACTGTTAAAGTCACATGTGACATGATACCAGAAAAAGTGACATATATGTAATTGGAGTGCAGGCAGGAGGACAACAACAATAGGGTTGAAATAATACCAGAAGTATATTTCTAGGTATATATGTAATTGGGAAATTTCAAAAATTAAAAAAAAATAATAATAGATCAAGCCACAAAATCAAGCAGTACTGTAAGCACCAGCTAAATATGAAACAAACATAAGTAAGAAGATGTTAGTGAAACTGATAAAAACCAAATAAAATGAGACACTGTTGAAAATAGAACAATTATTTTATTCTCTTTTGTAGAATATTATTTTGTTATTAACACATTAATCTCCAAAGAAAAATTAATAACAAGACATCTCAAATGAAACAGTGGGAGTCAGAAATAATTCAGTAACATCTTTAAAGAGTTAAAAAAATGCCAACCAAGGACTCTAGATCCAGAAAAAAAAATTTTTTTTAATGAAGGTGCAACAAATATATTTTAAGACCACCAAAGACCTGCATAATCTATTGCTCACAGATCTACACAATGCAAAGCTGAAGAAAATTCTTAAAATATAAGAAATTGATCCTGGATGGAAACATGAAAAAGCAGGAAGGAGTGAAGAATAATGAAACTATAAGTAAATGATTAAATATAAATTTAGCATCAATGTGACATAAGACATCCTTCCTTTTTGACAACCCCTTTTAACAACTAATTAGGAATTCATCCTTGAACAAAACTGCATCTTGGGAGTTGTGACATCCAACACCAATGAACCAGGATGCCAAAAGACCCTGGAAGAATATTGGCCACCTATGTACCTAGTAATAGGCAGATAGATCTCAGTAAGTGCTACAAAGAGAATCACCAGGAGCTGGCAAACCTGCTCCTACCCCTCTTTGACATAGAAGAAGTTTGGAGAGTGCTGACTTGGGCAGACACCATAGGTGAGATTCTGTAAAAGTCCAACCTTACTGTGGGAAAATACCAGCATGCCACTGAAAGAAATGAAAATACAGTATGGTTACATTTGACAAGGTTAGAAGGACTTTGCGAATGCTGAGTCTCCCTGAATGTCACACAATGCAGGACTTAACAAGACAAAAGCACCCTCTCACACAGGGGAAAAGGAGAGTGGTGAGTGAGTCCTAGTCAACCCTATCTGTGTGGAATGCTGCTGGATAAATCCATTTCACTCCAGCAGCACTCAAAGTACTGAGATGGGACCTCCATAACTAAGGGGAAGGAGATTGGGAAAGAGGCAGATAATAATAATAAAAGGTACTAAAGGGATGTTGTTAGTGCTTATGCTCTTAGCTAAAAATGGACCAATTTATCTGTAAGGTGTTTTATGTAAGCCTCATAGTAAACATAAATCAACCTAGAGTAAACTGAAAAAGAAAGGAAAAACTGAGCATACCACCACAGAAATTCACCATTATAAAAGGTGGGCAGTAACAGAGGAAAAAAGAAACAACAGGCCTAAAGAATAACTGGAAAGCCAGAGGACCTGAACAGACATTTCTCCAAAGAAGAAATACAGATGGCCAATAGGCACATGAAAATTTATACACTGCTAATCATTATGAAAATTCAAATCAAAACCCAATGAGATATCACCTTACACAAGTTAGGCCACTATCCAAAAGACAAGAAATAACAAGTGTTGGAAAGGATGTGGAGAAATGGGAACCCTCCTACACTGTTGGTGGGAATGTAAATTGGTGCAAACACTATGGAAAGCAGTATGAGGGTCCTCAAAAATCTAAAAATAGAAATGCAATATGACCTAGTAATTCCACTTCTAGGAATTCACCTGAAGGAAACAAAATCCCTGATTAAAAAATATATATACCCCTCTGTGTTTATCACCACATTATTTAAAATAGCCAAGTTATGGAAGCAACTTAAATGTCCATCAATAGATGGATGGATAAAGAAGTGGTACACATACACAAAGGAATATTATTCAGCCCTAAATAGAAATCCTGCTATTTGCAATGTGGTTGAAATTAGAGGTATTACACTAAGTGAAATAAATGAGGTAGAGAAAGTCAATAGTATATGATTTCACTGATTTGTGGAATCTATTGCTCACAGATCTACACAATGCAAAGCTGAAGAAAATTCTTAAAATATAAGAAATTGATCCTGGATGGAAACATGAAAAAGCAGGAAGGAGTGAAGAATAATGAAACTATAAGTAAATGATTAAATATAAATTTAGCATCAATGTGACATAAGACATCCTTCCTTTTTGACAACCCCTTTTAACAACTAATTAGGAATTCATCCTTGAACAATGAAGAATGAACAGAATGAAGAATAAAGTCAGTGATTCTGTGCCATCTTCCTATGTACACAGATAATAACTGCACTAGTGAGGGTGAAAATTTAGTAATATGGGTAACTGTTGAACCACTGTGTTGTATACTTGAAACCAGTATAAGATTGTATATCAATGACACTTCAATAGAAAAATAAACAAAAAAATGCAAAAAAGCCAGAAAGCATGTTAAAAATTGAATTAGTAATTCCTTACATGTCAATAATTACTCTAAATCTAAATATAAATGTATTGAATTAACAAATCAAAAGACACAAAGTGGCTGGATAGATAATAAAATATGACTCAACAAAATAATACCGATAAGTCACTTACTTCAGATTTAATTACACTTCTAGGCTTAAAATGTAGGGATGTAAACTATAAGCCATGCATGTGGAAACAAAAAGCAAGCAAGAGTAGATAAATGTTTATCATACATAATAGACTTTCAGCAAATATAGTAACAAGAAACAAATATGGTATACAATGATATATATATGTATATATTATATAACTATAAAACATCAAGAAAATATAACAATTATAAATATGCACTCAACATGGGACCACCTCAAAATACTGAACAAATATTAACAGATCTAAATGAAAAATAGACAATAAAAATTAATAGTAAGGGACTTTAGTACCCCAAAATCAACAATGACAGATCATCTAGGCAGAAAATCAAAAAGGAAACATTGAATCTAAACCATACATTAGACAAAATGGAACTAACAGGTATTAATAAAACATTATATCGAACAGCAGGAGAAATATACATTATTCTCTAATGTACAAGGAACAGGCTCTAGAACAGATCATGTGATAGACTACAAAACAAATCTTAGCAAATTAAGAAAATTAAAATTATGTCAAGTATTTTTTCCAACCATAATGAAATGAAACTAGAAATCAACAAGAGAAAATCTGGAAACTTTAGAAACATGTGGAAACTAATCAATACACTCTCAATCAATGGATCAAAGAATAAATAAAAATGGAAATTTAAAAAATCTCAAAAGTAATGAATGTTGAAACACATGACAGCAAAATGTAGGATACTACAAAAGCAGTTCTGAGAGGGAAGTTTACAGTGATAAACACCCACCTAAAGAAAGAAGATTTTAATGATAAAACTTACAACAAAATGGGTATAGAGGGAGTATACCTCAACATAATAGAGGTCATATATGGTAAACAAACAGATAACATCATACTTGAAGGCAAAAAAAGCTGAAAACCTTCTTTCTAAGATCAGGCAGAAGACAAGGATGGCCACTCTCACCACCTTTTTTAGCATAGTACTGGAAGATTTAGGAAGAGCAATCAGACATAAAAAAGAAATAAAAGTCAAACAAATTGGTAAGAAAGAAGTAAAACTGTCACTATTTGCAGGTGACATGATACTATATATAGAAAACCCAAGACTCCACCAAATAAAAACTAATAACTGGATTCAGCAAAGTTACAGGATTCAAAATTAATATCCAGAAATCTTTTGAATTCATCTATACTAACAATAAACTAGCAGAAAGAGAAATCAAGTATACAATTCTATTTATGATTGCATCAAAAAGAATAAGGCACATAGGTAAAAACCTAGCCTAAGAGGTGAAAGACCTGTACTCTGAAAAGTATAAGACACTGATAAAAGAAATTGAAGACACAAATAAGTGGAAATCTATCCCATGCTCATGGATAGGAAGAATTAATATTGTCAAATGGTCATCCTGCCCAAAGCAAGATACAGATTCAATGCAATATGTATCAATATACCACTGACATTTCTCAATTAACTAGCACAAATAATCGTAAAATTTATGCAAAACTACCAAAGAACCTGAATAGCAAAAGCAATCTTGAGTAAAAAGAGCAAAGCTGGGTGTAACTCACCTTCCACTTTCAAGCTATACTACAAAGTTATAGTGATTAAAACAGTATGGTACTGGCAGAAGAACAGACACACAGATCAATGGAATAAAGAGCCCAGAAATAAACCCATGCATATATGGTTAATTAATATATGACAAAGGAGCCATGAATATATAATGGGGAAACAGTCTCCTCAATAAATGGTGCTGGGAAACTGGACAGCTACAGGCAAGAGAATGAAACTGGATTACTCTCTAACACCATAAAGAAATATAAACATAAAAAGGACTAAAGATCTAAATATATGACATGAATCCATAAAATTCTTAGTAGAAAATAGAGGCAGAAATCTCTTGAACATCAGCATGAGTAATTTTTTTTCTGGATATGTCTCCCTAGGTCAGGGAAACAAAAGACTACATCAAACTATAAAGCTTACGTGAAGCAAAGGAAATCATCAACAAAACAAAAAGCAACCTACAAAATGGGAAAATATATTCATAAATGATATGTCAAATAGGGACTAACATCCAAAATATATAAAAAATTCATACAACTCAACACCAAAATGATCCACAAATAGCCCAATTAAATAATGGGCAGAGGAACTTCTCAAAGAAGACATACAGATGATCAACAGGCACATTAAAAGATGGTTCATGTCTCTAATCATCAGGCAAATGCAAATCAAAACCACAATGAGATATCACCTCACACCAGTCAGAATGGTCACTATCCAAATGACAAAAAGTAAGTGTTGGCATTGATGTGGAGGAAAGGGAACACTTGTGTACTGTTGGTGCAAATGTAAATTGGTCCACCCACTACAGAAAGCAGTATGTAGGTTCTTTAAAATACAAAAAATAGAAATATCATATGACCCAGCAGTTCCACTTTTAGGAATTTACACAATGGAAACAAAATCTCTGATTCAAAATGATATATGTACTCCCATGTTTATTGCAGCATGGTTTACAATAGCCAAAATATGGAAGCAAACAAGGTGTCCATCAAAAAATAAATGAGGAAGAGTTGCTATACATATACAATGGACTATTACTCAGCCATGAAAAAGAAAGAAATCCTGATATTTGCAACAACATGGATGGACCTAGAGGGTATTGTGCTAAGTGAAATAATCCAGGCAGAGAAAATCAAATACCATATGACTTCACATGCAAACAGAATCTAAAAACAAAATAAAACAAAGCACAATGAACAAAACAGCAATAAACTCATAGACACTGAGAGGTGACTAGTGGGTACCACCTGGTAGGGATTGGGAACAATGAATGAAATAGGTGAAGGGCATTAAAAGATGATTGATCAAACTGATAATGATGAAAGCCTGAAAATCAATTTTTCAAAGACCCAGGTTTCAAAATAATTTACCTGACCATGGCTCATCTGTACAATATATGTTTAACAAAGCTGTTAAGGCCTTTGGAAAAACATCTTATGAGGAACAATAAAAAAGTACTTTATGAGGAAAAAAGGAAAGTTATTGCTTATACAAATCCAGCAATATGAATAAACATGTTATTTGAACATGTTTTCTTGAGAGTATGGGCTTGTTTTCAGAAAATTATGTGATTATTGATAAAGGGAAATATTCTTTATTTTAATAGAAATTATATGTTGGTATAGTTCCTTCTATTGCCATGAAAAATAATTTTATTTTTCAGTGAGCTTGAATGCAATAGGACTTTATCCCTTCAACCCCTGCATAATTATTCAAAAAACTTAACTGTATTCCAACCTAACAAAGTTATTAAACAAATATTATGTGCTTATAGTTTTATTAAGAGTGATAGAGGGAGGAAAACTTCCCAATGTATACCCAGCAGGAATTTACAAATATGTGGGAGGTGGAAATGTGTATATACATATGTTTATGTACAACTTTAATGTATGGCTATTTAAAAATATTAAATAAATATCCAAACTGTTGTATTATTAATTGCTGATAGCCTACTATGTACTAAACACATTGTAAGCCTTTAAAAAGTATTTCCTCATTTTATCCTCACAATTAACCTGTAGGTCAGATTCTAAGTTTAAGAAGAAAGTAAAACATAGAAAAGTTATATACAAGCTTTATACACTAAGATAATAAAAGAAAGCAAAAGAAGAATGTGATATCCCTTCAGTATCTAAAAATGTCAGTTTCAGGAAGAGACTTGAATAATTTGATTTCTATACAGGAAGATATTGTGAGAATTGGAATTCAAAGAAAAGAAAACAGTTTTTGAAAAGTTCTTAAACCAAGAAAGTTTATAGTATGTTTGCAGAATGGCAAATGTAGATTGAATATTATAGCTAAGAGTATGAGCTCTGAAATAAGAGTACACAGATTCAAAATCCTGCCATCAGCTTTGTGACCATGGGCAAGTTACTTAATTTTTCTGTATGTCATTTGACTAACGTGTAAATGGAACTTAAAATTGTATCTGCCATGTATGGGCTTTATAGAATTAAATAATTAATATAAAATTATTTGAATAGAGTCTGGCACACAATAAGCAGTAAAGCCATTATTTTATTATTATATTGATGAGTAGTCTAAGGGGACTGGCATATCACTACTGCATAATTTTACTAAACTTCAAGAACACACTTCTTTTTTTTCTGGTGTTGAGTTATGAGTTCTTTATATATTTTTTATATTAGCCCCTTATTAGTTATATCATTTGCAAATATATTCTCTGATACACTAGGTAGACTTTCTGTTTTATTGATAGTTTCTGTTGCTTTCCAGAAGATATTTAGTTTGATGCAGTCCTACTTGTTTATTTTGCTTTCATTCTCTTGCATGGGGAGACATATCCAGAAAAAAAATTACTCATGCTGATGTTCAAGAGATTGCTGCCTATGTTTTCTTCTAAGAGCTTTATGGTTTTCTGTCTTACACATAGGTCTTTAACCCATTTTGAGTTTACTTATGTGTATGGTCAAAGAGAGTGATCTAGTTTCTTTCACATGTAGCTATTCAGTTTTTTCAACACTATTTATTGAAGACAGTATCTTTTTCTTATTGTGTACACTTGCATTCTTCATCATAGATTGACCATACATGTGTAGATTTATTTCTGGGCTCTCAGTTCTGTTCCAGTGACCCATGTATCTATTTTTGTGCCATTACCATACTGCTGTATTCACTGTAGCTTTGTAGTGTAGCTTAAAGTCAGGGAACATAATACCTCCAGCTTTGTTCTTTCTCAAGATTGCTTTGGCTATTTGGGGTCCTTAGCGGTTACACATAAATTTTAGGATTCTTTGCTTTAGTTCAGTGAAAAATGCCATTGGTGTTTTGATAGGGATTTCATTAAATCTATAAATTGCTTTGGGTGGATGGCCATTTTGACAATATTAGTTCTTCTTGTCCATTAGTAAGATTAGCTTTGCATTTACTTGTCCTTCTTCAGTTTCTTTCATCAGTGTCATATTTTTCAAACTCCAGGTTCTCCACCTCTTTGGCTAGGATTATTCCAAGGTACTTCATTCTTTATGATACAATTGTAAGTGGAATTGCTTTCTTGATTTCTCTTTCTGTTTGTTTACTATTAGGATTCAGAAATGCTACTGATTTCTCTATATTGGTTTTGTATTCTGCAAATTCATTGTATTCATTTATCAAATCTTATAGTTTTTTGGTGCAGACTTTAGGGCTCTCTACATATAGTATCATGTCATTTGTAAATGGTGACCATATTCCTTCTTCCTTATCAATTTGGATGTATTTTTATTTATTTTTATTGTCTGATTGCTATGGCTAGGACTTCCAGGACTTTGTTGAATAAAAGTGGTGAGAGTGGGCATCCTTGTCTTATTCCTCATTTTATGGGAAAAGTTTTAAGCTTAACATTGTTGAGTGTGATGTGGGCTGTGGGATTGTCTTATATGGCCTTTATTATGTTGATGTATGTTCCCTCTATACTCACTTTGCTGAGAGTTTTTATCAAAAATGGGTGTTGCATTTGTCACATATTTTTTCAGCATATATTGAGATGATTATATGGTTTTTATCCTTCCTTTTCTTAATATGGTGCATCACATTGATTGATTTACCAATATTGTACCAACCTTGTTGTATTCCTGGAATAAATCCCACTTGGTCATGGTCAGTGATTGTTTTCATGTATTTTTGAATTAAGTTTACTGCCATTTTATTGAGGATTTTTGATATCTATATGCATCAGGGATATCAGTCTGTAATTTTCTTCCTTTGTAGTGTCTTTGTCTGGTTGTGGTATTAGAGTAATGTTGGATACATAGAGTGATTTTGGAAGTGTTCCCTCTCTTTCAGTTTTGAAATACTTTAAGAAGGACAGGTATTGGCTCATCATTAAATGTTTGATAGAATTCACCTGTGAAACCAAATGGTCCTGAACTTTTGTTTCTTGGGAATCTTTTAAATTACAAATTCAATTTTGTTACTAGCAATCAGTTCATTCATATTTTCTGTATC
Source organism: Manis pentadactyla (assembly GCF_030020395.1). Classification (NCBI taxonomy): domain Eukaryota; kingdom Metazoa; phylum Chordata; class Mammalia; order Pholidota; family Manidae; genus Manis; species Manis pentadactyla. The sequence goes on from NC_080038.1 coordinate 74,582,759, forward strand.
TTTCTGGGTCAGTCTTGTCAGAGTGTATGTTTCTAGGAATTCATCCATTACTTCCAAGTTGTCCAATTTATTGGAATATAGTTTATCATAGAATTCTCTTTTAATTCTTTGAATTTCTGTGGCATTGGCTGTTACTTCTCATTTTTCATTTCTGATTTTGTTTGCATCTGATCTCTTTCTATCTTTTTTTATTTTCTTATTTTTTTATTTTGGTATCATTGCCAATATAAAATATAAAATCACATGGGCAACACTGTACTTACTATATTCCGTCCACTATCAAGTCCCCACTATATACCCAATTACAGTCACTGTCCATCAGGTTAGTAAGATGCTATAGAGTCACTACTTGTCTTCCCTGTGCTATACTGCCTTTCCTGTGCACCCCACTACATTATGTGTGCTAACTTTAATGCCCCTTATTCTTCTTCTACTTCCCTTCCCACCCGCCCTCTCCAGTCCCATTCCCCATGGTAACTGTTAGTCCATTCTTGGGTTCTGTAAGTCTGCTGCTGTTTTCTTCCTTCAGTTTTTTCTTTGTTATTGTACTCCACATATGAGTGAAATCATTTGGTACTTGTCTTTCTCCACCTGGCTTATTTCACTGAGCATAATACCCTCTAGCTCCATCCATGTTGTAAATGGTAGGATTTGTTTTCTTCCTATGGCTGAATAACATTCCATTGTGTATATGAACTACATCTTCTTTATCCATTCATCCATTGATGGACACTTACATTGCCACAGGCACTCTCATTTCATCCACATACTGCCTCCTCAATTCTTGGAATCCCTACTCATTTTTCCTCTTTATTTTTGTTTCTGCTACTGATCACCCCTCCCCATCTACCTATCCTCCAAATATCCCTTCCTCCCCTTCATTTCCTTTAAGTAATATTATCTCTCTTAACTCCAGGTTTTATGAACTATAACCCTTACAGTTAGTACCACAGTGTAACTTTTGGGTTTTGTTTTACTGATGTTCCACACCCTGCAATGAAATTCTCCTTTGAAGATTGATTCTTATGCAAGTTCAATCAGTGATGAGGTTCTTACTTAGTAAATTAGGTAGGTGAAACTTCCTTTAGAGCAGTGTAAGAGCCTGTAAAAATCCATTTCCTCAATAATGCAAAAAGAGCACTGAAAAAACATGTAAAATCAACTGTTATTGAACTTGGGAAATTTATCAAAGGCTTGGAACAATACAAGAAGCATTTACCCAAGAAAAACAACCCAATAGAAGGATAACAAGATGTTATCTCCAGCTCCATGGTAGTCTTGGAAACCCGCAGTCTCCAAACCATGGTAACTGGTTGTCCAAACCAATAATTAAAAACCAGCTATATAGCTACCATCAAAGAAGGGAACATGATTAGGATTGGATTAAAGATGGTGTCATGAGAGGTGAGACAGAGACCACCTCATAAAATCACATATAATATGAAAATATAATTAATTCAACTAATCATTGAAAAGCAAAAAGAGAGGAGGCTGCACCAGACTGCATACACCTGGAGAAAAGAGCAGACATCATGGAAAAGGGTTGGGAGCTTAAACGATCTACAAGCATTCCATTTCTCTGCCTGGCTATGCAGCTTCAAGGACCCAACTGTGATATGCAGCCTGCTGTGTCTTCCTCCCAGATAGCATGCACCTGGCTCCCAAACTGACAGCCCCAGCCCTGGTGTCAGGCTAGCCAGAGGGAAGCCCTGCCTACAACAGCTATAAACACAAAGCATAGAGGTTTACACCTGTGTGTGCAGCCCACTGGTTCTGGCAGTGGAGGCAGGCATACTAGCCAGGAAGCAGGAAACCAGCTCTTTCTTCCCCCCAAGAACCAACACTGCTACCCTGAGAACTGCAACATTGCTCCAGGGACTGAGCAGCTCTTGAGAGTAGAGCTTCTGAGAACTAGAGGGCATCACAGGCAAATAAGGAAACATCAAAGGAACCTGGTTCAATTAAAAATTATGAATACATGTAAGAAAGAGTCAAAAGAAACTGACCTCATGAATCTTCCTGAAAGAGGTTTCAAAATACATGGTGAATAAAGAACATTAACATGCTCATGGAGGTAGAGAAAAATATTCAAGAACTCAGGAAGGAATTTAGGATGGAGATCCAATTGTTTAAAAATCCAATGGAGGGTATTAAAAGCAGAATAGATATGGTGGAGGAGAAGATAAATGAAATAGAAATTAGGGAAGAGTAATACAAAGAAGCCGAGGCACAGAGAGAAAAAAGAATCTCTAAGAATGAAAGAATACTGAGAGAACTGTGTGACCAATCCAAATGGAACAATATTCATATTATTGGGGGAAAAGAAGAAGAAGAAGAGAGAAAAAGAGATAGAAAGTGTTTTTGAGGAAGTAATTGCTGAAACTTCCCCAATCTGGGGAAGGAGATAGTATCTCAGGCCATGGAGGTGCACAGATCTTCCAACACAAGAGACCCAAGGAAGACAACAGCGAGACATATAATAATTAAAATGGCAAAGATCAAGGATAAGGACAGATAATTAAAAGCAGCCAGAGAGAGAAATAAGATCATATACAAAGGAAAACTCATCAGGTTATCATCAGACTTCTCAGCAGAAACCTTATAGGCTAGAAGGGAGTGGCATGGTATATTTAAGGCAACGAAGCAGAAGGGCCTCAAACCAAGAGTACTTTATCTGGCAAGATTATCATTTAAATTTAAGGTGGAATTAAAATATTTCCAGATAAGCTAAAGCTGAGAGAATTTTGCTTCCACAAACCATCTCTACAGTGCATTTTGGAGGCATTGCTATAAATGGAAGTGTTCCTAAAGTTAAACAGCTGTCACAGCAGGTAATAAAAAGGGATAGACAAAGAGTACAGAATATGATACCTAATATATAAAGAACAGAGGATGAAGAAAAGGAGAGGGGAAAAAAAACCTTTAGATTATGTTTGTAGTAGCATACTAAGTGAGTTAAGTTAAACTCTTAGATAAAAAGGAAGATACCCTTAAACATTTGGTAACCATGAATCTAATGCCTACAGTGGCAATAAGTACATACATATTGATAATCATGCTAAATATAAACAGTCTTATTCACCAATCAAAAGACATAGAGTTACAGAATGGATCATAAAACAAGACCCAACTATATGCTGCCTACAAGAGAGTCACTTCAAACGCAAAGACATACACAGATTAATAGTGAAGGGATGGAAAAAGATATTTCATGCAACTAATAGTGATAAAAAAGCAGGAATTGCAGTATGTGTATCAGACAAAATAGACTTCAAAACAAAGAAAGTCACAAGAAACAAAAAAGGACATTACATAATGATAAAGGGGTCAATCCAACAACAGGATATAACCACTATAAATATCTGTGCACCCAACACAGGAGCATGTACATATGTGAAACAAATACTAAAAGAATTAAAAGGGGAAATAGAATGTAATTAATTCATTCTTGGAGAATTCAACACTACACTAACTCTGAAGGACAGATCAACCAGACAGAAAATAAGTAAGGAGACAGAGGCACTGAACAATACATTAGAAAAATGGACCTAACTGACATCTACAGAACTCTACACTCATAAGCAGGAGGATACACATTCTTTTCAAGTACACATGGAACATTTTCCAGAGTAGACAACATACTAGGCCACAAAAAGAACCTCAGTAAATTCAAAAAGACTGAAATTCTACCAATCAACTTCTCAGATCACAAGGGTATAAAACTAGAAATAAATGGTATGAAGAAAACAAAAAGGCTCACATACGTATGGAGGCTTCACAACATGCTCCTAAATAATCAATGCATCAATGACCAAATTAAAACAGAGCTCAAGCAATACATGGAGACACATGAAAACAAAAGCACAATGCCCCAACTTCTGTGGGACACAGCAAAGGCGGTTCTAAGAGGCAAGAATATAGCAATCCAGGCCTATTTAAAGAAGGAAGAACAATTTCAAATGAATAGTCTAAATTCACAATTATTGAAACTGGAAAAAGAAGAACAAATGAAGCCCAAAGTAAGCAGGAGTGGTGACATAATAAAGATCAGAGATGAAATTAATAAAATTGAAAAGAATAAAACAACAGAAAAAATTCATGAAACCAAGAACTGGTTCTTTGAGAAAATAAACAAAAGAGATAAAACCCTAGTGAGAGTTATTAAGAAAAAAAAGAATCTATACACACAAATAGAATCACAAACAAAAAAGGAAAAATCATAATGGACATCACAGAAATAAAAAGAATTATTAGAGAATACTATGAAATTCTATATGCTAACAAACTGGATAACCTAGAAGAAATGGCCCACTCTCTAGAAAAGTACAAACTTCTAAGACTGACCCAGGAAGAAACAGAAAATCTAAACAGACCAATTATCAGCAATGACATTGAATCAGTAATAAAAAAGCTACGCAAGAACAAAACCCCCAAACCACATAGATACACATTTCAATTTTATCAGACATTTAGAGAAGATGTAATATCCATTCTCCTTAAAATTTTCCAAAAAATAGAAGAGGAGGGAATACTTCCTAATTCATTCTATGAAGCCAGTATCACTCTAATACCAAAACCAGGCAAAGATACCACAAAAAAAGAAAACTACAAGCCAATATCCCTGATGAACGTAGAAGTAAAAATACTCAACAAAATATTTGAAAACTGAATTAAAAAATATATCAAGAGGATCATACACCACGATCAAGTGGAATTCATCCCAGGGATGCAAGGATGTTACAACATTCGAAAATCTATCAACATCATCCACCACATCAACAAAAAGAAGGACAGAAGCCACACGATCATTTCCGTAGATGCTGAAAAAGCATTCTACAAAATTCAACATCCATTCATTACAAAACCTCTCAACAAAATTGGTATAGAGGGCAAGTACCTCAACATAATAAAGGCTACATATGACAAACCCACAGCCACCATCATACTTAACAGTGAGAAGCTGAAAGCTTTTCCTCTAAGATTGGGAACAAGACAAGGAGGCACACTCTTCCCACTTATATTCCACATAGTACAGGAGGTCCTACACAATGGCAATCAGACAACACAAAGAAATAAAAGGCATCCAGATTGTTAAGGAAGAAGTCAAACTGTCACTTTTTGTGGATGACATGATATTATACATAAAATACCCTTAAGAATCCTACAAAACTACTAGAACTAATATCTGAATTCAGAAAGTTGCAGGCTACAACATTAATACACAGAAATCTGTTGCATTTGTATACACTAACAATGAACTAGCAGAGAGAGAAATCAGGAAAACAATTCAATTCACACTTACATCAAAATGAATAAAATACTTATTAAGAAACCTAACCAAGGAAGTGAAAGACTTATACCATGAAACCTTCAAGACACTCCTAAGAGAATTTAAAGAAGATACTAATAAGTGGAAATTCATCCCATGCTCTTGGGGAGGAAGAATTAATATTGTTAAAATGGCCAACCTGCCTAATGCAATCTATAGATTCTATGCAATCCCTATCAAAATACCAACAGCATTCTTCAACAAACTGGAATAAATAGTTTAAAAATTCATATGCAACCACAAAAGACCCCAAATAGCCAAAGAAATCCTGGAAAGGGAGAATTAAGCAGGGGGATCTGCTTCCCAACTTCATGCTCTACTACAAAGCCATAGTAATCAAGACAATTTGGTACTGACACAGGAACAGACCCATAGACCAGTGGAACAGAATAGAGAGTACAGATATTAACCCAAGCATATATGTCAATTAATATAAGATAAAGTAGCCATAGATACACAATGGGGAAATGACAGCCTCTTCAACAGCTGGTGTTGGCAAAACTGGACAGCAATATGTAAGAGAATGAAACTGGATTACTCTCGAACTCCATACAGAAAATTAAACTTGAAATGGATCAAAGACCTAAATGTAAGTCATGAAACCATAAAAGTCTTAGAAGAAAATGTAGGCAAAAATCTCTTGAATATAAACATGAGTAACTTCTTCATGATCATATCTCTATGGGGAAGGGAAACAAAAGCAAAACTGGACAGGTGGGACTACATCAAACTAAAAAGCATCTGTACAGCAAAGGACTGCAGTAGAACAAAAAGGCGCCCTACAGTATGGGAGAATATATTCATAAATAACATATCTGATAAGGGGTTGACATCCAAAATATACAAAAAGCTCATGCACCTCTACAAAAAAAGCAAATAACCCAATTAAAAAATAGAGGATCTGAACAGACATTTCTCCAAAGAATAAATTCAGATAGCCAGCAGGCACATGAAAAGATGCTACATTTCGCTAATCATCAGAGAAATGCAAATTAAAACCACAATGAGATATCACGTCACATCAGTTAGGATGGCCAACATCCAAAAGACAAACAACCGCACATGCTGTGGAGGATGTGGAGAAAGGGGAACCCTCCTACACTGCTGGTGGGAATGTAAATTATTTCAACTTTTGTGGAAAGCAGTTTGGATGTTCCTCAAAAAACTCAAAATAGAAATACCATTTGACCCAGGAATTCCACTCCTAGGAATTTACCCTAAGAATGCAGCATCCCAAGTTGAAAAAGACATATGCACCCCTATTTTATTATAGCACTATTTACAATAGCCAAGACATGGAAGCAAACTAAGTGTCCATCAGTAAATGAATGTATAAAGAAGGCATGGTACATATACACAATGGAGTATTATTCAGCCATAAGAAAATAAATACTACCATTTGCAACATCATGGATGGAGCTAGAGGGTATTATGCTCAGTGAAATAAGCCAGCGGGAGAAAGACATGTACCACATAATTTCACTCATCTGTGGAGTATAAGAACAAAGGAAAAACTGAAGGAACAAAATAGCAGCAGACTCACAGAACCCAATAATGGATTAACAGTTACCACAGGGAAAGGGACTGGGGCGGGTGGATGGGAAGAGAGAGATAAGAGGAAAAAGGGACATTATGATTAGCATGCATAATGTGTGTGGGGACACGGTGAAGGCAGTATAGCACAGGGAAGATAAGTAGTGCTTCTGTAGCATCTTACTATGCTGATGGACAGTGACTGTAATAGGGTATGTGGTGGGGACTTGATAAGGAGGGAATGTTGTTCATGTAAGTGTATATTAATGATACCGATAAATAAAAACAAACAAACAAATAAATAAATAAAACCAGGTAACACTAAAAAGTCCCATTGCTAGAAAACTGTCACTATTTGACCTGTTTGGCAGTTCTTTAATAAGGTCCATTCACAGGGCTTCTGAGTATTTTACCTGGCATAGAGCTAACTCAGTGAGGAAAGATCAACTCCAAGGGCATTGATTGAGAATAATCAGTGGTAATTATTTAAATTGCAGCTACCAAAGGCAGCAACATGAGTTGGGGCAGACAAGAGCCTACAAGAAAATTTTAAAATGAAGTTCTATAGAATCAGATGTTCTTATGAGGTTTCTGACATAGTTGTAAGATTCTTGAAGTTCATGAACACGTGAAGGGCTGTGCATATGACCAGAAGAAACCTGAGAAGGCCCTAATTTGTCCCTCTGGTTTATTTTGAGTCCTGTGAAAACAAGAAGAGAAGGCTAAGATAGTGTTGTCTACTCCCTGAGCATTGAAATTTTGCTTAATACACACAAAATTCCTTGGCAAAATAAAAGATTTATTGGTTCAGGTCATTACAGAAATTGCTGAATAATCATTAGCTGATCACTAAGCTAAACAAGCAAATATTTCAATCACCAAATGAGAAGAAAACAACAACAATAACACCAACAAATTACCAATTATAGCAAACTCTGGGTAAAGGAAATCTGAATTCCAAAGTTGCTACGTTGTACTTTTTTAAATGTCCACTTTTTGAAATAAGTTACAAGATACTTGAAGTAACAGGACAAAGAAACAGCCAATAGAAACTCCTCTAAGAAAACCATGTTAGATTTACTTAATATAAATTTTCAATCAACTATTACAAATATATTTTAAAATACTGGAGGAAACTATGTCAAAATAATTCAAGGGAGATATGAAATCAATGTCTACCCAAGTAGAGAATATAACTAAAAATGTAGAAATTATTTTAAAAAGAACAAAATAGGAGTTGAAAAGTACCAAAATTACCTAGAGGGGATCATCAGAAAATATGGATTGTTATGAAGAAAGAATCAGTGAAATTGGAAATTGGTCAGTTGAAATTATCCCCTCTGAAGAACAGAAATAAGTAAAAAACCGAGATCATCAGTGACCTTTGGGATACCATCCAGCATCCCAACACATTCATAATGGTGTCCCAGAAGAGGAAAGAAATCGATGAACAAAACATTTAAAGATATCATGGCTGAAAACTTCCAAATTTGATTAAAAAATATTAATCTACACATTCAAGAAACTCAATGATCTCTACGTAAAATTCACTGAAATTCAAGCCATACCTAGTCATTGTCATAATCAAATTGTCAAAAGCCAAACCAAAGTATAGAATCTTGAAAGAAGCAAGAGAGAAGTGACTCAACATAAAGAAGGAATCTTCAATAAGATTAACTTGATTTCTCATTAGAAACCATATAGGCCATTAGAAGCCAAGAGTTCTGAAAGGTAGACTGTTAACCAGCAAAACTATTCTTCAAAAATGAGTCATAAATTAAGGCAGGAACAGAACAAAAAATTATGTGACATGGAAAACAAGTGGGAAAATGGCAGAGGTAATCTCTATCTTATTCATAATTACATTAAATACAGATGAATTAAACACTCCAATCAAAAGGCAGAGATTGGTAGATTGTTACCTAACTATGTTTTCTACAAGAGACACATTTTAGATTCAAAAGCACAAATAGGTTGAAAATAAAACGATTTAAAATGTTATTTATACCATGAAAACAGTAACCAAAACAGAGCTGGAGTGGTTATACTAATATCAGATGAAATAGACTTTAAGAGAAAAAATGTTACTAGAGAAAAGAAGGTTTTATAATGATAAAATGGTCAATCCATCAGGAAGACATATAATTATAAATATAAATGCACCAAAAAACATGAAACAAAAACTGATAATTATAGGGAGGAATACACAGTTCAACAAAAGTAGGAGACTTCGATACTCTATTAATAATGGACAGTACAACTAGGTAGAAAATTAACAAGGAAGTGGAAGATTTGGAATAGTAATTTTAATGTGCTATATCATAGGTAAAATTTTAATGTTTTACAAGAATTTAAGCTAAAGGACTTGCCTCAAAGTATGGTATTTCAGGGAATGGCACAAACAGTATGGAGATGTATTTTACTCTCTGATACTATGCCACACTTTAGGCAATTTTCTTATCCTTTTCTTTTACTGCTCCTGTACAATTGTCTACTAGAGTCAAACTTGAAAATTTTATCTGCCCCAAATGAACTCCTAACTTTTCTACTACATTATCTTGGTTCATATTGAACCCAGTTCTTGGACTGCTTTCCACTCCAAGAATGCCTATTGAAATAATATCCATACTTCCAGGAGTAATTCAAAAGCCCTCTCAGGCAAAGTACCTTCCCTAAGTACCTCAAATAGGTAGTTGTGGAATTAAAGGTTTTGTATGGAAACTAGAGGTCAAATTCTTCCTTTTCATTTTATGTTTTATTCCCTGGAGTCACTTTTTGTTTTTCATATTTCTCTTAAGAGTTTGAGATGTGCCCTGCTCATTTCTTTATCTTACACAACATAGCATAATCCCTTGTACTTAATAAATAGCAAATAAAATTGGTAAAAATGAGTTAGTGAATGAGTAAATAAATTAATGTGAACATTGTAGATTAGAAAAGCAAGAGATTGTGAGAAGAGGAACATTGTGATGGTTAGAGAGGTTGATTATTCAATGACAAAATCTGAAATAGTTTAAAATAGTTTATTTGATTATATTTATTATGTATCTATGAAACTATATATTATAGCAAAATTTCATATGGTATATAAATTTAAGAAAATGATGCTTTATTATTATTATTATTATTATTATTATCAATGATCACCCAGTGACTTACAAACTATTGTAAAATGTATTACTATGTTAGGCATTAATCTGTATTTCATTGTCTAATATGGGAGTATAATGTTTAAATAGATTTAAAGAAGCAAATCTACATTAACTTGAATGATAACATTTGAAATGTCTTAAATGAGCATTTAATTAAAATTTAGTCAAGTGATATATTAAATATCCATTGTTTGCATTTAAACCACTTCTTGAGTTTAGAAAGTATATCAAAGTTAGAAATCTGGTTGTCATGAGCTCCGCACATGGTAAAACAGGCTGTATTAAGAAATGCAATTGACTTAAAAAGTAACACTAAGATTGTGGCCTATGGTAATCCAATCCACTGTATTCTATACATGAGGCAAATACCATCCTCTATTTCAGAGTTATGAAATTAAAATACTGCATCCTATTTTTAGTTTCCTTATAGTTCTTGTTTCATTAGGGATTCTCAGAATACCTGAAAACTTAAAACATACTAATGAACTATGTGATTTACTACTCCAAAGACAGGGCCACTGTCAGGATAAATGAGACATCTATAAAATTTGACAGCTGAGACTTTGCTTCCTCTTTTGCTCTTCACTTTCATTATCTCCTCAACACATCCCAATTCAGTCATTATTTCTTTCCCTTCCTTTCAAGCTGTATTCACTTACATTAAGTTTAAAAGGAATTGAGGACTAGGTGAGTAACATTTGAATTGGAATCTCCCTAAACTAAAATACTGTGTTTATGGTAGCATTTCAGATATTAGTCATGGAAGTAGTAAGAAGTAGGGCATTGGTAGTCTCATTGCTGCCCTTCAAATAACAGTGATCATGTCATTGCTTACTCTTTCACTGCAATGTGAGGGATTTATTCCATCCCAAACTGCCACTGAAATCTTTAGGTGCTCAGTATTCTGAAAATAGGCAGCCTACTCCAAGGTAACTCAAAAAATTTAATTATCTCAATTGAATAAAACCAACTCATATTTCTTAGATATGAAGGCTGGAGTTACCATTTTTTAGTACTTTTATATGAGAGAAATAAAGAGTGTTGGAGGGAATGTTCCAATTCATAGGCATTAAAATAATGTTGTAAAAATAATAAAAAATAACATGATCTCAAAAGAAAAAGTCAAAATATTATTTCCTCAATAATGTCCTTCCTACCAAATGAAAATGTTGTATCATGTATTGCTTTTAGTTATTATTTCTTTGGTGTACTTTGATATATAAATTTAACCTTTCTTTGTCTTTCATGACATTGACATGATAAAAGGATTTCAAGACTTTTTGTATAAAGTCCTTCAATTTGGGTTCATCTGAAGATTCCTCATAATAAGACTCAGTTTATGTAATTTTGAAATATCACAGAAGTGAGAGTGTGTTTTTCTAAGTGTATCATGTAAGGGACATATGGCATCTACCTGTCCTGTTACTGGTGACTGTAACTTTCATCACTTGGTTAAACTGAATTCTGCCAGAGTTCTCCACTGTAATTACTTTTTTTTACCATTGTTTATAGTGTCTTATGGAGTGATACTTTGGGACCATGTGAATATCCTGCTTTTCATTGTACTTTCACTCAGTAGTTTTAACATCCATTGATGATTCTTACCTCATACAAGTATTACTATGGTGGTTGTCAAATGTTTATTTTCTAATTCCCTTATTTACATTTATGAGCTGGATTTCTACTGTAAGCAGAAATTTTCCCTTCTACCCCACTTATTTGTTTGTTTATTCTTTAAGTTACTGATGTTACTAAAAATATATCAATATTAACTTCCTGATTTTGATAGCTATATTATGTTTACCTAGAGAATCCTTTTGGTTTTAAGAAAATGATCATACTATCTCTAAGAGTTCAGTTTTCTTAGTATCTACATACAAATGAGATCATACAGTATTTTTCGTTTTATGTCTGACTTATTTCACTTAGCATAATGCATTTGAGGTCCATCCATATTATTGATACATACATATCTTTATTTATTCACCCATTGATGGAAACTTAGATTTTTCCCATGTCTTTCTTGTCTATTGTGAATAATGCTATAATTCACTGTAGTGCACACAGGTGCAGATAAATATTCAAAATAGTGATTTCATTGTGATGGTTGAATCATGTGGTAGTCCTGTTTTTTTATTTTTGAGGGATCTCCATACAGTTTTCCATAATGGCTGTGTCAATTTACATTCTCATCAGTAGTGCACAAGGTTTTCCCTTTTTCTATATCCTCACCAGCACCTATGCTTATCTCCTGTCTTTTTGATAATAACAGTTCTAACAGGTGTTAGGTGACATCTCATTTTGGTTTTGATATGCATTTTCCTGATGGTTAATGATGTTAAGCATCTTTTCATGTACCTATTGGCCATTTGGACATCTTTGGAAAAATGTCTAGTTGGGTCCTTTGCCCATTTGTAAATGTCATTATTAATCTTTTTGTTATTGAATTGTATGAACCCCTTATATATTTTGGCTATTAACCCCATATCTAATATATGGTTTGCAAATATTTTCTCCTATTCTGTAAGTTGTCTATTTTTGTTAATTTGTTGTTTGTGCTTTTGGTGCCATATTTAAAAAATCATTTGTGAGGAACAATGTCAAGGAGCTTTTTACCTATGTTTTATTCCAGGATTTTATATCCCCCTTTAAGATGAATACAAATACACTGAAGAATGTGGTAAATGAAGTTTATTATTTATCAGTATATAATACAACAATAAAAGTGGTAGTAGTGATACTGTAACTTCAGTTTTTTGGTCTTTCTTTTAAATGTTAATTCAATGTAGTGAAAATTTTCCAAAATTGCTATGAAGTTATTATATATAAACAGCTGATAATGATTTTATAAATTTTTAATAAAAAACAAATTTTAGCCCCTTTCTCCTTCCCTCTCATCCTTCTTTTCTTTCTTCTTTCTTCTCTTTCTCTCTTCGTTCACTCTCTTTTGCTTCTTTCTCCTTCCCACTCAGTAAACATTTACTGTGCATCTATGAAATACCCAACAGTGTGCTAGATGCAAGATGGAATAGGGCACATGGGAGGCACAGAAGGAATAGAGGGAGACAAATAGTAAAGTCCAAAGTAGAGGATATTAAAAACTATTTGAAGGAAATAAATAATCCTTGAAATGACCACTCACTATTTCTGCATCAGAAAATCAGAACCTTTTGTTGCTATTACAAGAGGTGATACCATCCTCAAATCTAGGAAGTGATTTATAAACCTAGTTTGAACACAATAAATATGATACACTTAGCTTACTGCTTTTGTAAGGGATTCTGTATTTACCTTTCCATAAGGTACTGCAGTTATTAAATACTGACTACATGAAAAGACACTCAACAATTTGGCAGGCTGGAAACATTGAGGCAGCTTTCATAGAATTTCTATTTCAGTTATCTATGGATTTTGATTACACCACCCCATGTGCAAGGCAGACATCTCTCCTTACTTTATTCCAGGCATATGCAGTGCAAAGGGCAGTTACTAAGTTTAATTTATAAATAAGGAAGAGCAACCCATGCATTTTTAAATATAATGAAGTCATAACCATATAGGTATTTACAATGAAAGGTGCAAATTCTATAGCTCATGGAAGAAGTAAAATAAGCACTACCATTTGCATTATTTTTGTGAGACAATTCATTTAGCTATTTTACTCATTATAAACAAAAGTACTTAGTGTAAAGATTGTCACCATCTCCTTGGGCTAAAACAGAGATTAACTCAGTTCTGCAGTATTTTTGAAATGAAGTACATTCAACCATCAAGTGCATAACTTTCCTTTAAAGTTCCAATGCCCTTGTATTATAAATCCCAATGAATATAATTCCACTATAGAGACAGATAGAAAATTTATACATATGTTCCATTCTTTCTTGGTTATTTTAAGATTACCTGAGTGCATGGTGGGAATATCTACAATGTTAAGTGATAGACCAAATCTACCACTGAATGCAGAGTCTAAGCAAGTTGGAGAAGTATGTAATGCTTGTCTTAGATTTCTTTGTTGTTTTCTTCTATCCATATCTTCTCCCTACTCTTCCTAAACATACTCCCATATAGGAAAGTCCATTTACTCTCCTATTTCTGTATCTAAAGTAATTCATTCAAGTTGACTCCAACTCTGATGTATGAAATGTGATGTAATCCTCTCAAAGTAATTTGCATTTTAATAAAAGAGTTGGTATTGCAAAATAATCCTGGAGAGAATCTGTCTTTGTGTTCTGTCTTTGCCACTAAACTGCTTTATGTCTTTGGATAAGCCTCCATCCAAGTGTAAACTGAGCCAGATTGGTTATTGTCAATGGAAGTTATGATGTCTCAATGACAGGAGGAGTATATAACAATGCAAGGGGAGATACTTAGCAAAAACCATACAGGTAGTTTGAAACACACCCATTCCTGGGATTTTTCTTTTTCCACTGTGGGGAAGTTGGGGTTCCTATGGCCAGGATCCTCACTGAACTTAAACCACCTGATGATGTAACTGGTCTGTTGCTAGGCTACTGCTTCCACACCTGTAGGCAATAAGCTATTATTGCACTATGTAGAGATCTTGGCCCAGTGCTCTGGGTGGAGGCAGAGACAATAGTGCTAAACCTACTGCTGGGAGAACAAGCCAGGTAATAAACCCTTTCACACCAAAGAATTGTTCTACTATCAGTTCTTTGGTCACACTGAATCCATAGCAAACTTGCCTGGGGCTGAAACCCATTGGCAAGACAATTGGCATAGTTGGCAGTATTCATTGTTGACCAAGGAAAAAGACAGGCTGCCCTTATGGGAGTGCTGCTTTAGCGGGCAGACCCTATGAATGGAGAGACAGTCAATTGTCCTGCAATGGGTATGTGGTCTGAGGTGGCTTGCCTCCTAGAGGGATGTGCCCCACCCCAGGACTGGAGGCAAGTTGAGGTAATACCTGAGGCAGTTGGGGTAACCTTGGTATAATAAGTAGGTACCTGTGAGGTGGTGGAGACTGTGGGTTTTCTGCTTCTCACAGTATCAAAAAAGTCTATAGAAGAGAAGGACATGCTCCTGAAAAATACCCAAGAAATGGTGGCATGAGAATGGAAGGTGCAAACTGCTGTGGATTTCATGAAGAAGGAAATGGCATAGATACAAGAGTAGGTAGCACAAGAATGCTGGTAACAAGGTGCCACTGAAGAGGTAAAAGATTCCTTACAGACCTGCCAGGTGCTCTGAAGGAGGAAAAGACCATAAAGGAAAAAGACAAACTACTGAGGGAAGAACAAGCTGAGGTGGCATGAGGACGCCAGCTGTGAAACATTGAGGTGAAGGTAAGAGAGCTGCTGAAGACTGATCTATCTCTCTGCTGTGAGACATGGTAGAAAAGGTAAAGGATATAGCAGAGGAGGCGCCCAGGGGAGGGGAGAGAAAGGTGAAATTGCCCCAGAATTGGAGGAGCTTGGCAAGGATGAAGGGATGTTGCCGGGGGCACTGATCCCTCCTCTATTGAAAACATGCCCAGTGGTTTTAAAGAAAATAAAGACACAGCAGCTGAGGGCTTCCCGAGGAGAGGCATAGCACCCTCTCCAGGTCATGAAGCATTCTATGCTCTGCCCCTGTACTCAGGCTGAGCTGGTGGATTTGAGTTCCCAGTTTAGGCAGAACACCTCAGAGTCAATATCAGCTAGGCTCCTGCATCTGTGGGACTCAGAGGTGAATGGAATTTTGTCTGGATCAGAGATGGGAAAGCTGGCTTCCCTGATGGTTCAGCCTGCCTTGAGGCAGTGATTACAAAATGCACATCAGACTCCAGGAAATCACTCCCTGCTCGATCGATTTATGGCTGCACTATGTGCTCTGTGGCCCAATCTGGGTGATCTGCCATCCTCCACTGCTAGATGGCAGATGTATGCTGAGCTCCAACAGGTGTTACGGGAGCTAGGCATAAGAAATTCCATCTATAGCCCTGATAATCATGGCTCAGATGAGGAACCTTCAACTACAGGGATGAGAAATATTGTGCTTCAAATGGCTCCTACATCAATCTTTGGGTCTCTAGTGGCCATTCTTGCCCCTCACTTAGGGCATCCCATAAGCAAGGTTACATGTACAATAGCAGACTTAGGAGAGGCTGAAGCAATGAGAACACAGAAAGAAATAAGGTTTGCTACTTACAAGAAGAATTTAAAGGGCCCCATGAAGGATAAGAGGACCCAGATGTGGGTTGATTTAATACAGGCAGGAGCAGATGGAAGGAAATCAGATGGGAAATAAATTAGGATTTTACTGAAGCTATGGCAACAACTGACACCAGAGCAGCAGTTCCAGCCATTAAGACCAAAGAGGCAGAGGTCAGAGACAAAGCCACAAGTCTGGCTTGTGTGTTGGCAAGACTTCCTGATGGAGAGAGAGCCAACCTCACTTGAGCCCACACAAGAAGATGAATGAGGAACATGGTTCGACTGAGGGGAAGGTCTAGGTACATGCCCTGAGGGACCAGTGGGGCACTGCAAGCCACATGTTGAAATAGCTATCCATTGGTCCCCAGAGAACAAACAATGTTTCCTGGCTCTGATGGACACAGGGGGTGAATGTTCACTGATTCATGGTAACCATGAGCAGTTCCCCTGGGACCCCCACTACCATAGATGGATTTGGGGGCAAAGCTATCAGAGTGAAAAAAGCTCAATCTCTTTGGGAATAGGGCATCTACCCCCAAAAGTGTGTACTGTGTGTATATCTCCCATCCCTGAGTATATTTTGGGGATTGATTTCCTGCAGGATCTATGGTTCCAGACCACTGTAAGTGAGTTCATACTGAGAGTCCATGTGATGAATGCAGTTCTGAGGGGACATGCTACACACTCAACCATAGCTTTGACTGTCCCTTGGTTGGTGACTAACACCAAGCAATATAAACTGCCTAGAGGGCATGAAGAAATTGGAGAAACCCTCCAGGACCTGTAAAAGGTGGGTAATATAAAGCCCAACCATAGTCCTTTCAATTCCCCAGTGTGGACAGTAAAAAAGCCAGATAGCCCCTGCCGTATGACCATGGATTACAGAGAATTGAATAAAGTCATCCCCCTATGCATGCTGGTGTCCCCTCTATTACAGACCTGATGGATACCCTCAGCCATAAACTAGGAACATACCATTATGTGGTAGATCTTGTTAATGCCTTATTTTTCATTGACATTGACCAGGAGAGTCAGGAACAGTTTGCCTTCATGTGGGAAGGACGGCAATGAACTTTCACCATCCTCCTACAGGGATACCTCAACAGCCCCACCATCTGTCATGGACTTGTAGTCCAGGACATGGCCACATGGTGTGGCTGCACCATTATATTGATGATGTAATCCTCTTTCAGATCTAGAAGGTGCAGCACATAGATTGCTGCTATATCTACATGAAAAAGGATGGGCTGTGAACAGCACCAAATTGTTGGGGGTCATCTGGTCAGGTAAGACCAAAGTTACAGCAGAAGCACTCATAGATAAAGTCCAAGCCTTTCCTACCCCTACAACTGCAGCATGTAACAGCAGTTTCTGGGTCTTCTAGGCTACTGGAGAGAGTTTATACCACACTTGGCGCAAATTCTGGAGCCCCTATACTGTTTTGTATGAAAGGGTGTCAGGTGGGACTGGGATGAGATATGTTCATGTGCCTTTACTAAGGCAAAGCGGTGAGTCAATGCTGTGGAGGCCTTAGTGTGATAGAACCATCAAGGCCCTGTGAGCTGGATGTTCATGTGACTGAAGACAGCTATGTCTGGGGTCTCTGGCAGCAGCTTGAATGAACTTGCCAACCTCGTGGATTCTTCTCCAGCTCTGAAAAGGGGCAGAGGTATGATACACTGATAGAAAAACAACTGGCTGCCATGTATCACACCTTTCTCTGTACAGAACTCATCACTGATATGGTCCCTATAAAGGTAATAACCACCCATCCCATCTAGGGAAAGGTACAAGAATGGACCCAAAAGCCAAGGAGTAGTGTGGCACAAACACCCACACTATCAAAGTGGGGTGCTTACCTACAGCAGCGTAGTGCCCTCTCTAGTAGCCCCTTGAGTGAAGAACTCCAATGCTTGTTGGGGCCTGTGACATATAGTAGTGAAAAACAGGAAGAACTTGCTTTTGAACCATTAGCAGCAGAGAGTACCTATCAGGAGGGAAAAGCCCCTCTACCCAAAGACGCATGGTACACAGATGGTTTCAGCCGTGGGCAGCCCCCCAAAATGGAGGGCCGTAGCTTTCCATCCAAAGACTGAGACAATATGGATGGAAGATGGTGAGGAAAGAGCAGCCAATGAGCAGAGTTGCAGGCTGTGTGGCTTGTGATCAGCCAGGAGCCCTCCCCTAGAGTTATATGCACTGACAGATGGACTGTCTATTGGGGCTTGACCCTGTGGCTACCAACCTGGTACCATGCCAACTGGCTGGTTGGTCACCGACCCCTTTTGGGGCAAGAATTGTGGCAAGACTTATGGGCCTGTGGTCAGGCTAAAATAATTACAGTATACTATGTGACAGGTCATTTGCCACTGGCATCCCCAGGAAATGATGAAGCAGATAAAATTGGCCCAGATACGTTGGTTAGAAGGAAAGCCTGCCTGTGTTGTAGCCCAGTGGTTACATCAGCGTTTGTTGCATGCAGGGCAAAAGACAGTGTGGGCTGTAGCCGGTCAGTGGGGCTTGCCTTTGACCTTTGAAGAAGTTAGTAGAGCCCTGCAGAGGTGTGTCATGTACTCCAAATGGGACTTATGCCAAATTCCACAGCAACATGGAACAATAGCTAAGGGGCCTATACTGCCCGTCAGGTGGCAGATAGACTATATTGGGCCTCTACCTGTGTCAGAAGGATATCAGTATGTTATGACTTGTGTGGTCTTTGTGAATTGGGAACTTCTTCTGGCTTGAGGATTATTATAATTTTTGTTACCTGCATCAAAATCTTGTTGTATCTTAATTTTTGTTATTATCTCTCAGTTGTTCTTATTCTCTGTTTCTGTTTTTGGAATCTTTTTACAGTGCTCCACCTATTTTTCACAGAGACCAGAGACCATTGTGGAAGATTGGGAGCATGTAGATTGTGGGGTAAGAACAGCTTGCTGCATGCAGACTAGCTCTGAGTAGACGGGCTTCTAGTGATTGACCTGACCCTGTGGAAATAAAGCTGGGTATAACCCTTTCACCCCAAAAACGTTTTACTGTCATTTCTTTGGTTACACTGCATCCATAGTGAACTTTCCTGGGGCTGAAACCCATTGGCAAGACAATCTCAAATAGTGAAATTTCTAGCAGTATAAAATCAGGATATTGGCATATCCCTGATACACTACATACTAGATTTTCAGAGCTAGGTCACTTGTGCACCTTAAATCTTGTCACCTAGATGACTCAGTGTTTTCTCTATCAATGTGTAAGATTTCATATTATAAGAAAAACAAGTGGGGACAGAGCCAAGATGGCGGCATGAGTAGAGCAGCGTAAATCTCCTCCCAAAACCACATATATTTTTGAAAATACAACACAAAGACAACACTTCCTAAAAGAGAGACCAGAAGACACAGGACAACATCCAGACCACATCCACACCTGCAAGAACCCAGCACCTCGTGAAGGGAGTAAGATACAAGCCCCAGCCCAGCGGGACTGAGTGCCCCACACCCAGGCATCAGGTGGGAGGAGAGGAGTCAGAGTGGGGAGGGAGAGGGAGCCCAAGACTGCTAAATAGCCATCCCTAGACATCCGCACCAGAACGCAGACACAGTGCATGCGTGGGGTCCTGGATACTAGGGAAACAGGACAGTAAGACCTGTGAGTGGGTCCCTGCAGCCAGTGTACCCAGGACAAAGAAAAGTGAGAGCTTTTTGGAAGTCTTAAAGGGACAGGGACCCCACCGCTGGACGGAAGTGTCCTGGGACACTTAGTCCAGCAGCAGGGAATCTGGGGAACTCTGGGCACTCTAATCCCCTGGGCAGCAGGAAGCACAGAGGCCCCTCACAGAGATAAATAGCATCCCGGCCGTTTCCCGTTCAACGCGGCTCCACCATATTGGAGTAGCAGCCCAAGGCAGGCCACGCAAACAGCAACAGCAGAAATAAACTCCATAGCAGTCGGGCAAGAATCAGAGGCCCCATCTGCGCGCAGCTGCACAGCACAAGCCACTAGAAGTCTCTGTTCTCTCAGGAGGGGAAGGCCACAAACCAACAAGAAGTGAAGTTCTTCCAGCCGTCACTCGTGTCATCTCTGCAAACTATCTCTATCGCCATGAAAAGGCAAAATTTCAGGCAGATCAAGATAACAGAGACAACACCTGAGAAGGAGACAGACCTAACCAGTCTTCCTGAAAATGAATTCAAAATAAAAATCATAAACATGCTGACGGAGATGCAGAGAAATATAAAAGAGCTAAGGGATGAAGTCTGGAGGGAGATTACAGATGACCAGAGGGAGATTACAGACATCCGGAAGGAGATTACAGAAGTGAAACAAACTCTGGAAGGACTTATAAGCAGAATGGATAAGATGCAAGAGGCCATTGATAGAATAGAAACCAGAGAATAGGAACGCATAGAAGCTGACACACAGAGAGATAAAAGGATCCCAGTAATGAAACAATATTAAGAGAACTGTGTGACCAATCCAAAAGGAACAATATCCTTATTATAGGCGTACCAGAAGAAGAAGAGAGAGAAAAATGGATAGAAAGTGTCTTTGAAGAAATAATTGCTGAAAACTTCCCCAAACTGAGGGAGGAAATAATCGAACAGACCACAGAAATACACAGAACTCCCAACAGAAAGGAAGCAAGGAGGATAACACCAACACACATAATAATTAAAATGGCAAAGATCAAGGAAAAGGAAAGAGTTTTAAAGGCAGCTAGAGAGAAAAAGGTCACCTATAAAGGAAAACCCATCAGGCTATCATCAGTCTTCTCAAAAGAAACCCTACAGGCCAGAAGAGAATAGCATGATATATTTAATGCAAGGAAACAGAAGAGCCTTGAACCAAGAATACTGTATCCAGCACGATTATCATTTAAATATGAAGGAGGGATTAAACAACTCCCAGACAAGCAAAAGTTGAGGGAATTTGCTTCCCAGAAACCACCTCTACAGGGTATTTTAGAGGGACTATTCTAGATGGGAGCACTCCTAAGACTAAACAGAAGTCACCAGAGAAAATAAATCACAGCAAAGAAAGCAGACCATCCAAATACTAACTAAAGGCAAAAAATAAAATCAACTACCCACTAAAAGCAGGTAAAGGACACATGAAAGAGCACAGAATAAAACAAACAACATATAAAGAATGGAGGAGGAGGAATAAGAAGAGAGAGAAGAAAATAATCTCCAGACAGTGTATATAACAGCTCAATAAGTGAGCTAAGTTAGGCAGTAAGACACTAAAGAGGCTAACCTTGAACCTTTGGTAACCATGAATCTAAAGCCTGCAATGTAAATAAGTACATATCTTTCAAGAGTCACCCTAAATGTAAATGGACTGAATGCACCAATCAAAAGACACAGAGTAATAGAATGGATAAAAAAGCAAGACCATCTATATGCTGCTTACAAGAAACTCACCTCAAACCCAAAGACATGCACAGACTAAAAGTCAAGGGATGGAAAAACATATTTCTGGCAAACAACAGAGAGAAGAAAGCAGGGGTTGCAGTACTAGTATCAGACAAAATAGACTTCAAAACAAGGAAACTAACGAGAGATAAAGAAGGACATTAAGTAATGATAAAGGGCTCAGTCAAACAAGAGGATATAACCATTCTAAATATGTATGCACCCAACACAGGAGCACAAGCACATGTGAAACAAATACTAACAGAACTAAAAGGGCAATAGAATGCAATGCATTCATTTTAGGAGACTTTAACATGCTACTCACCCCAAAGGATAGATCCACTGGGCAGAAAATATGTAAGGACACAGAGGCACTGAACAACACACTAGAACAGATGGCCCTAATAGATATCTATAGAACTCTACATCCAAAAGCAACAGGATACACATTCTTCTCAAGTGCACATGGAATATTCTAGAATAGACCACATACTAGCTCACAAAAAGAGCCTCACTAAATTCCAAAAGATTGAAATTTTACCAAAAAACTTTTCAGACCACAAAGTTACAAAACTAGAAGTAAATTCTACAAAGAAAACAAAAAGACTCACAAACACATGGAGGCTTAACAACCTGCACCTAAATAATCAATGGATCAACGAACAAATTAAAATAGAGATCAAGGAATATATGGAAACAAATGACAACAACAACACAAAGCCCCAACTTCTGTGGGACGCAACGAAAGCAGTCTTAAGAGGAAAGTATACAGAGATCCAGGCACACTTAAAGAAACAAGAACAATCCCAAATGAATAGCCTAACATCACAATTATCGAAAACTGGAAAAAGAAGAACAAATGAGGCCTAAAGTCAGCAGAAGGAGGCACATAATAAAGATAAGAGAAGAAATAAACAAAATTGAGAAGAATATAACAATAGAAAAAAAATCAATGAAACCAAGAGCTGGTCTTTGAGAAAAGAAACAAAATAGATAAGCATCTAGCAAAACTTATTAAGAGAAAAACAGAATCAACACACATCAACAGAATCACAAATGAGAATGGAAAAATCATGACAGACTCCACAGAAATACAAAGAATTATTAAAGACTACTATGAAAACCTATATGCTAACAAGCTGGAAAACCTAGAAGAAATGGACAGCTTCTTAGAAAAATACAACCTTCCAAGACTGACCAAGGAAGAAACACAAAAGTTAAACAAACCAATTACAAGCAAAGAAATGGAAATGGTAATCATAAAATTACCCAAGAACAAAACCCCTGGGCCGGATGGATTTACCTCGGAATTTTATCAGACACACAGAGAAGACATAATACCAATTCTCCTTGAAGTTTTCCAAAATATAGAAGAGGAGGAATACTCCCAAACTCATTCTATGAAGTCAAAATCACCCTAATACCAAAACCAGGCAAAGACCCTACCAAAAAAGAAAATTACAGACGATGAATGTAGATACAAAAATACTCAATAAAATATTAGCAAACCGAATTCAAAAATATATCAAGAGGATCATACACCATGACCAAGTGGGATTCATTCCAGGGATGCAAGGATGTTACAACATTTGAAAATCCATCAACATCATCCACCACATCAACAAAAAGAAGGACAAAAACCACACGATCATATCCATAGGTGTTGAAAAATCTTTTGACAAAAGTCAACATCCATTTATGATAAAAACTCTCAGCAAAATGGGTATAGAGGGCAAGTACCTCAACATAATAAGGACCATATACTATAAACCCACAGCCAACATCATACTGAATAGCGAGAAGCTGAAAGCTTTTCCTCTGAGATCAGGAACAAGACAGGGATGCCCACTCTCCCCACTGTTATTTAACATAGTACTGGAGGTCCAAGCCACTGCAATTAGACAAAACAAATAAATACAAGGAATCCAGATTTGTCAAGAATAAGTTAAATTGTCACTATTTACAGATAACATGATTTTGTACATAAAAAACCCTAAAGACTCCACTCCAAAACTACTAGAACTGATATTGGAGTACAGTAAAGTTGCAGGATACAAAATAAACACACAGAAATCTGTGGCTTTCCTATACACTAACAATGAACCAATAGAAAGAGAAATCAGGAAAACAACTCCATTCACAACTGCATCAAAAAGAATAAAATACCTAGGAATAAACCTAACCAAAGAAGTGAAAGACCTATAATCTGAAAACTACAAGTCACTCTTAAGAGAAATTAAAGGGGACACTAACAAATGGAAACTCACCCCATGCTCGAGGCTAGGAAGAATTAATATTGTCGAAATGGCCATCCTGCCCAAAGCAATATACAGATTTGATGCAATCCCTATCAAATTACCAGCAACATTCTTCAACGAACTGGAACAAATAGTTCAAAAATTCATATGGAAACACCAAAGACCCCGAATAGCCAAAGCAATCCTGAGAAAGAAGAATAAAGTAGGGGGGATCTCACTCCCCAACTTCAAGCTCTACTACAAAGCCATAGTAATCAAGACAATTTGGTACTGGCACAAGAACAGAGCCACAGACCAGTGGAACAGACTAGAGAATCCAGACATTAACCCAGACATATATAGTCAATTAATATACAATAAAGGAGCCATGGACACACAATGGGGAAATGACAGTCCCTTCATCAGATGGTGCTAGCAAAACTGGATAGCTACATGTAAGAGAATGAAACTGGACCATTGTCTATCCCCATACAGAGAAGTAAATTCGAAATGGATCAAAGACCTGAATGTAAGTCATGAAACCATAAAACTCTTAGAAAAAATCATAGGCAAAAATCTCTTAGACATAAACATGAGTGTCTTCTTCTTGAACATATCTCCCCAGGCATGGAAAACAAAAGCAAAAATGAACAAGTGGGATTATATCATGCTGAAAACCTTCTGTACAGCAAAGGACACCATCAATAGAAGAAAAAGATACCGTACTGTATGGGAGAATATATTTGTAAATGACAGATCTGATAAAGGCTTGACATCCAAAATATATAAAGAGCTCACCCACCTCAACAAACAAAAACCAAATAATCCAAGTAAAAAATGGGCAGAGGAACTGCACAGTTCTCCAAAAAAGAAATTCAGATGGCCAACAGACACATGAAAAGATGCTCCACATAGCTAATTATCAGAGAAATGCAAATTAAAACCACAATGAGATATCACCTCCCACTAGTAAGGATGGCTACCATCCAAAAGACAAACAACAACAAATGTTGTTGAGGTTGTGGAGAAAGGGGAACCCTCCTACACTGCTGGTCGGAATGTAAATTAGTTCAACCATTGTGTAAAGCAGTATGGAGGTTCCTCAAAATGCTCAAAATAGACTTACCATTTGACCCAGGAATTCCACTCCTAGGAATTTACCCTAAGAATGCACCACTCCAGTTTGAAAAAGACTGATGCACCCCTATGTTTATCGCTGCACTATTTACAATAGCCAAGAATTGGAAGCAACCTAAGTGTCCATCAGTAGATGAATGGATAAAGAAGATGTTGTACATATACACAATGGATTATTATTCAGCCATAAGAAGAAAACAAATCCTACCATTTGCAACAACATGGATGGAGCTAAAGGGTATTACGCTCAGTGAAATAAGCCAGGTGGAGAAGGACAAGTACCAAATGATTTCACTCATATGTGGAGTATAAGAACAAAGGAAAACTGAAGGACCAAAACAGCAGCAGAATCACAGAACCCAAGAATGAACTAATAGTTACCGAAGGGAAAGCGACTGTGGACGATGGGTGGGAAGGGAGGGACAAGGGCGGGGAAAAGGAAAGAGGGCATTACTATTAGCTTGTATAGTGCGTGGGGGGCACAGGGAGGGCTGCGCAACACAGAGAAGACATGTAGTGATTTTGCAGCATTTTACTACGCACATGGACATTGACTCTGAAGGGATATGTGGGGGGGACTTGGTGAAGGGGGGAACCTCGTAAACATAATGTTCTTTCTGTAATTGTAGATTTATGATACCAAAATAAAAAAAAGTAAAAAAAGGTACAGCAAGATTGTGATACAGGTAACAAAAATTATAGTAATCTTCAAGCCAGAGGAAGTTCCCAATCCACAAAGACTTTAGAGGTGGTAAGACACATGTTTTAATGCCACCAACAGAGGCAAATCTTGTCCATCAGGTAGGCCGCATGGAAGAGAGTGGTCCTGTGATAGAACTGTAGCAGGAAGGGGGTCCCTTCCAGGTCTATTACACCATACTTTCACTCCTTTCCCCATGGGGGTTACTGAAGGGTCTATATATAGTGCTACTGGAGATGCATGCACTGACCATAATGATAAAACCAAACTCCCTGGTAAGATGCTCCTACCTTCTGGCCATTCAGTATATACTATTGTGACCTTTGATGGCCCCTCTGATGTTATTGCAGGAATACACAGGAGGCCAGCTTCCAGGCCTTGTCCCCAAGGTGCCAGGAGAGCCAGCCATAGTTGGCCCATGTGTCAAAAGGTCCAAGGCCACGTCCACTCAATGGAGTCTCCGGGGTTCAGTGCAGTTTGTGCTGGCAGCTTCAGTGGCCGAACCTCAGCTTCAGTGATTCTTTCTTGTTTTGTACATGCAATTGTATAAGGGAGGCAGCCATATGTGTTAACATGTCTATGGAGCTCAGGCTCCCTTTCCAGTTCTCTCATCAAATGCCGCAGCACGGTCCATAAGTGAACTGACTATCCGTGCAGACTATTGGGATCTGACTTTAGTCCGGATTTTAACAAGCCATTGTGTCTCTCTATCATGCGTGCTGCGGTAGGATTGTATGGCACATGAAACATCCATTTGATTCCCACCTGTCGCTCCTATTCTTGCAGTGAATGTCCTGGAAAATGGGTGCTCTGATCACTCTCAATTACCTGTGTCAGCCATAGGCAGCATAGAGATGCTCCAGGCCTCTTTTGGTCACCTTCTGGTATGCACAGCAGGTAAGAAAGCAACCAGAAGTCCAGTAGATGTGTCCACATAAGTCATCACATACTGATATCCTTCTGACACAGGTAGAGTCCCAATATAGTCTATCTGTCACCTGACGAGGGCTATTGGCCCCTTAGCTATTGTCCCATGTTGCTGTGAAACTCTGTGTAAGTCATTTTCGAGCACACGACACACTCCTGCCAGGCTTTACTAACTTCTTCAAAGGTCAAAGACATGCCCCACCAAAGGGCTACAGCCCACATTGTCTTTTGCCTGCATGCAACAAATGCTGATGTAGCCATTGGGCTACATCAGAGGCAGGCTTTCCTTCTAACCAATGTTTCTGGACCAATTTATCTGCTTCATCATTTCCTGCGGATACCAGTGGCCAATGGCCTTTCACATCATATACTGTAATTATTTTAGTCTGACCACAAGCCCATAAATCTTGCCATAATTCTTGTCCCAAAAGGGGTTGGTGACCAACCAACCAGTTGACATGGTAACAGGTTGGAAGACACAGGGTGAATCCCCAATAGACAGCCCAGCTGTCAGTGCAGACAGCTATAGGGGAGGGCTCCTGGCTGATCACAAGCCACAGAGTTCACAACTCTGCCCACTGGCTGCTCTTCCCCTCACCATCTTACATCCACATTGTCTCAGTCTTAGGATGGAAATCTATGGCCCTCCATTTTGCGGGCTGTCCATGGCTGGAGCCATCTATGTACCATGGATCTTTGGATATAGGGGCTCTTCCTTCCTGATAGGGACTCTCTTCTACTAATGGTTCAAATGCAAATTCTTCCTGCTTTTCACTAATATATCTCACCAGCCCCAACAAGCATTGGAGTTATTCACTCAAGGGGCTATTGGAGAGGGCACTACACTGCTGTAGGTAAGCACCCCACTTGGCTAGTTCGGGTGTTTGTGCCACACCACTCCTTATCTTTTGGGTCCAGTTTTGTACCCACCCAAGATGGGGTAGGTGATTATTACCTTTATCAGGGCCATTCCAGTGATGGGTTCTGTAGCCAGCAAGGCATGATACACAGCAGCCCATTGTTTTTCTATCAAAGTGTATCGTACCTCTACCCCTTTCCAGAGTTGTGACCAGAATCCAACAGGTTGGCGAGTTCATTCAAGCTGTTGCCAGAGACCCCAGCCATAACTGTCTTCAGGCACATGAACATCCAGCTTAAAGGGCCTTGGTGGGTCTATCACACTCAAAGCCTGCACGGCTTTGAATACCCATTTTGCTGTAGTAAAGGCACATGAACATGTCCCATCCCAATCCCACCTGCCGTCCTTTCGTACCAACTGGTATAAAGGCTTCAGAATTTATGCCAGATGCAGGATAAACACTCTCCAGTAGCCTAGAAGACAGAGGAACTCCTGTAGCCATGCTACAGTTGTGGGGGTAGGAAAGGCCTGGACTTTATCTATTACTGATTCTGGTTTAACTTTGGTTTCACCTAACCAGACAACCCCCAAGAATTTGACAGAAAAACCAGGTCCCTGCAGGTTGGTGCTGTTCACAGCCCATCCTTTCTCCTGTAAATGTTGCAGCAGTCTAGGTGCTACACCTTCTAGATCTGAACGAGAATCGGACATGAGTGTGACATCATCAACATAATGGTACAGCTGCACCATTGGCGGTTTCTCCCATATAGCCAAGTCCTGGGCTACAAGTCCATGACAGATGGTCGGGCTATGGAGGTCTTCCTGTGGAAGGACGTTGAAAGTCCAGTCCCATACTTCCCATGTGAAAGCAAACTGTTCTTGAGTTTCCTGCTCAATGTCAATGGAAAAGAAGGCATTAGCAATATCTACCACATAATGATATGTTCCTAGTTCATGGCTGAGGGTATCCATCAAGCCTGTAGTAGAGGGGGCAGCAGCATACATAGGGGGTATGACTTTATTCAGTTCTCTCTAATCCACAGTCATATGCCAGGAGGCATCTGGCTTTTTTACTGTTCACACTGGAGAATTGAAAGGACTATGGGTGGGCTTTCTAATACCACCTTTTCCAGTTCCTGGAGAGTTTCTCCAATCTCTTTATGCCCTCCAGGCAGTTAGTATTGTTTGGTATTAATCACCTGCAGAGGCACAGGCAAATCTATGGCGGGTGCCTAGCATGTCCCCTTGGAACTGCCTTCACCACACGTACTCTGTCTGAACTCACCTGCAGTGGTCTGCAACCATAGACCCTGCACAGTATCAATTCCCCAAATATACTGAGGGATAGGAGATATATACACAGTATACTCTTTTGGGCATAGACACCCTATTCCAAAAGGGATTTAGGCTTTTTTCACTCTAATAGCCTTCCCCGT
Source organism: Manis pentadactyla (assembly GCF_030020395.1). Taxonomy (NCBI): domain Eukaryota; kingdom Metazoa; phylum Chordata; class Mammalia; order Pholidota; family Manidae; genus Manis; species Manis pentadactyla. The sequence continues at coordinate 74,611,632 of NC_080038.1, forward strand.
CATATCCATCTGTGATAGTGGGGGTCCCAGGGAACTGCTCAGGGTTACCATGAATCAGTGAACATTCAGGCCCTTTGTCCACCAGAGCCAGGACATGTTGTATGTTCACTGGGTACCAATGGATAGTTATTTCAACATGTGGCCTCCAGTACCCCCATGGTCCCTCAGAGCATGTACCTTGACCTTCCCCTAAGTCCACCCATGTTCCCCAATCACCTTCCTGTGAGGGCTCAAGTGAGGTTGGCTCACTTTCCAGCTGGAAGTCTTGCAAACACACAGGGTGCATTCGTGGCTCTGTCTCTGACCTCTGCCTCTTTGTTCTTAATGGCTGGAACTTCTGCTCTGGTTTCAGCTGTTGCCCTACCTCTAGTAAGATCCCATTTGGCTTTCCATCTAATTTCCTCCCATCTGCTCCTGCCCATAATAAATCAACCCACATCTGGGTCCTTGTAACCTTCATGGGGCCCTGTAAGTTTTTCTTGTGAGTAACAGGTCTTATTTCTTTCTGGATTCTTTTTGCTTCAGCCTCTCCTAAGTCTGCTACATTTCATGTCACCTTGCTTATGGTATGTCCTATGTGAGGGGAAGGAATGACCACTAGAGACCCAAAGAGGGATGTAGGAGCTGTTTGAAATACAATATTTCTCATCCCAGTAGCTAAAAATCTCTTCATCTTGGCCATAATTCTCTGGACTATAGATGGAATTTCTTATTCCTAGCTCTTAAAACACCTGTTAGAGTTCAGCATATGTGTGCTATCTAACAGGAGAGGATGGTAGGTCACCCGGATTGGGCCACACAGCATGAAGTGTCGTCATAAGCCAATTGAGGATGGAGTGACTCCCTGGGGTCTGATGAGCATTTTTAATCTCTGCCTCAAGGCTGGCTGCACTGTCAGGGAAGACAGCTTTCCCATCTCTGATCCCAACAGAACAGTTCCATCTACCTGTAAGTCTCACAGATGCTGGAACCAAGCTGCTATTGACTTCAAGGGCTTCTGCCTAAACTGGGAGCCCAAATCCATCAGCTCAGCCTGAGTATAGGGGCAGCCCATAGAGTGCTCCACGACCTGGGGAGGGGGCTGCTCCTCTCCTTGGGGAACTTTCAGCTGCTGGGTCTTTATTTTCTTTACAATCACTGGGCATGATTATACAGGAGGCACCAGTGCCTCCGGCACCACCCCTTCATCCTTCTCCAGCTCCTACATTTCCGGGGCTGATGGCACCTTTCTCCCCCCTCCCCCAAGTGCCTCCTCTGCTACAGCCTTTACCTTTTCTACGGTGCCTCGCAGTAATGCTATCTCTGTCTTCAGAAGGTCTCTTACCTTCAGCTCAATGCTTCATAGCTGATATTCTCATGCCACCTCTGCCTGTGCTTCCCTCAGCAATTGATCTTTTTCCTTGATGGCCTCTTCCTCCTTCAGAACACCTGGCAGTGCTGCCATCTCGTCTCCAATGGAACCTTGCTGCCGGTACTCTCATGCTGCCTCCTCTCGTACCAATGACATCTCTTTCTTCAGGGAGTCCACAGAAGTTTGCAGCTAGCATTCTCGTGCAGCCTCTCACATCAATGCCATTTCCTTCCTCAAGGAATCCACAGAAATTTGCAGCTCATGTTCTTGTGCCTCCAATTCTTGGCTCTCTTCCCTAGACATTTTTAATACTGTGAGAAACAGCCAACCCACAGTCCCCACTGCCTCATGGGCACTGTGTATTTCTCAAAGGATCTACTTACTATACCAAGGGCCACCCCTACTACCTCTGGTGTCACCTCCACTTGCCCCCAGTCCTGGGCTGGGGCCCAGTTCTCTAGTAGGCAAGCCACCTCAGACCACATACCCACTGGGGGATGATCCACTTTTTCTCCATTCACAGGGGCAGCCTGCTGAAGCACCCCTTCCGTAAGGGCAGCCTGTCTTTTCCCTTGGTCAACAATGAACCCTGCCAATTTTAGCCAGTTGTCTTGCCAATGGGTTTCACCCCCAGGCAAGTTTGCTATGGATTCAATGTGACCAAAGAAATCGACAGCAAAACGTTCTTTGAGGTGAAAGGGTTTATTACTCGGCTTGTTTTCCTAGCAGTATGTCAAGCACTAGTGTCTCTGCCTCCGCCCAGAGCACTGGGCCGAGTTCTGTATATAGAGCAATAATAGCTTATTGCCCAAAAGTGTGGAAGCGGTAGCCTAGCAACAGACCAGTTACATCATCAGGTGGTTTAAGTTCAGTGAGGATCCTGGCTATAGGAAACCCAACTTCCCCACACCAGAAAAGACATCACATGTAGACAGAGTAAAAAGTAAGACCACTGAGAAGGTTGTGTTATTCTAAATTCTGTCTTACCCTGGTGCTATATGTTCATTTGTATTAAATTGTGCACTTATCCATCACTATGTTGTGACTCATTTATAGAAAAATAATCAGAATTATAAATTGAAATTCCTTTACTTATTTTCATGACCCATTATAATTAGTTCTGTGGGATAAAAGGAACCATCTTTTGCACATTGCTGTATCTCTATAGTACTTGACACATAATAAGTGCTCAATAGATGTTTGAATGAATGAACAGATGGAGGAACAAATATATAAAATGGGATGAATGGAAAAAAACAAACTGGTAATGCTCAAAATGAAGGATTGAAGATGTGCAGAGAGTGTAATATCTTCCTGAAAATATCTTCAGTACTGCCATGGGAAAACTCATATCAGCTCTTGGCTAGCAAGAGGTAATAAGTGGTAAGCTCCTTATTACTTATGTGAATCAAGTGGAGGCTAAGTGATCACCTACTAGAGTTTCTATAGAATGTCTTTGTTAACATTTTGTTTAGACCTCACTTCTTTTGTCTTCTCAAAGGAAATTAATTAATCAAGAGACAGATTTAGAACAATCTTAAGCAGCAGGAGTTTATTAAACAAAGTGAAAGTACACTTAAGAAGAGTGAATAGCAGGCTGTCTGGAAACCAGAAGCAGCCCAGCTGTCAGGGGTAGGGTTGTTTTTTATTTCCCTTAAAATGGTAGAAAGTTCATCCCTGTGTATTATGCCATTTGATTAACATGTTGATTGACAGTTTCAGGTTTTACAACCTCTTTCCTAGTGCACAGACACTTACCATAAAGATCCAAGTGAAACACACCAGGCAGCCAAAACTGAAAAGTAAATTTATTACAATTATGGTATAATGAACCCTGAGGTAACTCTGAGTCACCACCTCGGTCTTAGTGTGCCTGCAGCCAAGCTGTGTTAGAGGTCTGAAAGCCCTGTTGTGCTTTTTTACATCTTGTTTGTCCTGATAAGGCAGGAGACTGAACCATAAATAGAAGGGGTTTGGGGTGTGTTCTACCATGGGTAGGTGGAAAGGGGAAACACCTTGTCCAGTACGTGGCAGGACCTGCTCATGTTTGCCTAGTTACCTGACATCTTTGTTGTATAAAAGGTTCACCTTCAGAATATCTTTCACACATGAAGACTCCAGTCCTCTGCTAGGAATACCACAGTTAGTACCTTAGTGAAGTGCTTAAATGAAAATGTGTAGAACAGATTCTTTCCTTTCTGGCTGCAGCATTACAAGAAGCAGTCCAATACAGTAGGTAAGAGCTCAATAAGCTTTGGTATAAGACTGATCTGAGCTCAATTCCTGTGGTACACAAAAATATAACCTTGACAATTTAACTTATCTGAAATTGGTTGTCACATATATAAAATGATGATTATAAATTGGCATCTATGACAAAGGATTATTAAATGGATAAAGCATTTGATAAGTAATAAGATACTAGCAAATATTCACTTATACCTCTACTATTTTATGTATTTTTATTATCATCATAGCCTAAGTATTAAAGAAGTTCAAGGAAAGAGAACAGGGTGAAAGCCAGTGGGGAATCTATTTTCCAAATTGATGTCAGTTGTCTCAACTCACATAAAGGCAACTGTACATGCATGCCTTTGTGGACTTGATTGTGCATCAGGCTTCTCTGAAGACCTTAGACTTTAAATGTCTTTTATGAGAATGAAACTACTTGGTACATAGAGTGGTTGCCTTAGAAGGCAGGAACAACTCCATGGGCTCCCTTTAGCCTCATCAGAAGTGAATTTGTTTTGCTCATTGATTGTGAGACAGGATCCTCAGCCTATGTTTATATGGGTTATGGAGAAATCATGTGGCAATTTTGGTCAGTAGTGACTGTTTCATATCTTTTGAATCTAGAGCATTTGAGTACAAGTGACCATAGGCAGACAAGTTATCTAAATCAATTTCCTAGGTTCTATGAACAATAGACGGGTATTGCCTTTATTTTTAAACAATAGACTAGAAATCTTACAACTATATTCTTGGTCTCCACTCATGCTCAACTCTCCTATCTATAGATAACACTTCTTATTTCTGCAATATTTCTATTTCATCTTGCCTTCATAATACTGGCAAAAATCTTGAAAAAGGGCTAAATGAACACAGACTTCCAATGTAGTAGCATTATGTAAGGAACAAATGCTGAGACTCAACTCCTCAAGATTGGAGATCATGGGCCTGTCAGAGATGGAAGGGACCTAAAAAATTTTCTTCAGGGGCCAAAGAAGTATCATAATTACATGAAGATGTTGGAGTGTGAGATAAGAGGAATGGTATACAAATCTGGAGAATGGATATCTCACCAAATAGCATTCAATTCATTTGTTTAAAAACAATGGTCAGGTAAAGTAAATTGTGTTTAAAGTCTATATTCTACTCAGTTGGCCTTGACTTGTGGTACTACAAAGCCCAATGAAAAGTGTCTTAAATATTACAATCCTAGAATTTGTAGCAAGTAGTATTAGGGAAACTTGGAACTGAAGGACTAGTCAGAATCTGTTCAAAGACGCTTTACAATTCCAATAGTCCTGGAAATCATATTTCAGGGATTATTTTAGAAAACATCTTGATTAGATCATTCCAAATATACTTTTCTAAATGGCCTTCTAAAGAACCTCCCTTCCTTGCTGAAGTTTCCAGCCCCACCCTCATGGGAAAAGGATTGTATTTATTCATCTGGATAGGAGAATTGTAAAATGATATTCTTTAGGGAGATGTTGATGTCAACTGTGACTCCAGCTGCTCCCTTCAGAGCCACACCCTTTGGAACTCTAATTTGGATGAATTGTCAGAGATATGTTTCCCACTGATGCTTAGGTGCACTACCCCCTTGGCCTCTCTGAACTCTAATTTTCTTCCTGTATGGAAGGGTAGAAATGAACAAAAGAGGAGATTAAGTATTAAATACGTACTCTAATTTTACTTTTGTAAGCAGTAAGATCCATTTTATTCTATCATGCAGAAACAGACTTCTGATAATGCTTAGGTCCTTAAAAACAGTGCCAGGAATAGCACAAAAAGTAAAATTCAAGAAGAAATCACAAAATTGCACTTGGATTTAGAATATTATTTAATTCTTCTAACAAGAATTAGGTCCCGGGAATGAAAGAAAAGTTCTGATATTTGTCATCAGGCTAGAGACACAGTGTTGCTCTGGAGTGGAGTGTGTGGGGCATGGGGGAGGGTGTGTTCTCTACTAGGGATGGATCCCCTATGAAACTGGTGAAACTGAAATGAGTCAAGGGAAAAGGTAGGTTGGGAGAAAGGCTTCGTAGTTCTTACAATTTGTTCGAATTTACTGACTAGGCCAGGTCCTGTCCATCTCCTCCCGTCACCACTCTTGCTCTGCCTCCATGGCATGCCCTTTATTTCCCACCCACTCCTTCTGGAAGAAGAGAAACTCTATTGGTGGGTCCTTGGTGACTGGCATATGCCAGACCATTTATGTACCAGGAAAAGAGGGAAGGAGGGAATGGTGGTTATCTATCCACCCCTTGCTCCAGAGGCTGCTGGAGGCTGCAGCGGTAAGTATCTATTGATAAATGTAAATAGTTAAAGCAAGGTGGAAGATGCTGGAAATTCTGCAATTTACCTTACAACACACTACTCCAGAATTTTCATCTTACAATCTATGTGCCCCCCATCTTTCACAATGGCCCCTGTGTGAGAAAGCTAGATCACTATAACCAGACTAATAACATACAATAACAACAGAAATACAGGTAGAAATAAAATCATGATAATCCTCAAGCCTGAGGATTCAGCTGGGTTCAAAATCCTACTCAGATTAAGTCCGTAGCTCACCATTCCACAGGAGGCCAGCAGCTGAACCAGTAAGGAGCTCCGTGTACACTCATCAAGAAGCAGCTATGGCTAGCAGGCAGGCCCAATCTACAAGGACTGTAGAAGAAAAGAAATTTATGGGCAATAAGATATGTTTTAATGACACCAGCATAGGCAAATCCTGTCCATCAGGTAGGATGCATGCATGTCCTGTGATAGAACAGTGTCATGAATGAGGTCTTGTCTTGGTATAGCATACCAGACCTTCACTCCTCACCCTGTGGGAGTTACGGATGGGTCAATACATAGGGCTACAGGAGGCACATGCACTGGCTACAAAGACAAAACAAAACTTCCCCATAAGATTATATTTTCTCCCAGCTGTTTTGGGTGCACTGCCATGATATTTGGGGGCTGCTCTACTGTTACTCCAGAAACACACAGGAGGCCAACTTCCAGGCCATCATTATCCCAAGGTGGCAAGAAGGTCCAGCCATTGGCTGTCCACATGTCGAAATGTCTAGGGGCAAATCCACTCAACACAGTCTCCAGGGTTTTGTGTGGTTGGTGCTGGCAGCAGGATATTGCTCTGCTGGCCATATCCTGACTTCAATAACTCCTCTTTAGTTTGCATGTGCAGTTATATAGGAGAGGCAGCAATGTGTGTTAGCATGTCCATAGGGCTCAGTGACCCCTTCTGGAAATTCTCATTCAAATGCTATAGCACTGTCCACAAATGGACTGACCAGCCCCACAGACTATTGCTGTCTGACTTTAGGCCAGATTTTATCAAACAGTTGTACCTCTGTATCATGCCTGTACTAATAGTTATATGGCACACGAAACTTCCACCTTATCCCTAATTGTTGCACCCATACTTGTTATGAGTAGCCTCACTTACGGGTTCCCCTATGTGGGGGGCAAGAATAGTCACTAGTGACCCAAAGAGAGATGGGGAGCTCTATGGAGCACCAGGTTTTCTCAACCCCATGGTGAAAAACTCCTCATTGGGGCCCTGAGGGTCCATATTATAGATGATATTTTTCATTCCCAACTCCCGTAAAACCTGCTGGAGCTCTACATATTTTCCAGCTAGTGGGGGAGTATGGTAAATAACTCTGACTAGGCCAAATTACCCTTAGGGCTGCAGTTAGCCAATCCCAAAGTGCATGATTCCTGGGGGTCTGATGGGCATTTTGTAACCTCTGACAGAGAGGGGATGAGTCATCAGGGAAGCCAGTTTATCCATTTCTGACCCAAACAGAACAATGCCCTTTACTCCTAAATTCCAAAGATGCAAAAGCCATGTGGGCAGAGTTTCTGAGTGCTTCTGCTGAAATTGGGTGCTCAAATCCACCAGTTCAGCTTGGGTATAGGGGCAGAACATGGAATGCTTCACAACCTGGGGAGGGAGCTGCTCCTCTCCCTGAGGAACCCTTAGTTGTTGCATTTTTATTATCTTAACCACAACCACGTGGGCTCTCAATACTGGAGGGCCTGGAGCCTCAGGCAGAGGCTTAAGCAACAGTTCTGCCCTTAGCCCCACCCATTCATCCTCCCCTGGCTCCTCCCTGTTGTCTCCTCTACCATCTCAGGGCCTGAAGGCACCACCCCTTCCTTTACCTCTCTCAGGGCTTCTTTCAGCTTGCATTTTTCTGCTGTTTTCTCCCTTGCCATTAGCATGTCTCTCAGCAGCACAATCTGTTCTCAATAGCTTTTGAGCCTTTTTCAGAGCATCCCACAACTCATCTCCCCATTCTTCCAACTGATGCTGAAATGTGTCTCTCTCCTTGGTAACCCTTTCCAGTGCTGGGAGAAACAGCCACCTCACAATTCCTGCCACCCCAAGGCCACTCAGTCCCCCTAAGCAGTGCCCTATTTCACAGAGTACCAACTCCAAAGCTTCCAGTGTTCCCACACTTCCCCAGTACTTGGGAGGGGACCATTCTTCTAGGAGGTGCTTTACCACAGGTGAATTTGTATCACCTACAGGGGGCCCCCAGGGTGAATCCCCACTATCCACAGTGGGGTTCCAGGGTGCATCCCCACCACTCACAGGGGGTTCCAAGGATATTTCCCCACCATTTCTAGGGGCAGCATATCCAAACTTTGTACTCATCAAAACAGATTTCAGGTTCACCAGTCCTGCTAAATGTTTCTCTGAGGGGAAGGGTGTTCCCAACCTGGGACAAATCCCCTCTGAAACTGGTGAGACCAAAATGAGTCAAGAGAAAGAGTAGGGTGGGAGAAAGACTTTTTATTTCTTAACAGTTTGCTTGAATTTTCTGACTAGGCCCTGCCCCTTCAGTCTCATCTGGTTGCCACTCTCACTCTATCCCCATAGTGTACTCTCTACTTCCTGCCCACTCCTTTCAGAAGGAACTCCATTGGCAGGTCTTTGGTGATTGGAAGAAACCAGACCAATTATGCACCAGGAATGAAGGGGAGAAGAGACTGGTGTTTATCTCTCCACCCCTTGCCCCAGAGGCTGCAGGAGGCTGCAGCTGTAAGCACATACGATATGTAAATGCACTAAGGCTAAGTGGGAGATTCTGGAAATTCTGCAATTTACCTCACATACAGCTACAAATTGCATTTTATCTGACTTGAGGCCACAGACCTCTGTAAACTGATTTGTAATAATCTTGCTCCATATACTGATCTAAATCTTTCACAGATCAGTATATCATAAACATGAATTCACTGTACTCCTATTGCTTATTCATCCTGGGATAGTGATATACAGAAAACCAGAAAGACATGATAAGATTTGTTGCTCTTGTGAAGGTCACATCTGGGTGGTGGGGAAGAGTGATGCATATGGAAATATAATTCTGACTTCTACTCCCATGGAGTTCTACATTTAAAAATGCTTCTTTTTATGCTAGTTTCATTAGATTTCACAGAGACTCTTGGATGGGGGCATTTACTAATATAGTGATGCAGGTCATAAATGAATGCTATAGAGGAACTAACAGTTAGAATGGTATCTACAGATCTCTCCAAAGAATTTCCACTATTTCAGAGAACTTGGAAGAAAGTTAGTATGACAGAGTCAGTGCTGGCCATGCCTGAAGTAAAATATGGTTATCTGTGCAAGTTTCCACCTGGCCTGAGTACAGATGGCCTTGCTGGTAATCTCTACAAAAAGGGATGGGCTCAGGATATCTCTGTGATGGCTGCATTGCTTCCTTCTCCACTGATACTGTTCCAAAAAGGTGTCAATGGGTGATTATTGTTCTTAGTTTTAGAGCTACATTTTCTTCTTTACAATACTAGCTAAAACGGAATGATAAAAAAAAGGTAAAGGTTCACACACTTCAGAAAGAAGTTGAATTTTTCCTTCCAGATTTAAGTAATTTTGCTCTTGATAAAGTTCAGCTTTGTGTATAAGTTCATTTGACGGTTACCTATCTGGTCTGATCCCTAAATGCTTGAACTTTTGACACTGGCAAATCATTCCTCTCTATTCCTTTTGTAATATTGTGACCTTCCTGTGTTTAAGTTCTCCCCATCAATAAACTCAAGACAGGGTATGTGCTAGGAGTACCATGAATGTTTTTTGACAGATGTAGCTCAGTGGAATGCAAGCAAGAATATTACAAATCAGTTTAAACATGTCTGTGGTCCCAAGCCATACCTGTGTCTCCAAGCTGATGACAAACATCAGGCCTTTTTCTATAATTACTGGGATTCAGTCTCACTAAATGTATTAAATAACATACCAGAAGAATTTAACTGTGGTCACTGTCTTTAAAGATTTCAAAGGCTAGTAGAGGAGAAAGTTATTAAAATAAATAATTACAAGTTTAATCAATATGATAGCTTTATCACAAGTCATAAGCAAATTTCCTCATGGGCCAGTCAGGTAAGGTAAGCTAACCAGTAATTAAATTATAGGGAGTTGTGGGGATTGTGATAAAATGTAAGTGAACATGCTCTACCTAAATGCTTCAAACCTACAATTGCTTTAATGTGATTTATGAACCAATATACTGTTTGCCTAGGATATCAGGACTCTTTACGTTCCTGTAAGAAAAGGAGCTATAAGCACTAGGAACAGAGTCACATGTGCAGAAAAGTGCAACTGTGTGATAACTTCACTAAGCCCAATTAAACTGAGTTTGTAATAGATAAATGTACTTAAAATAGGTTGTGGAATGCCCATATTGTGGAAATAGTATGTAATCATAAAAAATGGTGTTTCAAAATAGTATTTAATGGCATGGGGAAATGCTCACAAGATACAGATTAAAAAGGTCCTGATAAAACTCTATTTACAATCCTAATACATAGGCACACTCATGGAAAGTAAAACACTAAATATTTGCATTCTTTTTTTCTGGGTGGTGGGTTAGCTAACCTTCTTTATATTCTTTCAAAATTATGTAATAAACTACATCTCTGTAATCAAAAAAATCATATTATGTCTTAATAGACATGCAAATCCTGAAGAATAAATAAAAGGATTTCAGCAAAAGTAGGATAAAAGACTATGTAGTAGGGAAAGGGTAACCCTCCCACCTCAAAGTCATATCGCTTAGGCAAATGCAAAGAGACAAGGTTATTTCTGTTTCTGAGCCTGTTCTAGGTGTCTTGTGGTAAAATGTATGATGACTAGCAGAACCAAAACCCAATTTTGTTATCAATGGCTGTAAATAATTTTTTAATACTTGCCAAGGCTCTCCCTTCTCTGTACTAATATACTTTCATGTAATAAGTATTCCTTAATGCATGCATGCATGTTTGTGTGCATCATGGGGTGCCCATCAGGAATAGAAGTTGAGTATCTACTATGTGACAGACACTGTGGTAGTTCTCTCCAAATATTTCAATTAATCCATACAAGTCAAAAAATTAGGTACTGTTATCCATACTTTACAGATAAGAAAACTGGAACTCAAGGAAGTTAAATTATTTGCTCAAGGAAATTTATACAGTTCAAGAGGGGCAGAACTGAAAATTCACCATGTTCTGGCCACAACTGGTGCTTCTTCTATCACACCCATTTGGCTAGCTTTCTACCTAACTTCTGAACCTTGGTTTCTTTATCTTTAATTAGGAGAGATGACAAGATAAAAACACAGGACTTTTTCAGTTATGACACGTTATGAATTTGCAATTACAAGCAACCTCATAGAGTTGTTATGCAAGATCCTTAAAAAAGGAGAAAAGTATGATAAGAAGTCATTTTATTTTACTGAGCCAAACCCTTTTTTCCAATCAACTCATGCTACAATATCATATCTGCTTTATCTTCCAGCTGAAAGGTCTTCAACACACAGTTGCTTCCAAAATTTTTGCTTTAAATTTCTCAGGCTCCAGGTCTCTATACAAATAAACAAATGCACACACAAATGCTCTGTGTGTGTAGATGTGTATGTAAGGAGATGTGAAGGACTTTAGAAAATTTAACAGTCTTTAGTACCATGAGTAGTCAGCATCTAATTGAAATGTTATAAATGACTTGTTTTCATATATTTTGTTGTTTTTCTAAATAAGGTCTTCTAAAAGTATCATGGAATAGAAATGGAAAAATCAGCTTAAAGTAAATGAAATGTCACTTTACTCTGTCAAGATTCTAAACGATGTTTTCAAGGTATTATCATGTCCTAAGGAATCTACATTCATTTTGTGCTTCTGTCTAGAATTTGAAGATTTGCAATGAGTTAATTAAAAAGGAATATCCTGTTTATAACTATTCCTTGTCCTTCCCCAAATGCAGCCTCTCCACAGTGTTAGCTAAATTGTAGAATACCAAAAGCCTTTCACTACTGAATTTCTTGTACTAATTGAGCACAAAATGCGTTCATGCCTGTGTAAATGACTTACATATGTAACTTCTAATTCAGCAGGTTTAAATTTAAGAACACCAATAAAAAATATGAAAAGAGAGTCTTCTGCATTGTCATATACATGTCTTATTCTTTAAAAAATATTTAAATATATACACAACTTACATATACTCATATGTGTAAATAATGTATTTAGATATATTTAGAAGTATATTATATATATATATATATTCAATGCACTTGGAGTAAATATATTTTGCATGCCTTGGTGTAAGGGGAAGAAGGGGATGTTTCTATTAGCATTCTAGGAAAAATCATTTTGATCTCTTCATATATTTAAAGCATGTAACAATGTTTATTGTCACAGAATTTTCTAAAACCAATGTGAGATCCTAACAAGAACTTTCAGCATGGGCAGAGAGACAGAGGAAACCTCTTAAATAAATACTAGTTCAAAAGAAGATGGCTGTAGCACATGTTCTATGTTAAATTGATATGAACTTGATTAGTGTTATTTGAGGTATGTTTAAATCACATATTGTGATGATGTCCTTCGTTTATGTTTTAAATCAGCAACATTACAACTTTACAGAAGCTAAAATATGTTTAACTTCTACTGGTAGAAGTAATATGAATAGTTTAGAAGAAATAAACTCAAGAATAAATAACTATGTTGATAGAAATAAATACCGTTGATTGAAAAGTATTTAGGATTTACAAAAACATATTTTTCTAAGATACTGATCGATACTGACCTTTTTGTTTAAAAGAAAAACAATTGTTTGTACTCATAAAAGTCTCTATTAATCTTACATGGATTTTTCTCTGTGGTAGCGTCTAAAAATTTTGTTATAGTCGTACAAGAAATGTTGAACTTTCCTTACATTTGGCATAAGGGCCAAGAATGGAAGTTCCTCTTAATTTGGTAATTGCATAAACTGTTTGACATAATTTTAATTCACAAAAATCAACTAGTGTTGAATGAGAGGCCTTTCAATGAATCAAGAGTAAAATCATTCAACATGTTCCAAATTATAGGGTCTATAGTCAGTAGTATCAATTGAGGTTAAACATGGCCAGAATAGGTTCCTTGAGAAACAAGTCAGAGGGAGCCATTTGTGTACTGAGAAGGTATTATTGTTAGTTTCATAAAAACCAAGATGGTCAAGATGGCAGCATGAGTAGAACAGCAGAAATCTCCTCCCAAAACCATATGTATTTTTGAAAATTCAACAAATACAACTATCCTTAAAAGAGAGACCAGAAGATACAGGACAACAGCCAGGCTACATCTACACCTGCAAGAACCCAGCACCTTGTGAAGGGGGTAAGATACAAACCTCCTGGCAGGACCTGAGTACCCTTCACCCCAGCTCCTGGTGGGAGGAGAGGAGTCGGAGCAGGGAGGAAGAGGGAGCCCAGGACTGCTAAAAACCCAGCCCTAGACATACGCGCCCGGAGTGCAGACACACAGTGCGTTGGGTGCTGGATACTAGGGAAACGGGACAGTAAAAACTACGAGTGGGTCCCTGCAGCAAATATCCCTGGGGCAAAGAAAAGCGAGTGCTTTTTCAAAGACTTAAAGGGACAGGGACCACACAGATGGACAGAAACATCCCGGGACACTTAGCCCAGCAGCTGGGAATCCCGGGGAACTCCAGGTGCCCTAACTCCCCGGGCAGCAGTGCAGCTCGGAGGCCCCTCACGGAGGTAAACAGCCTCCCACCTATTTCCCTTCTGACACTACTGCACCATAGCGGAGCAGGAGCCTGAGGCAGCAGGGGAGAGCTTCTTTCACAGAGGCCAGGCAAGAATTAGAAACCCCATTTGCATGCAGCTGCCCAGCACATGCTGCTAGGGGTCACTGTTCTCCCAGGAGAGGAAGGCCACAACTAGCAAGAAGGGATGATTTCCCAGGAAACACATGTGCCAGCTCACCACAACTACCTCTATTGACATGAAAAGGCAAGAGAATTTGATACAGATCAGATTAACACAGACACCCTCCCCTGACAAGGAATCAGGGGAGATAGACCTAACAAGTCTCCCTGAAAAAGAATTCAAAATAAAGGTCATAACTATGCTGATGGAGCTGCAGAGAAATATGCAAGAACTAAGGGATGATGTCTGGAGGGAGATTTCAGAAGTGATACAATCTCTGGAAGGATTTATAAGCAGAACGGATAAGATACTAGAGGCCATTGATGAAATAGAAACCAGAGAACAGGAATGCATAGAAGCTGACACAGGATGTCCAGGAATGAATAAATATTAAGAGAACTATGTGACCAATCCAAACAGAACAATATTTGCATTATAGGGGTACCAGAAGAAGAAGAGAGAAAAAGGGATAGAAAGTGTATTTGAAGAAATAATTGCTGAAAACTTCACCAAAATGGGGGAGGAAATAATCGTTCAGACCATGGAAGTACACAGAACTTCCAACAGAAGAGACACAAGAAGGACAACACCAAGACACACAATAATTAAAATGTGAAAGATAAAGGACAAGGATAGAATTTTAAAGGCAGCTAGAGAGAGGATAAAGGCCACCTACAAAGGAAAACCCATCAGGTTATCAGATTTTTCAACAGAAATCTTAAATGCCAGAAGAGAATGTCATGATATATTTAATGCAATGAAACAGAAGGGCCTTGAACCAAGAATACTGTATCGAGCACAATTATCATTTAAATATGATGGAGGGATTAAACAATTCAAAGACAAGCAAAAGTTGAGGGAATTTGCCTTCCAGAAACCACCTCTACAGGGTATTTTAGAGTGACTCCTCTAAATGGGAGCACTCCAAAGGCTAAACAGATGTCACCAGAGAAAATAAAATCACAGCAAAGAAAGCAGACCAACCAAATACTAACTAAAGGCAAAAATGAAATCAACTACCAAAAAAAGCAGTTAAAGGAAACACAAAAGAGCACAGAATAAAACACCCAACATATAAAGAATGGAGGAGGAGGAATAAGAAGGGACATAAATAAAGAATCACCAGACAGTGTCTATAATAGCTCAGTAAGTGAGTTAAGTTAAGCAGTAAGATACTGAAGAAGCTAACCTTGAACCTTTGGTAACCACAAATCTAAAGCCTGCAATGGCAATAAGTACATATCTTTCAATAATTACCCTAATGTAAATGGACTGAATGCACCAATCAAAAGATAAAGAGAAATAGAATGGATAAAAAAGGAAGACCCATCTATACGCTGCTTACAAGAGACTCACCTCAAACCCAAAGACATGCACAGACTAAAAGTCAGGAGATGGAAAAAGATATTCCAAGCAAACAACAAGGAGAAAAAAGCAGGTGTTGCAGTACGAGTATCAGACAAAATAGACTTCAGAACAAAGAAAATAACAAGAGATAAAGAAGGACATTACATAATGATAAAGGGCTCAGTCAAACAAGAGGACATAACCATTATAAATATATATGCACCCAACACAGGAGCACCAGCATATGTGAAACAAACACTAACAGAACTAAAGGAGGAAATAGAATGCAATGCACTCATTTTAGGAGACTTCAACACACCACTCACTCCAAAGGATAGATCCACAAGACAGAAAATAAGTAAGGACACAGAGGCACTGAACAACACACTAGAACAGATGGACCTAATAGAAATCTATATAACTCTACATCCAAAAGCAACAGGATACACATTCTCCTCAACTGCACATGGAAAATTCTCCAGAATAGACCACATACTAGGCCACAAAAAGAACCTCAGTAAATTCCAAAAGATTGAAATCCTACCAACCAACTTTTCAGACCACAAAGGCATAAAACTAGAAGTAAATTGTACAAAGAAAGCAAAATGTTCACAAACACATGGAGGCTAACAACATGGTCCTAAATAATCAATGGATCAATGACCAAATTAAATTGGAGATCCAGCAGTATATGGAAACAAATGACAACAACAACACAAGGCCCAAACTTCTGTATGATGCAGTGAAAGCAGTCTTAAGAGTTAAGTATATAGTAATCCAGGCATATTTAAATAAGGAAGGACAATCTCAAATGAATAGTCTAATGTCACAATTATCGAAATTGGAAAAAGAAGAACAAATGAGGCCTAAATTCAGCAGAATGGGGGACATAATAAAGATCAGAGAAGAAATAAATAAAATTGAGAAGAATAAAACAATAGCAAAAATCAATGAAACCAAGAGCTGGTCCTTGTGAAAATAAACAAAATAGATAAGCCACTAGTCAGACTTACTAAGAGAAAAAAGGATCAATACACATCAACAGAATCAGAAACTAGAAAGGAAAAATCATGACTGACCCCATAGGAATACAAAGAATTATTAGAGAATACTATGAAAACCTACATGCTAACAAGCTGGAAAACCAAGAAGAAATGGACAACTTCTTAGAAAAATACAACCTTCCAAGAATGACCAAGAAAGAAACACAAAATCTAAAAAAAAATGTAACCAGCAAGGAAATTGAAATGGTAATCAAAAAACTATCCAGGAAGAAAATCCCCAGGCCGGATGGATTTACCTTGGAATTTTATCAGACATACAGAGAAGAGATAATACCTATTCTCCTTAAAGATTTCCAAAAAATAGAAGAGGAGGGAATACTCCCAAACTCATTCTATGAAGCCAACATTACCCTAAAACCAAAACCAGGCCAAGACACCACCAAAAAAGAAAATTACAGACCAATATCCTGGATTAATGTAGATGCAAAAATATTCAAAAAAATATTAGCAAAATGAATTCAAAAATACATCAAAAGGATCATACACCATGACCAAGTGGGATTTGTTCCCAGGGATGCAAGGATTGTACAACATTCAAAAATCCATCAACATCATCCACCACATAAACAAAATAAAAGACAAAAACGACATGATCATCTCCACAGATGCTGAAAAAGCAACTGAAAAAATTCAACATCCACTCATGATAGAAACTCTCAGCAAAATGGGTATACAGGGCAAGTACCTCAACATAATAAAGGCCATGTATGATAAGCCCACAGCCAACTTCATACTAACAGTGAGAAGCTGAAAGCTTTTCTTCTGAGATCGGGAACAAGGCAGGGAATCCCACTCTTCAAACTGTTATTCAACATAAAACTGGAGGTCCTAGCCATGGCAATTAGACAAAACAAAGAAATACAAGGAATCCAAATTGATAAAGAAGAAGTTATACTGTCACTATTTGCAGATGACATGACACTGTACATAAAAAACCCTAAAGACTCCACTCCAAAACTACTGGAACTGATATCGGAATACAGCAAAGTTGAAGAATACAAAATTAACATACAAATCTGTGGCTTTCCTATACACTAACAATGAACTAATAGAAAGAGATATCAAGAAAACAATTCCATTCACTATTGCTTCAAAAAGAATAAAATATCTAGGAATAAACCTAACCAAGAAAGTGAAAGACCTATACCCTGAAAACTATAAGACACTCCTAAGAGAAATTAAAGAGGATATTAGCAAATGGAAACTCATTCCATGGTCTTGGCTAGGAAGAATTAATTTTGTCAAAATGGCCATCCTGCCCAAAGCAATATACAGATTTGATGCAATCCCTATCAAATTACCAACAGCATTCTTCAATGAACTGGAACACATAGTTCAAAAATTTATATGGAAACACCAAAGACCCCAAATAGCCATAGCAATACTGACAAGGAAGAATAAAGTGGGAGGGGTATCTCACTCCCCAACTTCAAGCTCTACTACAATGTCACAGTAATCAAGACAATTTGGTACTGGCACAAGAACAGAGCCGCATACCAGTGGAACAGAATAGAGACTCCAGAGTTTAACCCAAACATATATGTTCAATTAATATACGATAAAGGAGCCATGGACATAAAATGGGGAAATGAAAGTCTCTTCAACAGATGGTGTTGGCAAAACTGGACAGCTACATGTAAGAGAATGAAACTGGACCACTGTCTAACCCCATACACAAAAGAAAATTCGAAATGGATCAAAGACCTGAATGTAAGTCATGCAACCATAAAACTCTTAGAAAAAACCATAGGCAAAAATCTCTTGGACATAAACATGAGTTACTTTGTCATGAACATTTCTCCCCAGCAATGGAAACAAAAGCAAAAATGCACAAGTGGGACTATATCAAACTGAAAAGCTTCTGTACAGCAAAGGACACCATCAATAGAACAAAATGGTAGCCTACAGTATGGGAGAATACATTCATAAATGGCAGATCTGAAAAAGGCTTGATATCCAAAATATATAAAGAGCTTATGCACCTCAACAAACAAAAAACAAATAATCCAATTAAAAAATGGGCAGAGGAGCTGAGCAGACAGTTCTCCAGTTAAGAAATTCTGATGGACAACAGACACATGAAAATATGCTCCACATCGCTAGTCATCAGAGAAATGCAAATTAAAACCAAAATGAAATATCACCTCGTACCAGTAAAGATAGCCACCATCCAAAAGACAAACAAGAACACATGTTGGTGAGGTTGTGGAGAAAGGGGAACCCTCCTACACTGCTGCTGGGACTGTAAATTAGTTCAACCATTGTGTAAAGCAGTATGGAGGTTCCTCAAAAAGGTCAAAGTAAACATACCATTTGACCCACGAATTCAACTTTTAGGAGTTTACTCTAAGAATGCAGCAGCCCAGTTTAAAAGGACAGATGCACCTCTATATTTATTGTAGCACTATTTACATTAGCCAAGAAATGGAAGCAACCTAAGTGTCCATCAGTAGATGAATGGATAAAGAAGATGTGGTACATATACACAATGGAACATTATTCAGCCATAAGAAGAAAACAAATCCTACCATTTGCCACAACATGGATGGACCTAGAGGGTACTACGCTTAGTGAAATAAGCCAGGTGGAGAAAGACAAGTATCAAATGATTTCACTCATATGTGGAGTATAAAAATAAAGAAAAACTGAAGGAACAAAACAGCAGCAGAATCACAGAACCCAAGAATGGACTAACAGTTACCAAATTGAAAGGGACTGGGGAGTATGGGAGGGAAGGGAGGGATAAGGGTGGAGAAAAAGAAAGGGTGTATTATGATTAGCATGTATAATTAGCATGTAGGCAGGGCATTGGGAGGGCTGTGCAACACAGTTAAGACAAGTAGTGATTTTACAGCATCTTACTATGCTGATGAACAGTGACTGTGATGGGGTTTATGGGGGGGCTAGGTGAAGGGGAAGCCTATTAAACATAATGTTCTTCATATAATTGTAGATTAATGATAACAAATATATATATATATAAAACCAAGAGGGACTTTTATGGCCTTATTCTACCACAAGTTACTACCACCTGCCCAGAGTAGCAAAAAAAGTACATAGATAAAATTAAAAAAAGATAAAGTGTTTATGAACTAGAGCAAATAGTTCTACAGTTCATATGGAACTACAAATGACCCAAAATAGCCAAAGCAATCCTGAAAAGGAATAATAAAGTGGGAGTGATTGCATTCCCCGACTTCAAGCTCTACTACAAAGCCACAGTAATCAAGATAATTTGGTTCTGGCCAAACAACAGACCAATAGATAAATGGAAAAGAATATAGAGGCCAGATATAAACCCAAGCATATATGGTCAATTAATATACAATAAAGTAGCCATGGACATTCAGTGGGCAAATGACAGCCTCTTCAACAACTGGTGTTGGCAAAACTGGACAGCTACATGTAAGAGAATGAAACTGGATTATTTTCTAACTTCATACACACAAAGAAACTTAAAATGGATCAAAGACCTGAATGTAAGTCATGAAACCATAAAACTCTTAGAAAAAATAGACAAAAATCTCTTGGACATAAATATGAGCGACTTCTTCATAAACATATCTCCCCAAGCAAGGGAAACAAAAGCAAAAATTAACAAATGGGGCTACATGAAGCTAAAAAGCTTCTGTGCATCAAAGGACACCATCAGCAGAATAAAAAGGCATCCTACAGTATGGAGAATATGTTCATAAATCACAGTTCCAACAAGGAGATAACATCCAAAATGTATAAAGAACTCACACACCTCAACACCCAAAAAGCAAATAACTCTATTAAAAAATAGGCAGAAGATATGAACAGACACTTCTCCAAAAAAGAAATTCAGATGGCCAACAGGCACATGAAAATATGCTCTACATCGCTAATCATTAGAGAAATGCAAATTAAAACCACAGTGAGATATCACCTCACACCAGTTAGGATGGAAACATCCAAAAGACAAACAACCGCACATGCTGTCAAGGATTTTGAGAAAGGGGAACCCTCCTACACTGCTGGTGTGAATATAAATTAGTTCAACCATTTTGGAAAGCAATATGGAGGTTCCTCAAAAAACTAAAAATAGAAATACCATTTGACCTGAGAATTCCACTCCTAGAAATTCACCCTAAGAAAAAAAGTTCTCAGATTCAAAAAGACGTACGCACACCTATGTTTTTTTAAGCCTTTAAGATATAAAGTTATTTATTATTATTATTACCTAGAACATTCTCTCATTTATTTATTCAAAAGGAATAATTTCCAGAGTGCAGAGAATCTGTTATTTCGATTCAGCACATAATTTTTCACTCTTTGCAACTCCTCACCTTTACTTTTTCTATTTAGGATCCCAGAGCAGACAGCAGTCTTATCTCAAACATCTCCTCCTTTAGTCAAAATCTTACTGATTTCTCTTAATTTACTAGCTCCTACTTAACATTTTCACCCTGACCAATTGACATTAGTCATGCAGTACATTTCCTTTTTTTAA
The DNA here is from genome assembly GCF_030020395.1 of Manis pentadactyla. Classification (NCBI taxonomy): domain Eukaryota; kingdom Metazoa; phylum Chordata; class Mammalia; order Pholidota; family Manidae; genus Manis; species Manis pentadactyla. The sequence goes on from NC_080038.1 coordinate 74,632,326, forward strand.
AATAATGTGGGTATTTATTTCTTTCATTTCCTGCTCTTCAAGATTTTTCCATATTTTAAGCATGTAGTGTTTACACAGTTAAGGGGAATTTGGCCAGTCATCATCCTTTAGTCTTGACTCATGCCTAAATAATTTTTTTTGATATCATTAATATAAAATCACATGAGCCACACTGTGGTTATTAGATTCACCCCATTATCAAGTCACCACCACATACCCCATTACAGTCACTGTCCATCAGTGTAGTAAGATGCTATAGAATCACTACTTGTCTTCTCTGTGCTATACTTCCTTTCCTGTGCCCCCTGTATATCATGTGTGTTTATCATAATGCACCTTAATCCCATTATCCAGCCCTTACCCCCCGCACACTCCACAGTCCCTTTCCCTTTGGTAACTGTTAGTCCTTTCTTGGGTTGTGTGAGTCTGTTGCTGTTTTGTTCCTTGAGTTTTTGCTTTGTTTTTATGCTCCACAGATGAGTGAAATCATATGGTACTTGTCTTTCTCTACCTGGACTATTTCACTGAGCATAATGCCCTCTAGCACCACCCATGTTGTTGCAAATGCTAGGATTTGTTTTCTTCTTATGGCTGAATAATGTTCCATTTCCAATGTGTATATGTACCACATCTTTATCCATTCACCTACTGATGGACACTTAGTTTGCTTCCATTTCTTGGCTATTGTAAATAGCACTGTGATAAACATAGGGGTGCATATGTCTTTTTCAAACTGGGCTGCTGCATTCTTAGGGTAATTCCTAGGAGTGGAATTCTTGGGTCAAACAGTATTTCTATTTTTAGTTTTTTGCGGAACTTCCATACTGCTTTCCACAATGGTTGAACTAACTTACATTCCCACCAGCAGTGTAGGAGGGTACCCCTTTCTATGCATCCTCAACAGCATTAGTTGTTCCTGGTATTTTTTGTGTTGGCCATCCTAATTGGTGTGAAGTGATATCTCATTGTGGTTTTAATTTGCATTTCCCTGACGATTAGTGATGTAAAGCATCTTTTCGTGTGCCTGTTGGCCATCTGAATTTCTTCTTCGGAGGAATGTCTGTTCATATCCTCCACCCATTTCTTAATAGGGTTATTTGATTTTTGGGTGTTGAGGTAAGTGAGTTCCTTATATATTTTGGATGTTAACCCCTTGTCAGATATGTCATTTACAAATATATTCTCCCATAATGTAGGATGCCTTTATGTTCTGCTGATGGTGTCATCTGATGTACAGAAGATTTTTAGCTTGATGTATTCCCATTGGTTCATTTTTTATTTTGTTTCCCTTTCTTGATGAGATGTGTTCAGGAAAAAGTTGCTCATATTTATATTCAGGATATTTTTGCCTATGTTTTCTTCTAAGAGTTTTATGGTTTCATGACTTACATTCAGATCTTTGATCCATTTTTAGTTTACTTTTGTGGATTGGCTTAGACAATAATCCAGTTTCATTCTCTTACATGTAGCTGCCCAGTTTTACCAACACCAATTGTTGAAGAGGTTGTCATTTCCCCTTTGCGAATCCATGGCTCCTTTATCATATATTAATTGACCATATATTCTTGGGTTTATATCTGGGCTCTCTATCTAGTATTTTCTATTGGTCTGTGGGTCTGTTCTTGTGCCAGTACCAAATTGTCTCGATTACTGTGGCTTTGTAGTAGAGCTTGAAGTCAGGGAGTGTAATCTCCAATGCTTTATTTTTACTTCTCAGGATTGCTTTTGCTATTCGGGGTCTCTTGTGGTTCCATATGAATTTTGACCTATTTGCTCTAGTTCTTTGAAGAATGCTGCTGGTATTTTGATAGGGATTGCATTGAATTTGTAGATTGCTTTAGGCAGGATGGTTATTTTGACAATATTAATTCTTCTTATCCATGAGCACGGGATGCATTTGTAATGCCCAGAAGCTCTAGTCTCTGGAGCTGCTCAGCCCCGGAGTGATCTTGGTGGTTTCAGGGGAGTGTTATTGATGCCTGTGGGGGAGAAAAGAGCTGTTTCCTTCTTCCTGGCTGCAGTTACTGTCTCCATTCTCAGAACCAGTGGGCTGAGCACACAGGTGTAAGCCTCTGTACTTTGTGTCTGTAGCTGCTATAGGCAGGGACTCCCTCTGGCTGGCCTGATGCCAGGGAAGGGACTGATGGTTTGCAAACCATGTGGGCAGGCCAGGAGGAAGGCGCAGCAGGCTTTGTATTACAGTGGGAGAGCCTCAGAGCTGAGTAGCAAGCCAGGGGGATGGAGTGCCTGAAGCTCCTGAAAGTTCCCAACTTGCTGGGCAGAACGTGCCCAGACAACCTTATCCACCTATCCCTTCTCCTGCGCAGCAAGCTCCTTGCAAACCCCACCGCTTAAGCAGCGTTTTCACTGCTAGGAAGCCTTTCAGACCACCCACATTTCCTTTGTCCCAGAGCAGCCAGATATGGATCCCTGTCCTCCATAAATGGCTGGAATCTCAGTCTCTCCAAGTATTCCACCTGTGTTAGCATTCCAACCCCACTAATTTCCAGAGCACCATGCAATGTAGGTTTATACTCCAAAAGCAGATCTCAGGGCTGGGTGTTCAGCAGTCCTGGCTTCCACCAGCTCCATCTCCACTTCTTTTCCTCCCACCAGGGAGCTGGGGTGAGGGAAGGGCTTGGTCCCTGCCATATCAAGGATTTAGTATGTTACCCTGTTTCATAAGGTCTGCTCTGTTCTCCAGGTTTAAGCAGTGTGGTCCAGCCTTCTTTACTGTTGGTCTTTTAGGATTAGTTGTATTTACTGTATTTTCATATTATACGTGGTTTTGGGAGGATTTCTCTGTGTCACCTCTCATGCCACCATATTGAATCTTCTCCTCTGCACCCCTATGTTTATTGCAACACTATTTACAATAGTCAAGATAATGGCAGCAACCTAAGTGTCCATCAGCAGATGAATGGATAAAGAAGATATGGTACATATACACAATGAAATATTATTCAGCCATAAGAAGAAAACATATCCTACCATTTGCAACAACATGGATGGAGCTAGAGGGTATTATGTTCAGTGAATTAAGCCAGGCGGAGAAAGACAAGTGCCAGATGATTTCACTCATCTGTAAAGTATAACAACAAAGCAAAAATTGAAGGAACAAAACAGCAGCAGACTCACAGACTCCAAGAAGGGACTAGTGGTTACCAAAGGGGAGGGGTGGGGGAGGGTGGGTGGAGATGGAGGAAGAAGAGGAATGAGGAGTATTATTATTAGTACACATAGTGTGTTGGGGGTCACAGGGAAGACAGTTCAGAGAAGACAAGTGACATTGTAAGATCTTTCTACACTGATGGACAGTGACTGCAGTGGGGTATGGGAGGAACTTGATAATATGGGTGAATGTAGTAACCACAGTGTTTTTCATGTGATCTTTATAAAAGTACATATGAACGATACATTAATAAAAATAAATAAATAGGTCAGATATGATTATTCGTTTGATTTTTATACTTGATTTATATGTGAGTCCCACATTTCTCCCTTATTATTATTACTTTTTTAAATAAAATGCTGAAGTGGTAGGTAGATGCAAGATAAAGGTAGAAAACATAATTTAGTGCTGTAAGAGAGCAAATGTAGATGATCAGGTCTTGTTTGTTATGCTTCAGAAGATTGTAGACTGTTGAGATATAGGCTTGGGGTTGATTAATGACTGTGCATTGAGTCCCCTATACAGAATTTTATTGTTGTTAACAACCATTTGATAAATAAATATGAGAGATGCCCTCTCAAAATAAAAATAAAAATAAATAAATAAATAAATAAATAAATAGGTAAGTAAATAAAAGCATTTAACAAACCTGAATAATTGCAGTTTTTAGCTTGATTTCATTTATTTGCCTTAGTTGTATGTATAATTCTTTGGTCTAATGAATTGGGTGAAAACCACACTAGAAAGTAAGAGTTTTGTTCAGATTATGTGGCTTTCCTTCTTTAAACTTAATGCTAGTTGATTTACAATATTATACTGGTTTCACATATTTAGCATAGTGATTTGACTGTTACCTACATTATTTAATGCCCACCCCAATTAGTGTACTTACTACCTATCAACATAGAAATATATGACAGTATTATTGACTATATTCTCTATGCTGTCACTGATTTATATTACAATTGAGATTCTGTGTTTCTTTATCTCTTTCACCTATTTTACATCCACCCCAAACCCTCCCCCATGATAACCATCAGTCTTTTCTCAGTGGCTCTCTTTCAATTAACTACCTTGAAACTAGTTTAGTTTTTAGTTCCTCTCACAGCTCATTTAGCTGTCCTTTGGAAATGAGTGTGGCACATTTCTGAAGAAATTCAGAAAACACACTCACATATTTCCTTAGCCATATTGTGTTAATCATGAAACCATAATTCTGTTGCTATCACATTTTTTAACTGTAGAAATTGTATTAAAAATTGTATTATAATTTTTAAAAGTAAGCAAGTAGGAACAACTAAGCAAAAAGACAAACAAACCTTTTCATTATTTTGATGTGTTTCAATAACAATTACTTTTTTAAAATTAATTGATTCCTTTAAAAGAGGAAGCCTGATCAGTCCCAGTTGGATTATAAAATATGGCCCAACCACTACTTCAGGAGATAAAACGCAGATGCTCTGTGTCAAGGGAACCAGGAATTCACTAGGGTAATCAACTTGGTGAACTGAAGGCTACTTCACTGCTTACAAGGATATTCATTTAGGTAAGACTCGCATCCGGTAGTAATGATGAAAATGTGCTGGAATGTTTAAGATTGCATCATGCTGACACTCTCAGCAGTAAGCGTACAACACACCCTGGGACTGAGAATAAAACAATTGCTACAGTTTGAGTTCCAGGTTTAAATAAGCAGATTTACAACACCCTATTGATTACAATTTTCTTTAAAGCCTGGAATCCCTGCCATAATTCACCTGAAGAACCTAAACAGCACTGCTGTTATATTTGAAGGAGAAACTGACATATAAGAAAGCTTTGTTTCTGTGGGTATTAACTGTACAGATATTTGCACTTATTAATTCACACTCCTTATTTGTATTTGTGGATATGGCTAAATGGCTGCTTCTCTGCTGCATGTTCTTTGATCCTTCCTACTTTTGCAGTATCTTCCATAATCTTTGTTAGAAATAAAAGAAAGATAGCCCATTGTATCAAAAAAGATGGACCATGTCATTCATATCTATCCCCTCCTTTTCTCTTAAGCTTAATTTGTGCCATATACATATAAAGCATGCATATGCATAGCCCAGTAGACTATGATTTTCAAGATGTATGATCATCATTTATCTGTATGGATTCTGAATTTGGTGACAAAAAGCATCCATCCACAGACATATAAGCCCAATTTCTTTTGGTTCTACTTAGAATATCATGTTGCTTATATAAAACCTAGGGAAAGGTCTTCTGGCCCCAGCACTGATGTTCATTTTATTATACCACCTGATATCTTTAATGAACTGAAGAGTGTATTCAGTTATTGGTCTCTATATCTGCTTTAAATGAATCACCAATTTTTAAAGATAATAAGATAATATACAAAATTCTAAAGAAGTAATGATCATAACTTAATATTTTAACAACAGTTTCCTTCCTGTTGCTCATGCAATTTCAGCCATCTAGAATCTATCTTCTTCCCTAAGCACATTGTACCCATCACTCACAATAATCTCAAGTACCACTAATTCCTTGAATATTTTTTGAGCCTTTTACTTCAAAATACTCTGTTTTAAATAACTGTTGTCTATATAATGAGCTAGTACTACCTTTCCTCATCTCTATTTTTATCTTGAACTATTGACTTAAATCCTGTGTTTATGTAAAGTTTTACTTGTATTCTGCCCCAATTAAATTGTAATCCCCTTGAAAGGGGAATCCTCCTACCCTGCTGGTGGGAATGTAAGCTAGTTCAACCATTGCAGAAAGCAATATGGAGGTTCCTCAAAAAACTAAAAATAGAAATACTATTTGACCCATGAATCCCACTCCTTGGAATATACCCAAAGAACACAACTTCTCAGATTCAAAAAGACATATGCACCCCTATGTTTATTGCAGCACTTTTTACAATAGCCAAGATACAGAAGCAACCTAAGTGTCCATCTGCAGATGAATGGATAAAGAAGATGTGGTACATATATACGTTGGAATACTGTTCAGCCTTAAGAAAGAAACAAATCCTACCATTTGCAACAACGTGGATGGAGCTGGAGGACATTATGCTCTGTGAAATAAGCCAGGTGGAGAAAGACAAATGCCAAATGATTTCCCTCATTTGTGGAATATAACAATGAAGCAAAACTGAAGGAACAAAATGGCAGCAGACTCAGGGACTCCAAGAATGAACTAGTGGTTACCAAAGGGGAGGGGTGTGGGAGGGCGGGTGGGGAGGGAGGGAGAAGGGGACTGAGGGGTATTATGTTTAGTACACATGGTGTGGAGGATCACGGGGAGAACAGTGTATCAACAGAGAAGGGACATAGTGGATCTCTGGCAAGTTGCTGCTCTGATGGACAGTGACTGCATTGGGGTATGGGTGGGGACATGATAATATGGGTAAATGTAGTAACCACATTGTTTTTCATGTGAAACCTTTATAAGAATGTATATCAATCATACCTTAATAAAAAATTTAAAAAAATTGTGATCTCCTTTTTTGAAAGGGGGCCTATTATATACGTATATAGTTTAGTAGTGAGATTTTAACATTTAGGGAATGCTTATTAGGTGCTCGGCACTATGTTCATGGTTTTCCAAGCATTAACTCATCTTAATATTAAAATGCTTAGCCTAGCTTATAAACCTCACATAGTATATCACAGGATGTTTTAGATACCTATGTTACTATAGAGTGATGTTTAAGGGTTAGCATTTAAAGCCAGACATTCCCAAGAACAAATATTTGTTCTGTTGCTTACTTGATCAGGTAATTTACACTTACCTACAGGTATCTAAAACTGCCTAATTCATATAAAGAGATGGGCAGATTGACAAAAAAAAATGTTTTGGGTTTAATAAGTGTTAGCTGCTTATTAAAATACCCATTTTTGAGCCAGTGCAAGAACTCAGGGCTATCACTTTGAGATTCAATTCTCACCTTAAAGGGTCATGGATTTTTAAGACTGACATAAACTTCTCAACTCTATAACACATATTTCAGTGGCTACTTGGTAGGGGTAGGAAAGATGAATTTTGAATATCAGCTATTAAATAATGGTCTCTTTCTCTTAAGACTACATACTTGAATGTTAAAAAGTATTCTCCTTCAAGTGGGGACATTATTGTCATCAGAAATGTTTTTCTAGCTGTACATCAGATTTTCAGGTACTTCTACAGTATTATTTTGAAACACCACATCCCCCTATATCATTGAGCACAGAGACACAGAGAAGGAAAGTGTGATATTATGAAAGTATTATATAGTTAACTTCATTACTTAACAAAAATAATAGCGTGAATAGAATTAGCAGGCTGTTAAACTTTCAGGTTCTGAAAACAATTTAGTTAAATTCCCAATCCATCCCCCACGAAATTGTCACCACAAGTTATGTGGTCTAAAGACTGGTCTACATTTCACATGTGTGTGTGGGTGTGAGAGAGAGACAGAAAGGCAGAGAGAGAGAAGATTCTTCCATGTAGTTTATTTACTATACAATGACTTGGCTTTCACCTACAGGGACAAGTGACACCCGTGTTTTCTGGTCAGTTGGCAGATCAAAGAGAAGAAAAACAACACAGAGTCTGAAATGTCAAATGTCTGCTTTTACCTTTCACATGAGTATTTCAAAACAAAAACCGGGCTTTCAAAATAAGGAAATTTGGTAAGTTTCATGTGTGCTGCAGCAGCCCTGTTTCAGGTTTGTGTTTAGATTGGATCCAAATGCTTCACTGACAGATGTAGGGCACATCCAAATAGTTGCTTCTGGATAAAGTTATTTACACTGAAGTTTAACCCACAAGGGCAACAGAGCAGCTAAATACTCTGGGTAATAGTAGCAGATAGCTCTACTTTGCTCCAGATCATTTAGATTAAAAATCTTTCTGATAACTTCAAAGCTTCTTTCCCCCAGCATGCATGCTAGTTTCTATAAAAATAGCAATTTGAAACCTATACCCTTTATATCAAAATATAAGGAAAGAGGACCTAGCATTTGATCTCTGTCTTGAAGGACTTCAACAAAATTGGCCACATGCCATTATTTATTATAGTCCTAGGCCAGTAAGATCACCCAATGTGAAGTAAGATTATTATTGCACTGCAAGGTCAGTTTTAGAAAGAATTTTGGAATTATATTGCAGGGAGAAAGGATTTAATCTGGTCAGCCATATGTGTATTCATCAAGTATGAAGATGCTTACGTAACATGCATTATATTATGTGTGTTTGTTCCCAATCCTTACATGCTGTGGTACAAGAGGTGTCCAGATTGTGAGAATATTTCTTCAGTTCTTCTTGGTTTGAATTAGAAACAAATGTTGAGTTAACTGTAAGTTTAAATTGGTAAAGCAGCACTAAAGAACATTTGAAAGAATAAATTGTTTCTTTTACTTTAGTAAAAATTGTCAGTCTGTACCAACATGAAAAATTTAACTTCCTTCTTTTTTAAAAGAGAATAATAATGTCACTGTCCATTTAAAGCATCCCTGAGAAACCTGCCAAAGTCAATCTTTATATGAAATTTGAGATTTTTTTTCCCTTTCATGTGCAGGGTTGGGATGGAAAAATATTCCATATTTAAATATTTTCTGCACCAGATATAGTAAAGGGAAGTACAACTTTTTTTCTTCTGAAGATCTGATTTATTTTAATGACATGAAAAATAGTAGACAAATTTATATGTAAGAGTATAAGAAGTATGCATTATATTCTAGTTGCAAACCCAGAGATGCTTCAGTCTGTTAAAATCATAACCATATAGGAATCAATAGAGAAAATTTATCCCACTTAGAAAAAAATACAGATTTCTCAGATTTTTTCCTCTCAAAGTTATTGCTTTGTAGTAGAAGGCAAAAAAAAGAGTTTAGAAGGTTAGACACCAAAATATTTATGTTGAGTACTTTTATTTACTTCTTTGTACTTTGTACTTACCTGAAATTCCTGCATTTTCTATATTATATTAGTAGGAAGAGCAAAAGTTATTTTTTTAAATTGTGGTTCTGTTGCTATCATATTCTCATTTTCTTTCCTTATGTATGCACCACTGGAACCTTTTAAAATGTATCATTCTAACTCACAATTTTAAGAACAGTGAGGCAGATAGACAGTAAGTAGAAGTGAAAATCTTGTTATTTTTCTACATACTCATTCTAAAACTTTTCTGATATATCTCTGATATACACATCACTATCTTATATGCTATGTGAAATGGAATGTTGAAGATAGTGTACTCTATGACCTTGAGGAACCAAAATGTTAAATGCTTTTTCAAATATCTATAATAGTCATATGTGATGAGAGGTTGTGGGACAAGCTCAGTGGTATAAGAATAAGACATGAAGGCCAGATGAGAAATTTTGATTTTATCTTGTAAGTAAAGAGGAGAGATTGAAAGTTTTTAAATTAAGTATATGAGAAAAATGATGCCTTAAGAAGATGAAATTTCTGGTCATGTTTGTGGTGCTGCATTAGAATAGGCAGTCTAGGAAAAGAGGCCACTTAAGAGGCTATTTCAGTGTGAGACACCAAAATTACAATAGTGCTGTCAGTGTGCAAACACAGAGAAAGAAAAATCAGTTTCAGTGCTTGGTACTGCTATTGGGTGAGACTGGAGCAGGGGAGGAGGGGAGTGCTGACTGACCACAGAAAGGATTGAAACAAAACTATCTCTGAAGTTGTTAACCTTGAAAGTCTAGGGAGGGAAATATTGTCACTTGATAACAAATAAAATTCAACACCTCCGTGGATGTGTAGGGCCGGGGATGAGTTTCAGTTTTAGCAGGAAAGATTGCAATTAACGAAAGGGAAAGCAAATTCCAGGGATTCTGTCATTTAGCAATGCAGTTTTACAAAAGGACCCAAAGCAAAGGATTAAGAGCCTAGGGTCATTTTCTTAGCCTTATCGCTAGCCACTTCTCTGTGCCTCTCTTTCACTGTTAGTGGACTGAGTATACCAGAGAGATGGGGCAAGTGATTAAGTGTCCTCAGAAGGAAGTAGACAGAAATCCTAGCTTCATTATATTTTGCTCAATAACCGACTCACAGGGAAACAATGGCAATGGTTGAAATATTTGAGAAGGAGTGCCTAGAGGAAACAGAACAAGACTCCTGTGAGAAGAATAAAAGCTGTTTTTTTTTGAAGAAGAAGACAGTCAAAAGAATTCCTTAGTGCCCTTTTGGTGATCTCAAGGTCTGAAATAGTTAATGAATGTAAGCACCTTTTTTTTTTTTCATTTCATAGGCTGATGAGACACATAGACTGTTAGAAGAGGCAAACTCATGTTCAGGGGTAGCTAAAGCAGGGGGTGTGAATGAAAGGGGGAAAATCTAATTACCTGGTCCTTAAAAATGGACTTCTGTTAGAATTGCTTGGATTTTTCTCCCTAACACAATTGAGTCTATCTTGTTCTCTATTCATAATTCCATTTTATTTTTTTAAATTGGTACAAAGAAAAAACTAATTTTTATTTCTAGACTATTATTTAAAATTTACATTAAATTTCAAACAAGTGAAATAAAGTGGGAAATAATTCTTTGTATAAAGGCTAAAATGAGGCACTAGGATTGGCGATTTATCTACACTTTATCACAAATTTATACTGAGTCATTGATTTTTATAAAGCAAAAACAGTCTGATAAAATTGTATACCAGATCAAGAGTATAAATGTGCTCACAGATTTCACCAAAAAGTTGTCATATTAACTGGTATTTATTTTTAAAATAGATCCCTGATTAAACTCATGTTCTGTTTTTTCTGGAGCTGCTCTGCCCCTGAAGCAATGTCGAGGGTCGCAAGGGAGCAGTACTGGTGCCTGGGGGGAGGAAAGAGCTGTTCCCTGCCTCCTGGCTGCTGTGCCTGTCTCCACTGCCTGAGCCAGTGGGCCGGGCACACAGGTATATTTTTGTCCCAGAGCACCGGATATGGATCCCTGCTTTCCACAAGCGGCCGGAATCCCAGTCTCCCCAGGAAATCTGCCTGTATTAACTTTCCAACCCGGTAGTCATGCGAGTCTCATGAAAGCACCATGAAATGTAGGTTTGGGCTCCCAGCGCAGATCCCGGGAGCTAGGTATTCAGCAGTCCCAAGCCTTCCACTCCCTCCCTGCTCCATTTCTCTTCCCCCAGCTGGTGAGCTGGGGTGGGGGAGGGGCTCAGGTCCTGCAGAGCCACAGCTCTGGTATGTTACCCCGTTCAGCGAGGTCTGCTCTTTCCTCCAGGAGTGTGCAGTCTGGAGCCATCCTCTTTCCTGTTGCTCTCTCAGGATTAGTTGCACCAATTAAATTTTCTAATTGTATCGAGTTTTAGGAGGAAGCCTCTGTCTCTCCTCTGACACTGCCATCTTTCATCTGGATCTTTTTTATTTTTTAGAGATGTTCTTTTTCTTTCTTTCTTTCTTTATCTATTTATTTATTAGTTTGTTTATTTTGTAATTCACTTTATTATCATTAATCTACAATTACATGAAGAACATTATTGTTAGTAGACTCCCCCCTTCACCAAGTCCCCCACCACAAACCCCATCACAGTCACTGTACATCAGCATAGTAAGATGCTGTAGACTCACTACTTGTCTTCTCTGTGTTGCACATCCCTCCCTATGCCCCCCCAAATTATACATGCTAAGCTTAAGGCCCCCTTTCTTTTTCCCTGCCCTTATCCCTCCCTTCCCACCCCTCCTGCCCAGTCCCTTTCCCTTTGGTAACCGTTAGTCCATTCTTGGGTTCTGTGATTCTGCTGCTATTTTGTTCTTTCAGTTTTTCTTTGTTCTTATACTCTACATATGAGTGAAATCATTTGGTACATGTCTTTTTTACCTGGCTTATTTCACTGAGCAAAACACCCTCTAGCTCCATCCATGTTGTTGCAAATGGTAGGATTTGTTTTCTTCTTATGGCCTAGTAATATTCCATTGTGTATATGTACCACATTTTCTTTATCCATTCATCTACAGATGGACATTTAGGTTGCTTCCATTTCTTGGCTATTGTAAATAGTGCTGCGATAAACATAGGGGTGCATTGGTCTTTTTCAAACTGGAGTGCTGCATTCTTAGGGTAAATTCCAAGAAGTGGAATTCCTGGGTCAAATGGTATTTGTATTTTGAGCATTTTGAGGAACCTCCATACTTCTTTCACAATGGTTGAACTAATTTAAATTCCCACCAGCAGTGTAGGAGGCTTCCCCTTTCTCTGCAATCTCACCAACATTTGTTGTTGTTTGTCTTTTGGATGGTGACGATCCTTACTGGTGTGAGGTGATATCTCATTGTGGTTTTAATTTGCATTCCTCTGATGACAAGTGATGTGGAGCATCTTTTCATGTGTCTGTTGGCCATCTGAATTTCTTCTTTGGAGAACTGTCTGTTCAGCTCCTCTGCCCATTTTTTAATTGGATTATTTGCTTTTTGTTTGTTGAGGTGCATGAGCTCTTCATATATTTTGGATGTCAACTCTTTATTGGATCTGTCATTTATGAATATATTCTCCCATACTGTAGGATGCCTTTTTGTTCTATTGATGGTGTCCTTTGCTGTACAGAAGCTTTTCAGCTTGATGTAGTCCGACGTGTTCATTTTTGCTTTTGTTTCCCTTGCCCGGGGAGATATGTTCATGAAGAAGTCACTCATGTTTATGTCCAAGAGATTTTTGCCTATGTTTTTTTCTAAGAGTTTTATGATTTCATGACTTACATTCAGGTCTTTGATTCATTTCGAATTTACTTTTGTGTATGGGGTTAGACAGTGATCCAGTTTAATTCTCTTACATGTAGCTGTCCAGTTTTGCCAGCACCATCTGTTGAAGAGACTGTCATTTCCCCATTGTATGTCCATGGCTCCTTTATCATATATTAAGTGACCATAAATGTTTGGGTTAATATCTGGAGTCTCTATTCTGTGCCACTTGTCTTTGGCTCTGTTCTTGTGCCAGTACCAAACTGTCTTGATTACTGTCGTCACGTTCTGTTTTTTAATAATCAGATCACTCAGCATCGATACACTTTGCCAAAATAAAGAGAAATCATGAAATAAAATTTCTGATTTCTGAATAAGAGCTGTCTTATTCTGAATAATAATAAGAGTTAAAGTGGTTGAGAAATCCAGATGAGAACTGTATTCTCATTAGCTTTTTTCTCATGGTGTAGAGAAGGAAACTGGAGGATGGCAACTTACATTTCCTCAACCAATATTTATCAGTTCACAACCCAATTTAAAACTCAAATATAAATCCCCAAGATAAATTGAGAAAAACTGAAGCTTATTTACTTTAAAAACAAAAGTGATTGTAGATAACATATTAAAACTGAAATGGGAGACTACCTGAAGTGTCAAGATAAGGAGAACCAAATTAGAAAATTTTCAACTGAAATCACTAAAATTAGTGTTAAAGAAGATAATTTGCACAAAGAATTAAATAGAGAAATTACACTAATTGAGATTTTGAAAATGATAATGCATATAAAATTGGAGATAGACACCACTCAACAACAACAAAAAGCCCTCTTTAGATGTTGTAGTATTTTTTGGCTTAACAATAAGAAAACTCATATTCTTCTGTGGGGTAATATATACAACAAATGCAACACAACTAAGCAAAATGTGAAGACTGAAAGAAATTTTGGGAGAATATTTCACATTGGCCTTTTGGACTGGGTTTAAAGAAAGAAAAGTCATTCAGACCATTATTGCCATTGCAACATGATACACATTTCATAACCTAAACAAAAACATGTACGGATTCAAAGGATAATCTCAATTATAAAATCTGAGATGAGGATGATCATGATCAAAACCCTGTTTCCAGCTATTCCCTCCCCCTGACCAAAGAATATATGACTCTATTTCTCTGAGAAAATGGTACACATGTATTTTAAAATAAACAGCTTTTTATTTTGTAGGTACCTGGTCACAATGACAGATTGCAGAGCTGCCTGTTTCAAGGACTCAGGAAGTTAGGCTCACTTCTTTTAGTCACACTGGGTTTTGCACATGTCAAAATGATTTCCAGGGTTCTAGCTCTTCTATTCAGTGATATTTCTGAGTAATTTTCTTTCTCTGTTCTCTCACTTAGCACACCTGCAAAATACCAAACCAGTTTGAAAGTGACCAAAACTTCTGTTATTTCAGAAGGGTTTTAAATAAAAAGTTTTTTTTAAGTGCTAGTGGTAACTAAATAAGTGAAATCTGATGCTAAGCAGTATGTTTATTCTATCTGGTGGTACAGTTCCTGTGTGTGGAGAGTGGTGGTCCCACATTCCTGCACCCTTTAGTAGTGGGCAGAGTGGACTTATTTTAGAGGCACTTTACTTAGGCCAACGCAATGTGTTCCAGTTCCTCCCAGGTAATTCCCCAGGACTTGCTGGTATTCAAAATCCTAAGCATGAACAGCAGAAGCTTGGTGACTTTTGTGGTTGAGATGTATGCTCATATGTCTGTGTGTGTGTGTGTGTGTGTGCATGCATGTGCACACAGACATACAATAGGATGTGTTGAGGAAAATATTCCAGTTTCCGCTGGAAGCTAGGCCATACTTAGGCAATGACAAGAACCAAGGAGGGAGCAAGGAAGTGCTCACTCCCTCTATGCAGCTCAAGACATTGCTGATTTTTGAACTGTGTTCCAACCAAAGGCCAGACTCAGAAGGAGAGCTACACTCTCTAGGACTTTATATTTGAGTTCAGCAGGGGAAAAGATAGGAAGTACAGGTGAGAGATACAATGTTTCCTTAAAACAGTGCTGGATGATGAAGTAAAAATTGTTCTTTTCTTGAGGATCCTAACCTCTCATTTAGATATCTCTATTTCTTACAGAGCTTCCTTCATTTTCCCTAATCCATGCCTCTCTCATCTCTCTCTTATTTCTAGCTACTTCTCAATAAATTCCTTTTAATGGCCTGTCTGATAATGAGAACTTATTACTAGTTATTAGGAAGGGTCCGTACCAGAGGAAAACAAGAAAGTGGAGGCAACTACAATCTAAAACAATGAGGTAATGGGTCATGAAGTTGTTATTTGAGGACCCCCAAAAATCACATCTGAAAGGCATAATTGGGTACTGAATGATCCCTATGCAAGACTGGTGCTATTTAAACAATCACTTTCAACGAGTGTGGACTGCTACAACTAATGGACAAAAAAAGAGCTCAGTGGAATAGGAAAAGAGAGCAGAGTAGGAAGGCAAGGCAGAAACCTCCTCCCCAAAACACATAAAAAATAAAAATATAGCAAATACAACTAAACCTGAAAATGACCTGAAGACTGCAGAACAGAATACCTACATCTGGGGAAGGAAAGACCTCACAGAAAAGGAGCAAAGCCAGATCAAGCAGGACCCAAGCTCTCACCCTACCCCATCCCACAGGTGGGAGAAAGAAGAATGGAGTGGGGAGTGGGTAGGAGCCCAGGAGTGCAGAACACCTGGCCCTGGAGATCTACTCCAGGAGCATGAGCCCACATTAAACCTCCTACACTGTTGCTGGGAATGTAAATTGGTACAGCTTCTCTGGAAAGCCATATGGAGGTTCATCAAAAACTAAAAATAGAATTACCATTTGACCCAGTAATTCCACTCCTAGGAATTCACCTGAAGAAAATAAAATATCTGATTTCAAAAGACATGCACACCCCTTTGTTTTTCACTGTGCTGTTTGCAATAGCCAAGATATGGAAGCAACCTAGGTGTCCATCAATAGATGAATGGGTAAGGAAGATGTGGTACATATACACAATGAAATATTATTCAGTCATAAAAAGAAAAGATATCCTTCCATTTGCAGCACCATGGATGGACCTAAAGGGTATTATGCTCAGTGAAATAAGCCAGGCAAAGAAAGACAAATACCATATGATTTCACTGATTTGTGGAGTATAAAAATAATGCAAAACAGAAAGAACAAAACAGCAGATTCAGAGACAGTGAAAAGGGACTAGTGGTTGCCAAGGGAGAGGGTTGTGGTAGGTAGGAGGGGAGGAGGAGGGGATAATGGTTAAAATAATTCACAATCACAATAAAAGTTGGTCATAGGGGTGGTAATACAGCATGGAGAATACAGTTAATGGTTCTGTAACACCTTACTACATTGATAGATGGTAACATCTCTAGAGGGGGTGAGGATTTAATAATATGCATAACTGTTGAACCACTGTGTTGTGTATTTGAAACAAGCATAACATTGTATATCAATGATACTTTAATAAAACAAAAGCTCAATAAATTCTTTCTGGTTTGAGGTGATTTTATCATAGACCTAAAAATAACTAAAAATGAATGAGCCTCCTTAGCTAAGCTGTAGTTTGTGAAGTAGCACTCATATGCCACTGCTTTCTAGACATAAATCAAGGGAATTATTTTCATTTCATGTTTCATGCAATATATACATATTAACTATGTAGCTAATCTAATGGTCAGGGACCCAGGCTTCCTGTTTGGCATGTTTTTGACATGGTACCCAAGCAGTCATGGGTACCGTGACACCCAATCATTACATTTTATCCATGTTTCTGGCTAATGGCTCCACAG
The DNA here is from genome assembly GCF_030020395.1 of Manis pentadactyla. Lineage (NCBI taxonomy): Eukaryota > Metazoa > Chordata > Mammalia > Pholidota > Manidae > Manis > Manis pentadactyla. Next base: position 74,649,009 of record NC_080038.1, read on the forward strand.
AAGCAATATTGTTTCTATTAATTTTTATTCTCTGAGGTTTTGGCTTTCTTTAGCACTTTTGGGTGGAGTTTTTCTAATTCATTTTATTTTTGCTATGTAAATAGTTGAAGGACAAAAGTAGGAAGCACTAGTTCCAAAAAATTTTTCCAGTATGCTCAGCACCACCATTCCAAATTTTTCTCAGAAAATTTGAGAGTTCTGAAGGAATAGAGGTTTAGAACAAGTTATTTGGATTCTGTTTAATATATATTTATATCTCTATCATCTGTCTATCATCCGTATTTTTGGTCTATCTCTATCATCATATCATCATCATCTACTAGCTTACTACCCTCTTTACATTATATATCTATCCTATACATTTTAAAAGAAGTATCAAAGCCATTTTGTGTGATCTCTTTAAAGCCTAAGAAGTAAATTAGTTCTGAGCTTTAAAAATGAAAGAATCAGATCACATATAACCACTTGAAAAGGTGCTTGACTAGGTTATTCATTCGTTACTTCTCTTATAACTTGTTTTTCAAATATTCAGAAGAAGTAGAAGTAGAAAACAACAAGACACAGACTAAAGCCTTAAGTCCTCAGAAAATTTCTGACATATAAGATAACTTTATTTGATACAAACTACTTCCTTATATCAAACCACAGTAAAATAACAGTGTGTAGACTGGGAATGCATGCTAAAGAAATAATGACAGCAATGACAAATGGGATTAAACCCAATAAATAAATGATTTAACTGTCATCAAAGTAGATCATGTGTTTAGGGAATATTATTTCATTCAAACAGAGGAGGCTTGGCTTGGGCTCCCACTGCCCCTATTTAGTTATTCTCCCCTTGTGTACACAAGGGACAGTCAATCAAAATTACCCATCCTATATGGCTTTCTCTCTGTCTCCTGCTTTTTGTTTGTCTATTCATTCCTTGTACAAAGCCAAGCCTATAGAAGGAGTGGCTTGAGGACCGCCAGGAGGCATCTCACAACAATGGGCTTTGAGTCTTCCGTTTAACTCTTCAACTGATTAATATTCTGTGTAGCAAGAAGCTAGCCTGACTCAGGGCCTTGGCTTAAAGAGCAGATGGATTATGGCCACTGCTCCTCAATTGATTCATTATTTAGACCATTAATTTTCTTCTCACCAAAAACAGCTGGCATCTGATGCTTAGGGATAAGTTGATATTAGCTGCAAGCAAGTTTAGTAACAAATTCATCATATAAGATTGCAGTTTAAAACCACAGACAAGAGTTTGGAAAGTACGTATTTCAAAAGAAAGGACACTGTATAAGCTGCTTCATTAGACATTCTTAGATAAAAGATTAATTTTGTTTTGTTATTTTCAATAAATTTCTACTCACTTTTTGGCAATGTGATGTTACCAATCATTTTAAGTGAAATAATAAATATTAAATAACTTTGCAAATTATGAATATGATACAAATGTGAAATTCATTTATAGTTGTTATTCTTCCTTAAATACTTTTTGGATCAGGCAGTAAGAAGATAGACAAATAAATGACAATATATTAGGGGATTGTTAATAATAGACTATATCTCATTTTTATATCCCATAATATTTCATGTTTATTGGCCAGATTCTTCCTACTTCCAGATACTACTAAATCACACTTTAACTAAGCTGACCCTTGCCAAAATAGCTAAATGGTGCCTGCTAAAACCCCATTACCCCTTCTATGCCTTTTTCTTTCCTCTGAGGGTAAAACCTCTCCCTTTTGAGTGTCTCAGCAGATTTTGCCTATCAAAAAGTTATCCTGGGGAGGTGGAGCCAACATGGTGGCATGAGTAGGACAGTGGGAATCTCCTCCCAAAAACATATATTTTTGAAAATACAACAAATACAACTAATCCTAAAAGAGAGACCAGAAGACACAGGACAACAGCCAGTCTACATCCACACATGTGAGAGCACAGCACCTGGTGAAAGGGGTAAGATACAAGCCCCGGCCCTGCGGGAACCGAGAGCCCCTGACCCCAGCTCCCGGCAGGAGGAGAGGAGTCAGAGAGGGGAGGAAGAGGGAGCGCAGGACTGCTAAACATCCAGCCCTAGCCATCTGCACCAGAGTGCAGACACAGTGCATGCGTGGAGGACTGGAACCTAGGGAAACAGGGCAGCAAGACCTCTGAGAGGGTTCTGAAGCTGATGCCCCTGTGACAAAGAAAAGCTAGTGCTTTTTGAAAGTCTTAAAGGGACAGGGATGCAACAGGTAGATGGAAACAACACAGGTCACAGTCCAGCAGCTGGAAATTACAGGGAAAGCCGGGCGCACTAAAACCCTGAGCAACAGATCTGAGACCCCACACAGAGGTGAATAGCCAAAAAGTCCCCAGTCCATTACCCCTATGGGGCGCGACGAAAGCAGAGAAGCAGCCTAAGGCTGGCCACGCCCACAGAAAGGGAGCATCCCCCATACCGGCCGGGAAAGACACAAAGACCCAGTCTACACGCAATTACCAACAGAAGCCACTAGGGGTCACAGTTGTCCCAGTAAAGAAAGGCCAGTAGCAAGTGGAAAGTTTGGCCCTCCCAGCTGACAGTCAATAGCACCTATCAACAAGGAAAGGCAAAAAAATATGATTCAGACAAGACTAACCCAGACAGCTTCGGCATCTGCTACATCTTGCCCTGAGAAGGAACCTGGGGAGATATTTTTAACCAGTCTTCCTGAAAAAGAATTTAAAAAAAAAGTCATAACCATCCTGATGGACTTGCAGAGAAATATGCAAGAACTAAGGAAGGAGAATACAGAAATAAAACAAGCTCTGGAAGGACTTCAAAACAGAATGGACAAGATGCAAGAGACCATTAATGGACTAGAAAACAGAGAACAGAAACGGAGAGAAGCTGATGCAGAGAGAGATAAAAGGATCTCAAGGAATGAAAGAATTTTAAGAGAGCTGAGTGACCAATCGAAATGGAAAAATATCTGCATTATAGGGGTACCAGAAGAAGAAGAGAGAGAAAAAGGGATAGAAAGTGTCTTTGAAGAAATAATTGCTGAAAACTTCCCCAAACTAGGGGAGGAAATGGCCTCTCAGACCACAGAGGTACACAGAACTCCCATGACAAGGGATCCAAGGAGGGCAACACCAAGACACATAATAATTAAAATGGCAAAGATCAAAGACAAGGACAAAGTATTACAGGCAGCCAGAGAGAAAAAAAAGGTTACCTACAAAGGAAAACCGATCAGGCTATCATCAGACTTCTCAACAGAAACCCTACAGGCCAGAAGAGAATGGCATGATATACTTAATGCAATGAAACAGAAGGGCCTCGAACCAAGACTACTGTATCCAGCACGAATATCATTTAAATACGAAGGAGGGATTAAACAATTCCCAGACAAGCAAAAGTTGAGGGAATTTGCCTCCCACAAACCACCTCTACAGGGCATCCTACAGGGACTGCTCTAGATGGGAGCACTCCTAAAAAGAGCACACAACAAAACACCCAACCTATGAAGAAGGGAGGAGGAGGAATAAGAAGGGAGAGAAATAAAGAATCATCAGACCGTGTACATAATAGCTCAACAAGCGAGTTAAGTTAGACAGTAAGACAGTAAAGAAGCTAACCCTAAACTTTTGGTAACCACAAACTTAAAGCCTGCAATGGCAATAAGTACATACCTTTCAATAATCACCCTAAAAGTAAATGGACTGAATGCACCAATCAAAAGACACAGAGTAATAGAATGGATAAAAAAGCAAGATCCATTCATATGCTGCTTACAAGAGACTCACCTCAAACCCAAAGACATGCACAGACTTAAACTCAAGGGATGGAAAAAGATATTTCATGCAAACAACAGAGAGAAAAAAGCAGGTGTTGCAATACTAGTATCAGACAAAACAGACTTCAAATAAAGAAACTAACAAAAGATAAAGAAGGACATAACATAATGATAAAGGGCTCAGTCCAACAAGAGGACATAACCATTATAAATATATATGCACCCAATACAGGAGCACCAACATATCTGAAACAAATACTAACAGAACTAAAGGAGGAAATAGAATGCAATGCATTCATTCTGGGAGACGTCAACACACCACTCACTCTAAAGGACAGATGCACTGAACAGAAAATAAGTAAGGACACACAGGCACTGAACAACACACTAGAACAGATGGAACTGATAGACATCTACAGAACTCTACATTCAAAAACAACAGGATGCACATTCTTCTCAAGTGCACATGGAATATTCTCCAGAATAGACCACATACTAGGCCACAAAAGAGACTCAGTAAATTCCAAAATATTGAAATCCTACCAACCAACTTTTCAGACCACAAAGGCACAAAAAAAATAAACTGTATAAAAAAAGCAAAAAGGCTCACAAACACATGGAAGCTTAACAACATGCTCCTGAATAATCAATGGATCAATGACCAAATTAAAATGGACATCCAGCAGTATATGGAAACAAACAAAAACAACAACACAAAGCCCCAACTATTGTGGGATACAGTAAAGCAGTCTTAATAGGAAAGTATATAGCAATCCAGGCATATTTAAAGAAGTAAGCAAAATCCCAAATGAATGGCCTAATGTCACAGTTATGGAAATTGGAAAAAGAAGAACAAATGAAGCCTAAGGTTAGCAGAAGGAGGGACATAATAAAGACCAGAGAAGAAATAAATAAAATTGAGAAGAATAAAACAATAGCAAAAATCAATGAAACCAAGAGCTGGTTCTTCGAGAAAATAACAAAATAGATAAGCCTCTAGCCAGACTTGTTAAGAAGAAAAGGGAGACAACACAAATCAACAGAATCAGAAACGAGAAAGGAAAAATCACGACAGACCCCGCAGAAATACAAAGAATTATTAGAGAGTACTATGAAAACCTATATGCTAATAAGCTAGGAAACCTAGGAGAAACGGACAACTTCCTAGAAAAATACAACCTTCCAAGACTGACCCAGAAAGAAACAGAAAATCTAAACAGACCAAATACCAGCAATGAAATTGAAGCGGTAATCAGAAAACTACCAAAGAAAAAAACCCCCGGGCCTGATGGATTTACCTCTAAATTTTATCAGACATACAGGGAAGACATAATACCCATTCTCCTTAAAGTTTTCCAAAAAATAGAAGAGGAGGGAATACTCCCAAACTCATTCTATGAAGCCAATATCACCCTAATACCAAAACAAGGCAAAGACCCAACCAAAAAAGGAAACTACCGATCAATATCCCTGATGAACGTAGATACAAAAATACTCAACAAAATATTAGCCAACCGAATTCAAAATAAGATCAAAAGTATCGTATAACATGAACAAGTGGGATTCATCCCAGGGATGCAAGGATGGTGCAACATTCGAAAATCCAGCAACATCATCCACCACATCAACAAAGAGAAGGACAAAAATCAAATGATCATCTCCATAGATGCTGAGAAAACATTTCACAAAATTCAACAACCATTCATGATAAGAACTCTCAGCAAAATGGGAATAGAGGGCAAGTACCTCAACATAATAAAGGCCATCTATGAAAAACCCACAGCCAACATTATATTGAATAGCGAGAAGCTGAAAGCATTTCCGCTGAGATCGGGAACTAGACAGGGATGCCCACTCTCCCCACTGTTATTTAACATTGTACTAGAGGTCCTAGCCACGGCAATCAGACAAAACAAAAAAATACAAGGAATCCAGATTGGCAAAGAAGAAGTCAAACTGTCACTATTTGCAGATGACATGATACTGTACATAAAAAACCCTAAAGACTCCACCCCAGAACTACTAGAACTGATATCGGAATACAGCAAAGTTGCAGGATACAAAATCAACACACAGAAATCTGTGGCTTTCCTATATACCAACAATGAACCAACAGAAAGAGAAATCAGGAAAACAACTCCATTCACAATTGCATTAAAAAGAATAAAATACCTAGGAATAAACCTAACCAAAGAAGTGAAAGACTTATACTCTTGAAACTACAAGTCACTCTTAAGAGAAATTAAAGGGGACACTAACAAATGGAAACTCACCCCATGCTCGTGGCTAGGAAGAATTAATATCGTCAAAATGGCCATCCTGCCGAAAGCAATATATAGATTTGATGCAATCCCTATCAAATTACCAGCAACATGCTTCAATGAACTGGAACAAATAATTCAAAAATTCATATGGAAACACCAAAGACCCCGAATAGCCAAAGCAATCCTGAGAAAGAAGAATAACGTAGGGGGGATCTCACTCCCCAACTTCAAGCTCTACTACAAAGCCATAGTAATCAAGACAATTTGGTACTGGCACAAGAACAGAGCCACAGACCAGTAGAACAGACTAGAGACTCCAGACATTAACCCAAACATATATGGTTAATTAATATTCGATAAAGGAGCCATGGACATACAATGGCGAAATGACAGTCTCTTCAACAGATGGTGCTGGCAAAACTGGACAGCTACATGTAGGAGAATGAAACTGGACCATTTTCTAACCCCATGTACAAAAGTAAACTCAAAATGGATGAAAGACTTAAATTTAAGTCATGAAACCATTAAACTCTTGGAAAAAACATAGGCAAAAACATCTTAGACATAAACATGAGTGACCTCTTCTTGAGCATATCTCCCCGGGCAAGGAAAACAACAGCAAAATTGAACAAGTTGGACTATATTAAACTGAAAAGCTTCTGTACAGCAAAAGACACCATCAATAGAACAAAAAGGAACCCTACAGTATGGGAGAATATATTCATAAATGACAGATCTGATAAAGGCTTGATGTCCAAAATATATAAAGAGCTCACACACCTCAACAAACAAAAATCAAATAACCTAATTAAAAAATGGGCAGAGGAACTGAACAGACAGTTCTCCAAAGAAGAAATTCAGATGGCCAAGAGACACATGAAAAGATGCTCCACATCGCTAATTATCAGAGAAATGAAAATTAAAACTACAATGAGGTGTCACCTCACACCAGTAAGGATGGCTGCCATCCAAAAGACAAACAACAACAAATGTTGGCGAGGCTGTGGAGAAAGGGGAACCCTCGTACACTGCTGGTGGGAATGTAAATTCGTTCAACCATTGTGTAAAGCAGTATGTAGGTTCATCAAAATTCTCAAAACAGACTTACCATTTGACCCAGGAATTGCACTCCTAGGAATTTACCCTAAGAACGCAGCAATCAAGTTTGAGAAAGACAGATGCACCCCTGTGTTTATCGCAGCACTATTTACAATAGCCAAGAATTGAAAGCAACCTAAATGTCCATTGATAGATGAATGGATAAAGAAGATGTGGTACATATACACAATGGAGTACTACTCAGCCATAAGAAGAGGGCAAAACCTACCATTTGAAGCAACATGGATGGAGCTGGAGGGTATTATGCTCAGTGAAATAAGCCAAGCGGTGAAAGAGAAATACCAAATGATTTCACTCATCTGTGGAGTATAAGAACAAAGGAAAAACTGAAGGAACAAAATAGCAGTGGAATCACAGAACCCAAGAATGGACTAAGAGGTACCAAAGGGAAAGGGACTGGGGAGGATGGGTGGGTAGGGAGGGATAAGGGGGGGAGAATAAGGGGGATATTAAGATTAGCATGCATGGGGGGGTGGGAGAAAGGGGAGGGCTGTACAACACAGAAAAGTCAAGTAGTGATTCTACAACATTTTGCTATGCTGATGGATAGTGACTATAAAGGGGTTTATAGGGGGGACCTGTTATAGGGGAGAGCCTAGTAAACATAATATTCTTCATGTAATTGTAGATTAAAGATAACAAAAAAAACAGCAGTTCTTGTGTGGTGACCTCCAATGAGTTCTACACAATGGTATAAAGTGCATATCAAAGTGTGGGCAAAAGGTATGTTTGTTTTTATACAGAGGATCAAAGTCTAATTTGGCTACCCAGAAAATGAAGTAAGATATGATATGAAGAAGAACTTCCAACATCAGCTCTCTCTGGAAGAGTCATACCAGAAGTTGATCATCAAAAAATGTCAACAAAGATCCAGGCGATGCTGCAGTTGTGCTGCATTCATCCCACCAGTTCCTGGACTTGCCATTGGAATGAAGAAGGAGATATCTAAGCTGGCCTGTGCATACAGTAAAATAACAAATTTGACTGGATCTATACCGTTGGAACTCAACCAAGAATTAGGAGAAGTGCAAGTTGTAGCACTCCAAAATCTTACGACTACAGACTATCTACTTTTAAAAGAATATATGGGATGTGAACAGTTCCAGGAATGGGTTGTTTAAATTTGCGTGATTTCTCTCAGACTCTTCAAGTACAGTTGGACCATATCCACCATATCATAGATAAATTTTCACAAATGCCTAGGATGCCTAACTGGTTTTCTTGGTTTCATTGGAGATGGCTGGTAATTATAGATCTGCTTTGGTTATGTAACTGTATTCCTATTATGTTAACGTGTGTGTGCAGTTTAATTAGTAGTTTAAAACCTATACATGCTTAAATTACTCTACAAGAAGATATGTCTAAGAAATAATCAATCTTCCCATGTTTTCTTCCGCCTTCTACCTCTATAGCTTTTCTTCTTCCTTCATAATTACAACCCTTAAATAGAATTCATGCCTCATATCGAATTTACCGAGTATCATAATTCCTCCAAGCGGTAAAGATACCTCAAGACAAATGCTGGGCATAGAAGCCACAGGGAATAAATCTGCAAAGAAGTAAAAAGCTAACCTTTCCAAACAATATGGCTTCTCTCTCACTTATCAACTTTACATTTCCCTGTATGGTCCCGGAAGATGGCTGGTTAGCCAGAGACGGGTAAGATTCCTCAAGGGAGGAACAACCTAAGACAGGCAGAGTCGCAGGGGGGTCATCAGGTGAGAAATTGGGGATCAACAGAGGTGAGGCTTAGAACCTCACTCCCCCCTGTTTTGAGAGAAATCTTCTGCTTCCGTGGATGTTTTATTGCCCTTGTGTAGCTTGGATTAACACATAGTCTACAGGCACACACATGATCATCTATATTTGCTCTCTTGCAACACTAAACTAAGTTTTCTACCTTTATCTTACATCTGCCTACCACATCAGCATTTTATTAAAAAAAATAATAATAATAATAATAATAAAGGGAGAAACGTGGGATCCACATATAAATCAAGTATAAAAACCAAACAAATATTCATATTTGACCTGATTGTTTGTAGTTCATAATGCGTGATCAAAACCGAAAGTTTCTGTGACTGCCCTTGTACTGTTCACCATGTAAGAACTTATTCACTATGCAAGAATTTGTTCACCATGTACGAACTTGTTCTTTATGCTTAAGAAGATTGGAGACTGACGAAAATTAGGCTTGGGGTGGATTAATGATTGTGCATTGAGCATTGACTCCCCTATACAGAATTTTATTGTTGTTATCAACCATTTGATCAATAAATATGAGAGATGCCCTCTCAAAAAAAAAAAAAGCAAGTGTGACATTGTGGGTGAGGGAGAGTTGTCCTAAGCAAAGAATCAGAATTTTCATCAGGTGAGGTAATAGAAATGTCCAGAGATGTTCATTTAGATTTGGTAGTATTTCAAGGATTGAACTGCAGGTAGAGATATACAGTGATGGAGTATACTTGCCTCTTGTTCAGGAATCTGGGCCTTCCTAATTCCGTGATCTTCAATAAATATTACCTAGTCTACGGTCATGTAAAGGTGTACACTGGCTGCCTCCCTTCTTAGAAAATGGAAAACAGACTTAAATTGACTCAGGAAGTTTTGCCTTCAAAGGTGGAGCTGTGCAGTCCCTTTGGGAGGTCTGGACGGCCCAGTGCCAGCAGCGCTCATGAATCTAAATATTCTCAGGGAAATGGGTAAATAGAACGAAGGCAAAAGAGAACATTATTATTTTATTCATCTTTTATCTTTCCCACTAATACATTTCATTCTCCCTGAAGGAAGGAATCTTTATATATGATCAACTTGAGCCCCCCAGAGAGCTGGCTATAATAAGCTCTGAGCAATGCTTGTAGAATCGAATTAAGATAAACAGCAACATCTTAACAAACATTTGAGTTCCTGTTGGGTGCCAGACACTGTGTGTGAGTTGTATTTGGCCCTGGGCATGCCTTTTATTGGAACATGTATCATATGATATCAAACACATTCAGCTATCCCTGTTTCCCATGTTCAATGCAATTGTTGAGATGGTGTATATAACTTTTACAATTATTAGTTTTTTAGAATGAATTATTTAGTTCTTGTGATTTAACCCTATGTTCTTATGTAACTATGAATTGAATTCTAGTTCATCAAGTTGACATAATGTTGCATTTTGAAGATATCCCATGAAACAATTACTGATTTAAAAAAAAAAGTTACCCTGAGGAAACGTCTACTATTAGTTGTTTACATCTTAGTATAAATATGTTCTCCTTCCTACAAAGATTTGCAGTTAAAGGTAATACTTCAGTGTGAAATGAAAAGACTCAGGGGAAGAAACTTAACATAATAGTGAATGGATAAACATACATGTGCACACATATATATGTGTCATCTTATGTAGTTCTGTTAGGCAGAAAAACAGAAATGAGAGGGATGAAAAGGAGAAAGGGCCCTCAAAGATGACTCAGGGAGTTGATCAAACAGAACAAGAAAGTCTGAAATGACTCAAAATGTTAATCAGATGAAGCCATAGGGTCCAAGAGTGACTCAGAAAATGTCCAGGGTTCCCCCAGATAAGAAACATTAGAAATGCAGGCACAGCATAGCCCCTATCATCCTTTCACCAATCAGAACAAGCCTAGAGGACCTCTCTGCTCTTCCAAAAACCACATAAAAGAAGCCTCAGCATGAGCCATCCACACCTGCCTGTCTTATCTTAGGCAGGTCCGCTCTGTTACTCTATGCAGAGTGTATTAAAACTTACTTTGCTTTCTTGACTTTGGTCTGTAGTCTCACTATATATGACTTCCCTGTGACAACGTGGTAAGTTGTTTCCTTCCGAATAGTTAGATACTTCCTGCCATTCCTGAAAACACACTTGCATTAGATGGCTGGCTATTCTGCAACTGTGCCTAGTTTTCCATACTGGCTGAAGGCAGATGTTTGGCACCGACCTATAAGAAGTCAAATGCCCATATCAGTTGCCCAAAGTAAACAGTTGTGTGTGTGGGCCTATCAAGACATTAACAACAGACATCTGGCTTGGAACATCCCTATGGGCTATAGCTTCAACATGTTTCCTCCCACCACTATTCTGACCCAGGCAATGCCTGTCAGAAAGCTGCCCAAAGGTGAATTTACTAAGAGACATGAATGAGCCTGCAGTGATCAGCTTCAGATTTGTGAATCAGCACCTCTCCCCTCAACTTTTAATTCAGCAGGAGCTGTGAGTCAATGACTAGAGGTATTTACCAGGTTGTTAAAGTCTCAATAGAAATGAATGGTAATTTTTAAGGGTCCCTCATTTCCCCTTCTCCTCACAGTTCCTTTACTTCTCTTTCATACCCTATGTTTTGATAGTTGTGCTTTTTTCTTTTTTTCAAGGAAAAAACTGTCTCAGCAAGTGCAGGCTTTGAGAATGCATGGTGCAAGAGGAGGATGAGAACTGCACTTGTCTTTCAGGATAATGTCCAAGGACAGAAACTTTAGGGACCTTTTGGGGGCTGGGGTAGGCAAGGCCATTCTGAAGCAAAAGTTCAGTCAGTTGGTCATTTTGGTAGTTTGACTAACTTTTCCTTCCCCAGTCCTTCAGTTTACTGCCTACCACTCAGCACCCCATTCCCAGCCCTACCAACACTCATGGAATTTCCTGAGTTCATGATTTTCTTAAAGTTGTGGAGAAGAGTAGTTCTGAGATTTAGAAACTTAATAGACGGGTTCAACTTCAAGAAAGGATTATTTGACCAACACAAAGCTGCAAGGCTATTAACTTTTCATTCCATGAAATACACATTTAATGCTGTCTACTTATACTTGATACTACTTACACTTGATACAAGAAAGGATATTTTAACATGGACAAATTCTAAGATGGGTAAAATCTCAGGTAAAAATATCTAGTGTTATAATATTACTTCATTGTTCATATTTTTCTAATTTCACTGTGATATAGGTCTTTTGGCATCTAGTTGAGGACAGACACTTAGGAACCACTAGTATAGACATTATCTGGATTCCTAGTGGACACATAAACATAACTCATAGAATCTACATCTCTGATATTTATATCTACTGTTTATTTAAGAATGCTGTACTGGCTGCTGAATTCAAAAAAACTTAACACATGCAACTGTGATTAACAGTATTGGCCTTGCTCATAGATCTTCATGAACCTGTGATTTGTGATTTGAGGAGTATGAGAAAAAACCCCTGTCCCTGATTAGAGTGTGTCCTTATTTAAATTATCCCTTTAAGGATTCACTTCTTGATGCTAAAAACAAATATTCTCTAAAAGTTCAAGTACCTTTGGAAAGTTAATCTTATATATAAAGTATTATACATTGTTTATATTTTTATCAAATGCTTTCCCCCTAAGAATGAGCTCTTCCAAAGTCTGAAAAAATGAAAATTTTAAAGGTCTAAGGACAAGGTTGAAGTACTGAAAGGTAATTTTGGAACATAGAATAGAAGAGCAGAGCTCAGACCTGGTTATCCTTAAAAGTTTGAGTGTTCTAGAGGCAAAGTATTAGAGGTATAAAGAATGGAATAGCTTTAATCTAAATTGTAATTTTACCAAGGGTATTAAGACTATATATCAAACTTTAAATTCTCTATTTTTAAAAAGTATTCCACTCCTTTCAGTCACTCTATCATTATTCATATCCCAAATATTTGTTGAATATGTGATGCTAATAAGTAATTTTTTTATGATAAAATAATGGTTCTCTACTTCCAATATAAGGTTATATGCACAGCTAATTTTAGGCCTTCTTAATGAATCTAGCTATGGTCAGTCTACCTTTGGGTACAACTGCTGTCATAAGTCATTAAATACGTGTCACATATTAGCTGATAGAATCTGGACCTGAGTACCGCCTTTTGAATAAGCCCATCTGCCATCTCAGACAGACCTAAGTTTCATCTTACCTAGGCTACAAGCATTCTCCAGAGGAAACATCAGCAAGCCACAAGCCCACCTTTCCCCTGACCTCTTCCCTCAAAGAGCCCACCAAAAACCCTAGCCATAAAAAGCCTCTGACTTCTTGACCTGTTAGAGGCCCCTTTTTTTCCTTTGTTCTACTGGCCAGAACAGAGAGGTCCCTCTCAGGTTTAGCAATAAACCTGCTTGGACTGTTGAAATTGCATCTTTTCTTCCCTTTCATTAGCTCTCATTTTTATAGAGATTCACACCAAGCACTTTATAAGTCTGGAATGAAGGAATATTTGTTCTTGTTGAATTTAACCATCTTTATCTGCTAGACCCTATAATGGGAACACATGTATATCTAGCCAAGTTGAGTGAAAGCATTCTGCCTTGTACCTTGCTTTAGTTTCTTGCATTTGGTCATACATACTACTCTGAAAAATAATGGTTCACCAAGATGAGAAACTCACCTTTAGATCTTTCAAATGCCCCTTTCTCTCCTTCCCAGTTTAAGAACCTAGAGCTTGCCATGATATCTTGGTTCCCCTAAGATGGGTAACCATATTAAATTTCACTCTGACTATTGGAAATATCCATTAAGTCTTATTATGCCCTGGGATTCTCTTAAAATTTATTCTGATTAGTACCTAATATATTGTTGACATTCAGTATATGCCTGTTACATTTGGTGAAAATCAAGATTACATTCACAATGGTGTAATGTAATTCCCTAGGCAGTTGGGAAGAGAAATGCAATCATCCTGCTACTATGTGGTATAGTAGTTACATTCAGATAGAACAACACAAAACATGGTTTATCATGTGATTCCTTTATGCTCACCAGATTTTACTTAAAAAATCTGGGAAGAAAGGAGTTGAAGTGCTTTCTCTGGTTGAAGTTGACTCTCCTGATAATTTGGGAAATCATAATAATGGAGCAAAACCTCTAAGTATTCAATATTCTCCAATTACTTTCCATGAGCCTCATTAGTCCTCACTATCCATCAGGGATTATGGACGAGCTGTTCTGTCTCAATTCCAAACTCAAGAATGACCTGATTTTCAAAAAGTCCTCTTTATTTTGGGCCCAAATTAAATGAATTATAACATTAAACTTACTAGTCAAGTTTGGGTTGCCAGATAAAATACATTTTCTATTTTTATTTGCTAAATCAGGCAACCATAGAAAGGGAAAATGTCCGGTAGTGTAGCACAGTGTTTAAGAGCACAGGCTTCAGTGTCTGACAGACTCTGGCTCATACCCAAACTTTGATGTATATTAGTTGCATAAACTTTATAAAATCACTTAACCTTTCTAAGCCTCAGTGTCTTCAACTGTAAATGGAAATAATGATAATATTAATTCATTGGATTTCCTTAGAATAAATTAGGTCATCCACATAAACTGGTTAACTCAGTGCTCACTGTTTTTGTTTTATTTTCATTGAGTGCTACTGTTTCATAACAACTTGTTTGGAAGAACATCACAAAGAAACCAATGACTATAACCATAAAGTAAATGGGAGACAAAAAAAAATGAAGAACTTTAAGAAAGAATCTGGTGAGTGCTGCTCTCTGGCAGGTTCTGCTAACTGCCTGAGTTTCTGACAACAAACCAGGATAGCAGTGTTAATTGCCTTGAGAGGGGCTTTTTTCAAGCATTTGAAGCAGCCAAGTAATGGAATCTTACTAAAACACAATTTGAAATTATACTTTAGTAGCAATGTTGCCATGTCCATGTGGTTTTCTTTTCCTCAATTGCAATGCAGTTCTTCAAAATTCAGTATTGGCTGTCTCTTTTCTATAGGAATAGTTTACCCCTGTGTTTCTCAACCCTGTCTATCATGTACTCATATACATACTTGATAACTCCATTATCAGTGAATTAGTTTGCTAGGTTCCATAACAAAATACTACAGGTTAGATGGCTTAAACAGCAGAAATTAATTTTCCTATAGTTTGGTAGGCTGGAAGACCAAAATCAAAGTGTTAAGAGGTTTGGTTTCTTCTGAGACCTCCTTTCTTGGCTTACAGATAGATATATTCTTGCTGTGTGCTCACATGGTCTTTCCTCTGTGTATATATGTCTCTATTGTCTCCTTTTGTATACGAATTTCTTCTCCTCATAAATTCAGCAATCTGATTGGATGAAGGCCCATTTTAACATAATTTTAACTTAATCACCTCTTTAAAGTCCCTATCTCCAAATACAGTTACATTCTGAGGTTTTGGGGGTTAGGGCTTCAATATATGAGCTGTGGGAGCACACAATTCAGCCTGTACCAACCACCAACAATCCAATTCATTGGTTCATGCTCACCATTGTATAACATTGTTCAGAAGACAAGAACCATAGTTTAGATGGAGGAGGCTTTTAAACTTCTTGGCAAAAACATACTACCCTCTCTAAGCACAGTGCTGGTTACTACTGTATGGAAATAGTATTTGGAATGAAAAATTAATGCCAAAATAAATACCCATGTTTCATTTGTGCTAGGATCTTTGACCAAATCATATTCTTTTTTAAAAGAATAAGTGAATCCTTTTACTGTTGAAATGAATATCTTTTTTCCTTGATAGTGCCAAGATACTCTAATTCAAATGAATACAACTTCCTAAGGAAAACATCATTATAAAAACAATTCTATTCTTTCACTTAAATGTTCAAATTTACACTTAACATACTTTTATAATTAAGGTTAACACAAATTTCACACACATACTGCTCACTGAGAAATATAAATCATGGTCTAAAACATATATCCCTAAGAAAATTGTCTACACAATTTCCAGAGGCCATAAATACAATCCTTCTTCAGAACAAAAGTGTAATGTTTTAGGTTGTCTTAAAAACAGGTTGTCTTTGTTTCTTGATCATGAGTAAATTTGTGGGCAATTAGCTGTACTGCCATTATTTCTAAGAAAAATTTGTTTTAAAATTTGAAACCTAATTGTAAACTCCAGTGATACTTCATGGTATCACCACATAGTCAGTTAAAAGTTCATGGTCCATTTGTTACAATTGATCAGCATACCCAGACACATCATTATCATCCCAAATTCAAAGTTTACATTAGAGTTCACGCTTGGTGCTGTAGACTTGGGAGGTTTTAACAAATGTACACTGTTGCACATCCACCATTATAGTTCCATATGGAATATTTTCGCCTCCCCCCAAAATTATCTTTGCTCTTCCTATTTATCCATCACTCCCCCTAACAATTGACAACTGACCTTTTTACTGTCTCCAAAATGTTTCCTTTTCCAGAATGTTATATAGTTAGAATCACATAGTATGTAGCATTTTCAAATTGGATACTTTCATTTAGTAATATGCATTTAAGTTTCCTCCATATCTTTTTCTGGCTAAATTACCTCATTTCTATTTAGCACTGAATAATATTAACACTGAATATATCAGTTTATGCATACAAATACTCAAGGACACCTTGATTGTTTCCAAGTTTTTTCAATTATAAATAAAGCTTATAAATAAAGCTGCTATAAACATCTATGTACAGGATTTTGTGTGGTTGTAAGTTTTCAACACATTTGGGTAAAAACCAAGGCGTGCAATTACTATGTTGTATGGAAAAGTATGTTTAGTTTTGTAAGAAACTGCCAAAGAGTCACATTGTTTATAGTTTATTTCATATTTTTGTAAAGAAACATTGGAATATAAATACACTTATGAAATCATAAATAACATACTCACAAAGCATCCATTATATATATGGGTCTAGAGACTAAAATCATTGATCAAAACATGGATAGAACAATATTTTATATTATGTAATTTGAGCACCAATAACCACAGACAGCCTTGTTAATAAGAGGAGACCATAATAATTTGGGTATGATGAGTTAATACAATTATATGTGTTAAAATAGTTTTATAGTTAAACTTAAATTTGCACTGAAGTAATTAAGGAAATTTAAAATATTCATGTAAACATATTTACTCATGTTTGTTTTAAAATTTTTAAATTCTTTCCTTTTATTCCTCACAGTTTTTGATAGCTAAAGAAACTTAAAGTTTATGATTTTTCGTAAGGTAACACTCCTATTTTGAGGCCAAACTGGAGCTAGAATCCTGGTCCCTTGATACATCAGCCCTCTTTTCCTATGCTCTCTGATGATTACACTATTATGAGAAAACTTGATTCCAAAGAACCATAACTCTTAGCAGATGCTCTCATTCTAAATTTACATAACATAAAAACAATGCAGGTATATGATTTTCCCATGGTTACATAGCACCTAAAGATACTCAAATGTATTTCTGGAGTCCATCTTTCTTTTGGAGGAAAAATTAATTATTTCACTCAAAACACAAAGAAACAGTGATGCGTTACTTTGATTTGATATAATATCTTAATTACTTTGATTGGTTTACATGTCAGACATAAAAATTCTTGGTATATAATTGAAACACTCTGAAAAGTATTAGCTTTTAAACTCAGTAAATGAAAGGTTTGTAGTGTCAATATTATTTAGGTTGGTTCATTTCTTTAAAACTTTAAGCCATTCATTAAAAGATCCATATTAGAGTAATAATTGGCAGATTGATTTCCCCAAAAGAAAATATCTAAAACAAATTGGAATTAGACCACAGTGGGGAAAATGATGACAGCCCCATCATTTTCACTGGAGCAGTAAAATTATACTCAGTGCTGCCCTAATCAGATGATAAAGCAATTATCATTAGTAGACTATCACCTGTATGAAGGATGTGCTATTAAATATATATAATTAATTAAAAATGAAACAGATAATAGCCTCTTTTTAGTGCATATAGGTAAGGAGCATAAATATTGCTATTAACTTCAATGTATCATTCTTTATTTCTTGATTTTGAGCATGCACTCATGTGAATGCATGCACAAATGCTCATACTCATGCTACCACTAAAATATATCCATTAAAGAGTCAGAACCAGTGTATCTACATACGTAGAATTCAGAAGATGGAGTGACAATATTTGTGACTCAGTAGTATATGAGTTTTGAAAACTTGAATCTGAAAACAAGTGGATAAGTGAAATTACCTTTTAGAAATTATAAATGAGAAGACATTTAGCTATAAGCAGAGTGTTTTGTCAAATTCCTGTTAATGTTAGGAAATGATTCAGTTAGAGCAATAAACTATACTGTCATAAAGATGATGTAGATTTGTGTTTCTTGGTCAAACTTGGTCAAATAGTTCAACATGTTCTTAGAGAACAGTTTCAGAAATCTAAGTGGTTATTTTATTTTTTCATGTGTATATGTTTTAGAAGACATATTTTTCTTGGGTAGTGGTACTAGAGATCTTTTGTAAAGGTAACAATTCTGTGCTTTTTGCTGTGTTTTGATTTTGCCTTGAACCTGAACTTCAGTCTAGGTAGTCTTTCTATGAGTTCTATGGGACCAGTCTAAGAGAGGAATGATGCAGAGAAAAAGTTGGATTAGAAATCAGTTGTGAGTTTTCACCTCAGCTCTGACATTGATATGACAGGTGATATTTGACAGGTCACTTTGATTCTGTTTCCTCTCATTTATATATTGGTGGCAATAATATCTACCCCACAGGGCTATTTTGAGGATGTGGAGGAAGATGCATGAAGTTAAAGGTATACATAGGAAAGGTCTCAATTTCAATAACAATCAGTCCAATTAAAAAAAAAAGCAAATGTAAATTAAGCGAAACACTATTTTGATTATTTTGGATGAATAATAAAGTTAGCATGTATATGACAACATTTCTAAGACACATCAGAATTTACTTTTCAATCAGGTAAGAATTTTATCAAAGCAACTTACTTCATACTTGTATACCTACAGATAAGTCTATATAAGTCAGTCTTGCCCACAATATTGATTTGTGGATTCTATTATAATGGTTTCTCTTCTCAGTCATTGGTACCTTCTTTCTTTTTATTTTAATTTGTTTTGGTATCATTAATATACGCTTACATGAACAACACTGTGGTTACTACTTTCCCCCCACTAATAAGTCCCCACCACATACCCTACTACAGTCACTGTCCATCAGCGTAGTAAGATCCCATAGAATCACTACTTGTCTTATCTGTGTTGTACAGCCTTCCCCATGACCCCTTACATTATGTGTGCTAATTGTAATGCCCCTTTTTCATCTCATCCCTCCCTTCCCACCCATCCTCCCCAGTACCTTTCCCTTTGGTAAGTGTTAGTCCATTCTTGGGTTCTGTGATTCTGCTGCTGTTTTTTTCCTTCAGTTTTTTCTTTGTTCTTATACTCCATATATGAATGAAATCATTTGGTACTTGTCTTTCTCCACCTGGCTTATTTCACTGAGCATAATACCCTCTAGCTCCATCCATGTTGTTGCAAATGGTAGGATTTGTTTTCTTCTTATGGCTGAACAATATTCCAATGTGCATAAGTACCACATCTTCTTTATCCATTCATCTACTGATGGACACTTAGGTTGCTCCAATTTCTTGGCTATTGTAAATAGCACTGTGATAAACATAGGGATGCATATGTCTTTTTAAATCTGGGATCTTGTGTTCTTTGGGCAAATTCCCAGGAGTGATATTCCTGGGTCAAATGGAATTTGTATTTTCAGTTTTTTGAGGAACCTCCATATTGCTTTCCACAGCAGTTGAACTATTTTACATTCACACCAGCGGTGTAGGAGGGTTCCCTTTTCTCTGCATCCTCGACAGCATTTGTAGTGGTTTGTCTTTTGGATGTTGGTCATCCTAACTGGTGTGAAGTCATATCTCATTGTAGTTTTAATTTGCATTTCTCCGATGATTTGTGATGTGGAGCATCTTTTCATGTGCCTGTTGGCCATCTGAATATCTTCTTCGGAGATGTGTCCGTTCAGTTCCTCTGACCACTTTTTAATTGGGTTATTTGCTTTTTCTTGTAGAGGTCCATGAGCTCCTTGTGTATTTTGGATGTCAACCCCTTGTCGGATATGTCATTTATGAATATATTGTCCCATACTGGAGGATACCTTTTTGTTTTACTGATGGTGTCTGTTGCTGTACAAAAGCTTTTTAGTTTGATATTGTCCCACTTATTCATTTTTGCTTTTGTTTGCTTTGCCCTTGCAGATAGGTTCATGCAGAAGTTGCTCATGTTTATATTCAAGAGAATTTTTTTTAATTTTGGCATCATTAATCTGCAATTACATGAGAAAAATTATGTTTATTAGACTTCCCCTGTCACCAAGTTCCCCCCACATACCCCATTGCAGTTACTGTCCATCAGCATAATAAGATGCTATAGAATCACTACCAGCATTTTCTGTGTTGTACAGCCTTCCTAGTGCCCCCTCCCATATTATACATGCTAATCATAATGTCCCCTTTTTTTCTACCCCCCCCTTATACCTCCCTTCCCACCCATCCTCCCCAGTCCCTTTCTTTTTGGTAACTGTTTGTCCATTCTTGCATTCTGTGAGTCTGCTGCTATTTTGTTCCTTCAGTTTTTCTTTATTCTTATACTACACATATGAGTGAAATCATTTAGTATTTTTCTTTCTCCACCTGACTTATTTCACTGAGCATAATACCCTCTAGCTCCATTCATGTAGTTACAAATGGTAGGATTTGTTTTCTTCTTATGGTTGAATAATGTTCCATTGTGTATATGTACCACATCTTCTTTATCCATTCATCTACTGATGGACACTTAGGTTGCTTCCATTTCTTGGCTTTTGTAAATAGTGCTGCGATAAACATAGGGGTGCATCTGTCTTTTTCAAACTGGGCTGCTGCATTCTTAGGGTAGATTTCTAAAAGAGGAATTCATAGGTCAAATGGTACTTCTATTTTGAGCTTTTTGAGGAACCTCCATACTGCTTTCCATAGTGGTTGAACTAATTTACATTCCCACCAGCAGTGTAGGAGAGTTCCTCTTACTCCACATCCTCACTAACATTTGTTTTTGTTTGTCTTTTTGATGGTAGCCATCCTTACTGGTGTGCAGTGATATCTCATTGTGGTTTTAATTTGCATTTCTCTGGTAACTAGTGATGTGGAGCTTCTTTTCATGTGTCTGTTGGCCATCTGAATTTCTTCTTTGGAGAACTGTCTGTTCAGCTCTTCTGCCCATTTTTTTTTCCATGGTGACTGATTTATTTTCTTCTATGATTGAAGATATTTTTTTCCTTACCACAGTAATTTCTCATTTTGTTACATACTGAAGTTGTTTGTGATGTTTTGTTTCCTGTAGGGGTGGTCCAAAACTTGCCTGTAGGTGGAGGTGTGAGCTGTTAATTGGCACAAAGGTGTAATTTCCAAAAAAGGTAAAATCATGAATCTTATGTATATATAAAAGGAACATATGCCAAAGGTTTTATTCAACTCATTAATTAATGCAGGAACCAGTAGAATATTAAGATTAGTTTGAAGGGCATGTGAGGAGCTTGGTGCATAGAGATAGTTTAATAAAGGAATGTTAGGATAAAATGGCTGGGTTAAACACAAAACTTATAAAACAAAAAACCTTTAACCTTTGAGGTTATCTTTTCTACTGGAAATTTCCATCTCTGCTGGACAAAGTTCTTTAAGTTTTCATGTAACTTCATCTTTTCTTATTTATTTATTTATTTATTTATTTATTTATTTATTTATTTTTGAGAGGGCATATCTTATATTTATTGATCAAATGGTTGTTAACAACAATAAAATTCTGTGTAGGGGACTCAATGCACAATCATTAATCAACCCCAAGCCTAATTCTCAACAGTCTCCCATCTTCTAAAGTATAATGAACAAGTTCTTACATGGTGAACAAATTCTTACATAGTGAAGAAGTTCTTACATGGTGATCAGTACAAGGGCAGTCGTCACAGAAACTTTCGGTTTTGATCACGCATTATGAACCATAAACAATCAGGTCAAGTATGAATATTCATCTGATTTTGTACTTGATATTTATGTGGATCCCACATTTTTCCCTTTATCATTATTATTATTATTATTATTTTTAATAAAATGCTGAAGTGGTAGGTAGATGTAAGATAAAGGTAGAAAACTTAGTTTAGTGTTGTAAGAGAGCAAATGTAGATGATCAGGTGTGTGCCTGTAGACTATGTGTTAATCCAAGCTAGACAAGGGCAATAAAACATCCACGGATGCAGAAGATTTCTTTCAAAACAGGGGGGGAGAGGTTCTAAGCCTCAACTCTGTTGATCCCCAATTTCTCACCTGATGGCCCCCCAGTGACTGTGCCTGTCTTAGGTTGTTCCACCCCTGAGGAATCTTACCCGTCTCTGGCTAACCAGTCATCTTCCGGGGCCATACAAGGAAATGTAAAGTTGGTAAGTGAGAGAGAAGCCATATTGTTTGAAAAGGTTAGCTTCTTACTTCTATGCATATCTATGCCCTGTGGCTTTTATGCCCATCATTTCTCTTGAGGTATCTTTAGCACTTGGAGGAATTATGATACTTGGTAAATTCGATATGAGGCACGAATTCTATTTAAGGGTTTTAATTAGGAAGGAAGAAGAAAAGCTGTAGAGGTAGCAGACGGAAGAAAACATGGGGAGATTGATTATTTCTTTGACATATCTTCCTGTAGAGTAACTTAAGCATGTATAGGTTTTAAACTACTAATTAAATTGTGCACACACATTAACATAATAGGAATACAGTTACATAACCAAAGCAGATCTATAATTAACAGCCATCTCCAGTGAAACCAAGAAAACCAGTTAGGTATCCTAGGCATTTGTGAAAATTTGTCTATGATATGATGGATATTGTCCAACTGTACTTGAACAGTCTGAGAGAAATCAGACAAATTAAAACAGCCCATTCCTGGGAATTGTTCACATCCCATATGTTCTTTTAACAGTAGATAGTCTGCAGTCATAAGATTTTGGAGTGCTACAACTCGCACTTCTCCTAATTCTTGGTTGAGTTCCAACAGTGTAGATCCAGTCAAATTTGTTGTTTTACTGTATGCACAGGCCAGCTTAGATATCTCCTTCTTCATTCCAGGAACCGGTGGAATGAATGCAGCTACAACTGCAGCATCGCCTGGATCTTTGTTGAGGTTTTTGATGATCATCTTCTGGTATGACTCTTCCAGAGAGTGCTGATGTTGGAAGTTCTTCTTCATATCATGTCTTAGTTCATTTTCTGGGTAGCCAAATTAGGCTTTGATCCACTGTATAAATACAAACAGACCCTTTGCCCACACGTTGATCTGCCCTTTATACCATTGTGTAGAACTCATTGGAGGTCACCACACAGGAACTGCTTATTTTTTTTTTTAAGATAAAAGAATATTATCAGAAAAGTGTACCTCCATAGCCAATCATCTGACACCCTTTAAGTGATCAAAGTTAAGGATATTTAAAGCATTCATTAATAGTTGATTTACAGTTAGTTTTATCCTATTATGGAGGAATCCCCCTTTTATTTATTTCTTTCTTTTTTTCTGTTATCTTTAATCTACACTTACATGAAGAATATTATGTTTACTAGGCTCTCCCCTATACCAGGTCCCTGCTATAAACCCCTTTACAGTCACTGTCCATCAGCATAGCTAAATGTTGTAAAATCACTACTTGACTTTTTTGTGTTGTACAGCCCTCCCTTTTCTCCCACCCCCCCTATGCCTGCCAATCTTAGTAACCCCCTTCTTTGTCCCCCCCTTATCCCTCCCTACAAACCCATCCTCCCCAGTCCCTTTCCGTTTGTTACCTGTTAGTCCATTCTTGGGTTCTGTGATTCTGCTGCTGTTTTGTTCCTTCAGTTTTTCCTTTGTTCTTATACTCCACAGATGAGTGAAATCATTTGGTATTTCTCTTTCACCGCTTGGCTTATTTCACTGAGCATAATACCCTCCAGTTCCATCCATGTTGCTGCAAATGGTAGGTTTTGCCCTCTTCTTATGGCTGAGTAGTATTCCATTGTGTATATGTACCACATCTTCTTTATCCATTCATCTACGAATGGACATTTAGGTTGTTTCCAATTCTTGGCTATTGTAAATAGTGCTGTGATAAACAAAGGGGTGCATTGGTCTTTTTCAACCTTGATTGCTGCGTTCTTAGGGTAAATTCCTAGGAGTGCAATTCCTGGGTCAAATGGTAAGTCTGTTTTGAGCATTTTGATGAACCTACATACTGCTTTCCACAGTGGTTGAACGAGTTTACATTCCCACTAGCAGTGTTGGAGGGTTCCCCTTTCTCCACAGCCTTGCCAACATTTGTTGTTGTTTGTCTTTTGGATGGCAGCCATCCTTACTGGTGTGAGGTGATACCTCATTGTAGTTTTAATTTGCATTTCTCTGATAATTAGCGATGTGGAGCATCTTTTCATGTGTCTGTTGGCCATCTGTATTTCTTTTTTGGAGAACTGTCTATTCAGTTCCACTGCCCATTTTTTAATTGTATTATTTGATTTTTGTTTGTTGAGGCATGTGAGCTCTTTATATATTTTGGACGTCAAGCCTTTATCGGATCTGTCATTTACAAATATATTCTCCCATACTGTCGGGTTACTTTTTGTTCTATTGATGGTGTCTTTTGCTGTACAGAAGCTTTTCAGCTTAATATAGTCCCACTGATTCATTTTTGCTGTTGTTTTCCTTCGTGAACATATGTTCAAGAAGAAGTCACTCATGTTTATGTCTAAGAGGTTTTTGCCTATGTTTTTTTCCACGAGTTTAATGGTTTCATGTCTTACATTCAAGTCTTTTATCCATTTTGAATTTACTTTTGTATATGGGATTAGACAATGGTCCAGTTTCATTCTCCTACATGTAGCTGTCCAGTTTTGCCAGCACCATCTGTTGAAGAGAATGTCATTTCGCCATTGTATGTCCATGGCTCCTTTATCAAATATTAATTGACCATATATGTTTGGGTTAATGTCTGGAGTCTCTAGTCTGTTCCACTGGTCTGTGGCTCTGTTCTTGTGCCAGTACCAAATTGTCTTGATTACTATGGCTTTATAGTAGAGCTTGAAGTTGGGGAGTGAGATCCCCCCTACTTTATTCTTCTTTCTCAGGATTGCTTTGGCTATTCGGGGTCTTTGGTGTTTCCATATGAATTTTTGAATTATTTGTTCCAGTTCATTGAAGAATGTTGCTGATAATTTGATAGGGATTGCATCAAATCTATATATTGCTTTCGGCAGGATGGCCATTTTGACGATATTAATTCTTCCTTGCCACGAGCATGAGATGAGTTTCCATTTGTTAGTGTTCCCTTTAATTTCTCTTAAGATTGACTTGTAGTTTTCAGAGTATAGGTCTTTCACTTCTTTGGTTAGGTTTATTCCTAGTTATTTTTTTTTTTGATGCAATTCTGAATGGAGTTGTTTTCCTGATTTCCCTTTCTGTTGGTTCATTGTTAGTGTATATGAAAGCCACAGATTTCTGTGTGTTGATTTTGTATCCTGCAACTTTGCTGTATTCTGATGTCAGTTCTTGTAGTTTTGGGTTGGAGTCTTTAGGGTTTTTTATGTACATTATCATGTCATCTGCAAATAGTGACAGTTTAACTTCTTCTTTACCAATCTGGATTCCTTGTATTTCTTTTTTTTGTCTGATTGCCGTGGCTAGGACCTCCAGTACTATGTTAAATAGCAGTGTGGAGAGTGGGCATCCCTGTCTAGATCCCGATCTCAGAGGAAAAGCTTTCAGCTTCTCGCTGTTCAGTATAATGTTGGCTATGGTTTATGATATATGGCCTTTATTATGTTGAGGTACTTGCCCTGTATTCCCATTTTGCTGAGAGTTTTTATCATGAATGGATGCTGAATTTTGTCAAATGCTTTTACAGCATCTTTGGAGATGATCATGTGGTTTTTGTCTTTCTTTTTCTTGGTTTGGTGTATTATGTTGATGGATTTTCGAATGTTGCACCATCCTTGCATCCTTGGGATGAATCCCACTTGGTCATGGTGTATGATCCTTTTGATATACTTTTGTATTCGGTTTGCTAATATTTTATTAAGTATTATTGCATCTACATTCATCAGGGATATTGGTCTGTAATTTTCTTTTTTCTCTGCCCATTTTTTAATTGGATTATTTGGTTTTGGTTTGTTGAGGTGCTTGAGCTCTTTATATATTTTGGATGTCAAACCTTTATCGGATCTTTCATTTATGAATATATTCTCCCAAACTTTAGGGTACCTTTTTGTTCTATTGATGGTGTCCTTTGCTGTACAGAAGCTTTTCAGCTTGATGTAGTCCAACGTGTTCATTTTTGCTTTTGTTTCCCTTGTCTGGGGAGATATGCTCACGAAGAAGTGACTCATGTTTTTGTCCAAGAGATTTTTACCTGTTTTTTTCTAGGTGTTTTATGGTTTCATGACTTACATTCAGGTCTTAGATCCATTTTGAATTTAATTTTGTGTATGGGGTTAGACAGTGATCCAGTTTCATTCTCTTACATGTAGCTCTCCAGTTTTTGCAACATCAGATGTTGAAAGGGCTATTCTTTCTCTATTGTATG
Source organism: Manis pentadactyla (assembly GCF_030020395.1). Taxonomy (NCBI): domain Eukaryota; kingdom Metazoa; phylum Chordata; class Mammalia; order Pholidota; family Manidae; genus Manis; species Manis pentadactyla. The sequence goes on from NC_080038.1 coordinate 74,675,516, forward strand.
TAAAAGGCTCCTTTATAGTATATTAATAGACCATATATGTTTAGATTAATATCTGGACTGTCTATTTTGTTCCACTGGTCTGTGGGTCTGTTCTTGTGCCAGTATAAAATTGTCTTAATTACTGTGGCCTTGTAGTAGAGCTTCAAGTTGGTAAGTGAGATCCCCTCTACTTTATTCTTTCTGCTCAGGATTGCTTTGGCTATTCGGGGTCTTCTGTGGTTCCATATGAATTTTAACACTATTTGTTCCATTTCGTTGAAGAATGCTGTTGGTATTTTGATAGGAATTGCATGAAATCTGTAGATTGCTTTAGGCAGGATGGCAATTTTGACAGTATTAATTCTTCCTAGCCAAGAACATGGGATGCGTTTCCATTGTTAGTGTCCTCTTTAATTTATCTTAAGAGTATCTTGTAGTTTTCAGTGTATACATCTTTCCCTTCCTTGGTTAGGTTTGTTCCTAGGTATTTTATTCTTTTTGATGTAATTGTGAATGGAATTATTTTCCTGACTTCTCTTTCTGCTAGTTTATTGTTGGTGTAAAGGAGTGCAACAGATTTCTGTGCATTAATTTTGTATCCTGCAACTTTGCTGAATTCAGATATTAGTTCTAGTAGTTTTGGAGTGGATTCTTTAGGGTTTTTCATGTGCAATATCATATCATCTGCAAATAGTGACAGTTTGACTTCTTTTTTATCTATCTGGATGCCTTGTATGTCTTTGTTTTGTCTGATTGCTGTGGCTAGGACCTCCTGTAATATGTTGAATAACTGTGGGAAAAGTGGGCATCCCTGTCTTGTTCCGAATCGTAGAGGAAAAGCGTTCAGCTTCTCACTGTCAAGTATGATGTTGGCTGTCGGTTTGTCATTTATGCCCTATTTTATGTTGAGGTACTTGCCCTCTCCACCTATTTTGTTGAGAGTTTTTTTTTATCATGAATGGATGTTGAATTTTGTCGAATGCTTTTTCAGCATCTATGGAGATGATCATGTGGTTTTTATCCTTCTTTTTATTGATGTGGTGGATGATGTTGATAGATTTTCAAATGTTGTTCCATCCTTGCATACCTGAGATGAATCTCACATGATCATGGTGTATGATTCTCTTGATGTATTTTTGAATTCGATTTGCTAATATTTTGTTGAGTATTTTTGCATCTATGTTCATCAGGGATATTGGTCTGTAATTTTCATTTTTGGTAGGGTATTTGCCTGGTTTTGCTGTTTGAGTGATGCTGGCTTCATAGAATGAGCTTGGAAGTATTCCCTTCTCTTCTATTTTTTGGAAAACTTTAAGGAGATTGGGTATTATGTCTTCTCTATATATCTGATAAAATTCAGTGGTGAATCCATCTGGACCGGGGTTTTGTTTTGGGGTAGTTTTTTGATTACCAATTCAATTTTGTTTCTGGTAATTGGTCTGTTTAGATTTTCTGTTCCTTCCTTAGTCAGTCTTGGAAAGTTGTATTTTTCTAGGAAGTTCATTTCTTCAGGTTTTAGATCTTGTTAGCATATTGATTCTCATGGTATTCTCTAATAATTCTTTATATTTCTGTGTGGTCCTTCATGATTTTTCCTTTCCCATTTCAAGAGAGTTTTGCCTGCATTTTCTTTGAACAATTTTATGATTTCATGACTTACATTTAGTTCTTTGATCCGTTTTGAGTTTATTTTTCTGTGTGGAGTTAGACAGTAATCCAGTTTCTTTCTCTTACATATAGCTCTCCAGTTTTGCCAACACCAGCTGTTGAAGAGGCTGTCATTTCCCCATTGTATACCCATAGCTCCTTTATCCTATAATAATTAACCATATATGCATGGTTTCATATCTGGACTCTCTATTCTACTCCACTGGTCTATGGGTCTGTTCTTGTAGCAATACAAAATTGTAGTAGAGCTTGAAGTTGGGAAGCGAGATTCCCCCTACTTTATTCTTCCTGCTCAGGATTGCTTTGGCTATTCGGAGTCTTTTGTGGTTCCATATGAATTTTAGAACTATTTATTCCTGTGCATTGAAGAATGCTGTCAGTATTTTGATAGGGATTGCATTGAATCTGTAGATTGCTTTAGTCAGGATGGCCATTTTGTCAATATTAATTCTTCCTACCCACGAGCATGGGTTGAATTTCCATTTATTAGTATTCTCTTTAAATTCTCTTAGGAGGGTGTTGTAGTTTTCAGGGTATACATCTTTCACTTCCAAGGTTAGGTTTATTCCTAAGTATTTTAATCTTTTTTATGCAATTGTGAATGGAATTGTTTTCCTGATTTCTCTTTCTGCTAGTTCATTGTTTGTGTGTAGGAAAGCAACAGATTTCTGTGTATTAATTTTGTATCCTTCAACTTTGCTGAATTGACATACTAGTTCTAGTAATTTGGGAGTGGATTATTTAGAGGTTTTTATGTACAGTATCATGTCATCTGCAAACAGTGACAGTTTGACTTCTTCCTTACTAATCTGCATGCCTTTTATTTCTTGGTGTTGTCTAATTGCCATGGCTAGGACCTCCAATACTATGTTGAATAAAAGTGAGGAGAGTGGGCATCCTTGTCTTGTTCCTGATCTTAGAGGAAAAGCTTTCAGCTTCTCACTGTTAAGTATGATGTTGGCTGTGGGTTTGTCATATGTGGCCTTTATTATGTTGAGGTATTCACCTTCTATATCCATTTTGTTGAGAGTTTTTTTATCATGAATGAATGTTGAATTTTGTTGAATGCTTTTGTAGCATCTATGGAAATGATCATATGCTTTTTGTCCTTCTTTTTGTTGATGTGGTGAATGATGTTGACAGATTTTTGAATTTTGTAACATTCTTTCATCCCTGTGATGAATCCCACTTTGTCATGGTATATGATCCTCATGATGTATTTTTGAATTTGCTTTGCTAATATTTTGTTGAGTATTTTTGCATCCATGTTCATCAGGGATATTGCTCTGTAATTTTCTTTTTTTTTGTGGTGTCTTTTCCTGGTTTTTGGTATTAGAGTGATGCTAGCTTCATAGAATGAGTTTGGATCAATCCCTCCTCCTCTATTTTTTTTGGAAAACTTTAAGGAGAATGTGTATTATGTCTTCTCTAAATGTCTGATAAAATTCAGCAGTAAATGCATCTGTTTTGAAGGTTTGGTTCTTAGGTAGTTTTCTGATTCCTGATTCAATTTCATTGTTGGTAACTGGTCTGTTTAGATTGCCTGTTTCTTCCTGGGTCAGTCTTGGAAGGTTGTATTTTACTAGAAAGTTTTCCATTTCTTCTAGGTTGTCTGTTTTGTTAGCATATAGATTTTCATAGTATTCACTAATATTTCTTTGTATTTCTGTGGTGTCCATCGTGTTTTATCCTTTCTCGTTTCTGATTCTGTTTATGTGTGTATAGTCTCTTTTCTTAATAAGTCTGGCTAGAGTTTTATCTGTTTTGTATATTTTCTCAAATAACTATTTATTGTTTTAATTAATTTTTTCTATTGTTTTTTTCTCAATATTATTTATTTCTTCCCTCATCTTTGTTGTGTCACTCCTTCTGCTGACTTTGGGCTTCATTTCTTCTTCTTTTTCTACTTTCAATAATTGTGAATTTAGAGTTTTCACTTGAGATTATTCTTCCTTCTTTAAATAGGCCTGGATTGCTATATACATCCCACTTAGAACTGCCTTTGATACATCCCAAAGAAATTGGTGCATTGTGTTGTTGTTTTCTTGTGTCTCCATATATCGCTTGATCTCTATTTTAATTTGGTCATTGATCCATTGATTATTTAGGAGTATGTTATTAAGCCTCCATGTGTTTGTGTGCCTTTTTGTCTTCTTTGTACAATTTATTTCTAGTTTTATACCCTTGTGATCTGAGAAGTTGTTTGGTAGAATTTCAATCTTTTTAAATTTACTGAGGTTCTTTTTGTGGCCTAGAATGTTGTCTACTCTGGAAAGTGTTCCATGTGCACTTGAAAAGAATGTGTATCCTGCGTCTTTCGGGTGGACAGTTCTGTAGATATCTGTTAGGTCCATCTGTTCTAATATGTTGTTCAATGCCTCTGTGTCCAACCTTATTTTCTTTCTGGTTTATCTGTCCTTTGGAGTGAGTGGAGTGTTGAAATTCCCCAGAATGAATGCATTACATTCTATTTCCCCTTTAATTCTGTTAGTATTTTTTTAAACATATATTGGTGCTCCTGTGTTGGGTGCATAGGTATTTATAATGGTTATATCCTCTTGTTGGATTGACCCCTTTGTCATTATGTAATGTCCTTCTTTGTCTTTTGTGTCTTTCTTTGTTTTGAAGTCTATTTTGTCTGATACAAGTACTCCAACACCTGCATTTTTCTCCCTATTGTTTGCATGAAATATCTTTTTCCATCCCTTCACTTTTAGTCTGTGTATATTTTTTGGTTTGAAGGAGGTCTCTTGTAGGCATCATATAGTTGGGTCATTTTTTTTATCCATTCAGTGACTCTATGTCTTTTGATTGGTGCATTCACACCATTTACATTTGGGGGATTGTCAATAGTATGTACTTATTGCCATTGCAGGCATTAGATTCGTGGTTACCAAAGGTTCAAGGCTAACTTCCTTACTATGAAGGAGTCTAACTTAGCTCACTTAGCATGCTATTACAAGTACAATCTAAAGGTTCTTCTATTTTCCCTCCTTTTCTTCCTCCTCCATTCTTTATACATTAGGTATCATATTCTGTACTCTTTGTCTATCCTTTTTTATTACCTGTGGTGACAGCTATTTAATCTTAGGAACACTTCCATCTGTAGCAGGCCCTTGAAAATACACTGTAGAGATGGTTTGTGGGAGCAAAGTTCTATCAGCTTTTGCTTTTCTGAAATTGTTTAATCCTTCCTTCAAATTTAAATGATAATCTTACTGGATACAATATTCTTGGTTTGAGGCCCTTCTGCTTCATTGTATTAAATATGTCATACCACTCCCTTTTGGCCTGTAAGGATTCTGCTGACAAATCTGATGATAGTCTGATGGGTTTTCCTTTATTTGTTATCTTATTTCTCTCTCTTCCTGCCTTTAATAGTCTGTCCTTATCCTTGGTCTTTGCAATTTTAATTATTATATGTCTTAGTGTTGTCCTCCTTGGGTTTCTTCTTTTGGGAGATCTGTACACCTCCATGGCCTGTGACAGTATCTCCTTCCCCAGATTGGGGAAGTTTTCAGCAATTATTTCCTCAAAGACTCTTTTTGTCTCTTATTCTCTTTCTTCTTCTCCTGGTACCACTATAATATGAATATTGTTTCATTTGGATTGGTCACACAATTCTCTCAGTATTCTTTCATTCTTAAAGATCCTTTTATCTCTGTGCCTCAGCTTCTTTGTATTCTTCTCTGTTCATTTCTGTTTCATTTATCATCTCCTCCGCTGTATCTAATCTTCCCTTAATATCCTCTATTGTGTTCTTCAATGATTGGATCTCCACCCTCAATTCGTTCCTGAGTTCTTGAATATTTTTCTGTACCTCCATGAGCATGTTAATGATTTTTATTTTGAAATGTCTTTCAGGAAGATTCATGAAGTCGATTTCATTTGACTGTTTCTCAGGTGCATTCATAATTTTGCTTTCAACCAGGCTCCTTTGACATTTCATAATTTGTCTGTTGTTCCCTCTAGTGCCTGGAAGTTCTACTCTCTGGATCTGTTTGGCCCCTGGAGCAATGTAGGGGGTTGCAGGGGAGCAGTGTTGGTTCTTGGGGGGAGGAAAGATCTGTTTCCTTCTTCCTGGCTGCTATGCCTGTCTCCATTGCCAGTACCAGTGAGCTGAACACACAGGTGGAAGCCTCTCTGCTTTGTGTTTGTAGCTGCCATAGGTGGAGCTTCCCTCTGGCTGGCCTGATGCCAGAACAGGGGTTGCAGATTTGTGATCTAGGCCAAGTGCAGGCTAGCCAGGAGGAAGACACTAAAGTCTGCATATCATGGTGTGGGGCCTTGGAGCTGCATAGCCAGCCATGGGGATGGAGGGTCTGAAGATCGTTTAAGCTCACAACCTACTAGGCAGAGTGCACCTGGACAATTTTTTCTACCTGTAATTTCTCCTGAGCAGTAAGCTCTGTGGAATCCTTGCACCTTTAGCAGCCCTCTCACTTTTAGGCATTCTCTCAGACTGCCCACCCAGATCAGCTGGATATGAATCCCTGTTTTCCACAAGCAGCTGGAATCTCTGTCTCTCCAGGTATTCCACCTGTCTTAGCTTTCCAATCGCACTAAATCACCAGAGGACCATGCAATGTAGGTTTGTGCTCCCAGAGCAGATCTCCAGGGCTAGGTGTTTAGCAGTTCCAGGCCTCCACTCCCTCTCCTCTGTTTCTCTTCCTCCCACCAGTGGCCCTGGGTGGGGGAAGGGCTTGGGCCCCATTGGTTCACAGCTTTGGTACACTACCCTGTTCTGTGAGGTCTGCTCCTTTCTCCAGGTGTATGCAGTCTATTGCAGCCTTCTTTCCTGTTGCTCTTTCAGAATTAGTTGTATTAAATTATATTTTTGTATTATATGTTGTTTTAGGAGAAGGTCTCTGTCTCACCTCTCATGCCATCTTTAATCCTGCTACCTTCTCTCTTTTTCACCAAAATTTCAGAATATTTCTCTATAGCATGCAGAAACTTGCTCATTTCTAGAGAAAAACACACATAAATGGAAAAAAATCAGAAAAAAAGACAAAATGTATGAAATTTATCTTTTCTGCCTACCTTTTTAAATTGTATTCATCTTAATACTGGATAAATATGGACTCGATGTGAAATTCAGACCCTGATAAAGCTGCTACCTGAGATCCTGGTCAATCAATGGGAGAAGTACTTTTTTCCATCCATCCAAGTTTATAATCCTGTACGTTATCTTAATTGAGTGTGTTTATGTGTGTGTGCATGCATGCATGCATGCTCACTGACCCACATTTCATTTCCTTTTTTTTGGTTGTTGTAATAATGCTTTCAGATTAAGATTTAGAGTAAGTTAAAAATTCATAAATAATCCTTAAGTCAGTCGAAAGGGAAAGTAGAAATTGGGCACCACTCATGATCAAAAAAATGAACACATTCTTCCACCTTCCAGTTGTGACCAAACCCTCATCAGATAGGGTATAGGGGACATTTAAATGAGAAGTCAGCTCTCTTTCTTAGTAGGCTATTACAAACTCTCCTAAAGACCAAAGATTGAATCCTAAATTGTCATTTTGTTAAAGGAAACTTGTTCTTTTAGCTTTTTGCTTTAATAACAACTAGGCTCATTTTTCCCAGATATCATTACTATGAAAGATTCTGTAGAAAAAAGAAAGCTTTAACAAATGCTCCATTAAATCAAAGAGCAGTAAACAAATGAACCAAAGGACTCATCAGAGCCATGAAATATGTTCTATCTTTTGCACTTTTCTCCTGTGCTCCTGTTCCGCTACTCCAGTACTTAGGTATAAACCAATCTATCACCAGAGACAGGTTACCTTAACTATAAAGTGAAACAACCTTCCTAATTCAGTCAGAAAGCCTTGTTAGTTCATACACCAGACATGTAGTTCTGACTGGGCTTCAAATTAAAACACTTAGAAATGTTAATGCTGATTGTGAGGTGAAGGCTTGAAACAGCCCTCAACTACACTCTACTGATTTTAGTCACCTTGGTTTTATTCCTTCCTGTGTTTTATTTATTTATTTGGATCCTCAGCCTTTGCCGTTGGGGTGGAGATAAAATGGTAACACTCCTTGGGTCCCAAGCAGCATGTACTTTTGAATAGTTCATTCATGGGGAACCATTTGTTTGAGGATAATTTTTGTCTGATTATTCTTCTTGGCCATTAGAGCTCAGACAGAGATGTGATGAGCCTTGCAGGAAAAATTAAAGAAGATGTAAACAGTAAATTCAGACATTTTGCAACATAGCTAAAAATAAATTGCACTACAAGCAATTATGCAAGTTTTACTGGATACATTAAAAAGACATTAAATGTACAGCTGTTTTTAGTGTCTTTAAAGCTGATAAATTAACTGTCTAATAAATTGTAAGATTTGTCAGCTAATAATGCTATTTTATCTGCTTTAACATATGCCCTGTTCATTCATGAAGCATTATTGTAAGTGCCAAAAGGAAATAATGTGCATTTTACAGTGTTATGTCTTAAGTGGAATGGATCATTGGCCATGAAGAAGTGTGGCAATAAATCTCCTAGGCTTTGTTAATTGCACTTAATGAAGTGTCACTGTTAAAACACAAAGGATGTGATAGAGAAAGCTGAACATAATGTCTTTCAGTTTTACAATTAACAGTTCACTAAGCAAATCGACCAAAAAGACCACAATTTGTTGAAGCCTTATTAACTTACATTTTTCTAGTCAAGGTCATAATTGTGGATGGCTTGAAGCTATCTTGTAATACTCTTCACAAAGAGTAACCTTGCTGGAGTGAAGAAACGTTTTTCCTCCAAGTGGTGTGAGATGCCTACCAGGTTCAAGAGGAATAAAGCAGCACTAAACCAAACAACAATATTTTACAACTATTCATCATCAAGCACATATGTTTGCCCTTGATTTGAAGAAATTACTATTTTGTATTGCTTGTCCCAACATGATAAATAAAAGAGGGTAGTGAAAACACTATGAAATTAAAAGACATTTTTTAAAAAAGACATAAAAAAAAGAAATTAAAAGAAATTAAATTCAGACAACAGATACTGTTGCGGAGTTGAGTTTTTGTTCTCCTTGATTCTTGTCCCTGCCACAAAAGAATTGAAGGGTAAAGATAAAATAGTGAAGCAGAATTAAAGTTTTATTTGAGTACATTCCAAGAGAGCAATGGGCCAGAGTCAAGGCAGACAAAGTCAGGTTTACCTGAGTTAAGAAGAGAGGAAGGGGAAGCTCGTTGAACTGCTGCTCAACATAGGGCATATTCTGTACCAACTCATAAAGTCAGTGTCACCTGGAGACCAGTGTCTGCTTAACTCTACATGGATTGAAAACTAAGTTGTTATCACCCCAGGATTTGGGGGAGCTACAGAGCACTGGATGGAGTGAGATTATGTTCTGAGAACTTCCTAAAGGCAAAGAAAAGAGGTTTTTAGGTAGACTACTAAGGAGCATGATTGTATAACTGCAGTTCCATCCAGGTCACCCAGGTGATGGGAACTTGCAAGCCCAAATCATAGTTCTCAGTAGCTCCTCCCTACCTATCTGGAGTAACACAGAGAGAATGACACTTGGAGAAAGGTGAGTGTGGGTGGCCTCAGAAGGGAGGCACACTTAAGGGCTTAGGATTCTGTCTTTTAAGGCTTTTAAGAATAGGATAAAGGTAAAGGGTTGTGGGGTATAGGCTTGACATGTGGTATGAGGGACACTATGTCCTCAACCACAGTCAGTCAGCAGATAATTCTGTAAGATACTCTTAACACAAATAATTTATTGATTCCATTCTTCTCCAATATAGTGGTTTCCCTTAAGCAGTGGGATCATATCAGTTAAGACTGCTTGCCCTGCCCTAAGAGAGGTTGTTGACTGATTACTAAAGAATATGATTACTAAAGAATAAGAATAAGGAATCTTACCTCCTAACTCCATGGTTTTTAAAATGGAATCTTTGCCTTAAGATGGAGCCCCTCCAGTTCTTACTGTACTGTTTATATCTCAGCATTTTTCATCATAGACAGGAAAAGTTAATTATGATGCTTGTCCCATGTCTCAGCTCTATCTCACTTGCATTAGCTAGAGCAAGTCTCAAAGTCAGCCCAGACTCAGAGTATGTGGAATGAACTCACATTGCAAAAGGGCATTAACTATGTGAGTCCTTTCTGGCTTTCTGGCCTTATCTGATTTACTCCCTGAGTTCCTGATGGGCCTCATCCTCTTTTCGTCCTGCTCATATCTGTCTTTCTGCCTAACAATATAAGCAAATTCAGTTTGAAGACTCAGTATGAAAATCTCCTTCCTATAAGTTTTGAGAAACTTACAATGACAGTCATGTTGCTTACATGTTAGAGCAAGAAGTGTCTTCTTTTCCCTTTACAGTTGGAAATTTACCTTTGATTAGTTGGATTACCCTGTCAATTTGCAATTCTGGTTCTGCATTGGCAGAAGTTGCATCTTTAATAATGCTGTGCCTTTACCCATGACTTTCATACACCATGTGTTTGTAAAGCAAAGGGGGAACAATGTAATTACATATTGCTTTTAAAATTAGATGGAGTGTTATCTTTGCTCCAAGTAGTACATATTTCATGCATTTGTTTTTGTATAAGATTCAAAAAGATCATTAGCAATCAAAAAGCAAATTTGAGGCAATTCCATAAATCCTGGGTTAAAGTCTCAGCTCAATTCCTTACTAGTTGAGTGATCCACTGAGCCCCAATTTCATTATCTATAAACTAAGGAATATCCACCTCACAGGATTATTGTCAAAATCAAAGGAGAAAATTTAGGTGCATATACTTTAAAAAGCCGAAATGATATTAGACATTCTTAATTGTGGGTTAAAAGATCAATTATATAAGTCTTAGTATTCAAAGCACTTCCACATGTAGTATTTCAGTTAATCTGTACAACAATATTTTGAGAAAAGGACAAGCATTTCTAAAATTAAAATATTTCTTGATGGTCTGCTAAGAGTAAAGTGCTATGCCACAGACTATAATTCTGTAACTAAGCATGATACAGAGATATCACTACTAAAGATTATGATCTGTCTGAGCAATCATGCTGATATTATAGTAGAGGCAACTGAAGCTCAGGGAAGTGAAGTTACCTTCCTAAGGCTACACAGTAAGGTTAGTGGGGAAAACCCTAAGCTTTCAGATATATTTCAGCTCTAAAAACCCCTTAAGATTGTGAAACAAAGTCCCCTGTCAGTCAATGCTCACATTGCTTCATTTAGACCACACAGAAAGTGAAAGAGAAATAGGTCAAATGTTAGAAATCACTGTAGGAGTTCTATGGCATGTTGGTATTTGTCCTAGGTGGGATGGAAGGACTAAAGTGAAAGACCCTCAACTCTTTTATTTTACATTCAGTAATTATTTGAGCAGGGCTACCTCAGATAGCTTCATTCTGGCAAGACCACCCCAAAGGAGTAGGAAGTCCTAATTATCCTCACCACCAATTCTATTTTTGATTGAGCATGAATGAGATGATTTGATCTTAAGTTGAGATATAGAATGCATTATGCCAGCCAATCTTCAAATGAACTTAAAAGAAGCTTTTAAAAGGTATAAATAATCATTAGGGGAAACTAGATTATTTGGGAATGTTTTTTCCTTAAACTCAAAAATATTTTGATCACTTTCTCTTTAAATTTCTGCCTCTGCTCGAGGTTAGAAACTATAATGAAAGAAATACCAGCAGTTCTTTTACTGATGTCTTGATATGCATATGCAGAAAAGAAAATAAGTATAAAAATTACCTAATTTATATGAGATTTCTAGGTTTATTACTGGTGTGTACATAGTTGAGGAGGTTTGAAGTATTAAAACTTCTGAATACAGCCAAGTTTAAATGTATGTACCATATTGATTTCAAGATAAGAATTATGTTTTAAGCAAAATGGATTAGAAATAAACAAATCAAGAAACCAAGAAGGATGAGGGAGAGGACAAGAGAGAGGGAGAATAAAAGGAAGAGAGAATGAAGAGAAGGAAGAAAGAAAGAGGAAATTATAGTATTCTTTATTAAGACAAAATAAGTATACATATTTGTTGCCCTTCTCTATGACCAGAGTCTACATTTCTATAAAACATGTGCAATATGATGGCTATGAAGAAATTCAAATGTTGGATATTCCATTATATACCAGTTTAAATTATTGTGGTTTAATAGTAATAATAACAATAATAATAATTTAGTGAGGGCTTACTATATACTAGGCACTATTCTAATCTCATTCCTTGTATTTGATCATTTGATCTTGGCAATAACCTTATGTGGATGATATATATCTTCCATTATTTAGTAGGTGAAAAATAAAGGCACAGGGAAAGGTTAATAACTTGATCTGCATCACACAGCTAGTGACTTGCAGAGGACTTCTAGAGCCCAAAATCTTAGTCACTACAGCATACTAAACAGTATGGTCTCTTTCTGTTATCTTCCACAAAGAGATGAAAATATCCTGCCCTCTGTTTAGTCATTCTGATGGATTGCTCAGTCTCTTGTTGCAAGAGAAGGTGAGCTAAGGTCTGGAGGAGATATCAGGGCTATATTGGGTATAGAATCCAAGTACCTATGCCTCCCCCAAAAGATAATATACTTATTTGATTTTACTATCTTTTATTATTTATATCATCACAAGCAAAGTATATGTTCTTCATAGGCACTTTAAAAATAGATATACAAAATAATAAAAATAATTAAGAAAAATTTTAAAAGTAAATCATAAAAAAGAATTAAAGGGTGTATAATCTACATCCAGCCAAAAATAACCCATATATATATAACCCATATATGTCTGTGTATGTACACAAACACACACACACATACAAACACACCACACAATCGACCACCTGGGTAAAAGATGTTAAGCAAAGCTCAGATATAATAAGATACAATGGGAAAGAAAAATAAAACAAAGGTGTTGATCAACAGTAAGCACAATGTGAGAAAGCAGAATGGTATATCTTGGCTTCCAAGATGCTAAGGTGATCTTTAATAGGAGGAAAGATTCTGGAAGAATCTACTCTACTCTAGTTTGCATTACTCTAGCTACTCCTGGAAAACAATGTTTAGCCATGGGACCACACAAGATATTGACAAACTAGAATGTATCTACAAGAAAATACCTGGTATAGTATAAGGATATGAAATCATGTCAGATTAGGAAGAATTGATGGAAATTGGAACTTAAAATACTGAGAAGTCCAGATGCCTCTAATTTCCGTTTTCAGACAGCTGAAGAACTGTTATATGAAATAGCAATAAGACCTATATTATTACAAAACCCAAATTGAGAGAATTTTCCAGTATTCATGATGAGAACAAGGGTGGAATTTGTAGCCTGTAAAATTAGTGAGTTCTCTTTCAGTGAAAGTGACTGAGCAAAGATATTGCACATACACTTGTTTAAAATGTTGTAGAGAGAATGAAATCTTTGGAGGAAGTCAGCAGGTCTTATCTTAGTCCACTTTGGACTGTTATAACTCAAATACCATAGACCAGGTGGCTTAAGCAATGTAAATTTATTTGTCATGTTTTCATAGACTGTTATATCCAATATTAAGGCGCCAGCATATTCAGTGTCTAGCATAGGTCCACTTTCTGGTTTATAGATGGTACCTTCTCTCTGAGTCCTCTCTGAGTCTCTTTTAGAAAGACACTAATCCCATTCATGAGGGACCTACCTCCAAAAGGACCCTCCTCAAATACCATTACCTTGGGGGTTAAATTTCAACATATGAATTTTGGGGGTCTATAATGGGTCTGAAAAATACCCCTTTTACTCTGAATGTAGGGTATTTATACTTGCGTCAGGTATTTAAACACCTGGAACCTTAGGTGTGACCCTAGGCAAACATGTGAAGGTAATCCATCTTGTGAAATAAAATGAAATTTTGTGGTTGTGTTATGGTTTGAGTATGTTCTTGGTTCTCATCCACACTGCAACAAGGAATTGAAAGGCAGAGACACAGTAGTGAAGCAGAGTGATAGTTTTATTTGGAAACACACCAAATGAGGAGCAGGCCAGAGTCAAGGTAGACAAAAGCACTGAAACTTTAGGGGAGGGTCTGTTTATCATCACCTAACCAGGAGGCACTCCTTTTGATTGACAGGTGAGGTCATTTGATTGACAGCTCTAGTTATACATCCATTCCTCTTGGTGTGCAAGTATTTTCCCAGAATGCACACAGAAATGTTTATGGAGGGGGAGCAAAATCACAATTTTAGTTTAAGGAGATTATGAGGATCTGTGGTTTGGGTAGTTCCTAGTTCTGTTCAATTGCACCCTGTTGGGACCAGTGCAAACTGGTTTGGCCTGGTCCCAATAAGCAAGAAGTTATCTCCCTATAAAGCCATTGTTGTCTTCATATGGGACCCCCTACATGGGCAGATTGTGGGAAGTTTTTTTCCTTAAGCCTTATCCTCTCCTTCCTCAGCTGTGAATGTCTATCTTTCTACCTAATATTCTTAACCTTCCACCTTCAAGCAGTTGGGACACAATTCTTTGGGCATTGGTGTGACGAATCCTCTGGCTGCTTCCTGCTGATGGAAAGGTCCCAATGCTTTCTCTCTGTCAGTCAGGGTTTTGGATTTATGACTGGTTGATTAAGTCCTCTGGGGCCTGGAATATGGTATACTATGCCCAGATTTATGTTCTATTTGATCCAAATTTCCCATACAGATGCAGAGTAAGGATGTCTGAATTGGCTGATAGATCTTGAATAGCCTGAAAATGGAAAGAGAAAAATTGAATAAAGAGGTTAAGTAAGGAGAGTCCAGTGGAAAGGGCTATGACTAGTAAAACTAGGGGAAATGCCAAGGGTAGAAGGAGGGACATCACTGCCCCCATGCATGATTTCCAGCTTAAGGCTGCCCTGCCCAAAGTTTGAATCTTATCTGCAGATTCTAGGATACTGCAGATGTCTTCCTGTACTTGGCCTGAATGATCTACAAAGAGCATTCTTCCCTTAGACATAGGAAGGATCCTTTCTCACTTGCAGTGAGGAAGTTTAATACTCTGCAGTTTTGAAGAGCCACCCAGCAAGTGAGTTTAACTGGCTCTGAAGCTCCATCAAGGCAGCAGCCATTTTCTGGAAATTCTCATATATTTCCTGTGATAATTAGGATTTAATCCCTAGGAAGGAGCCTCCAGTGGCTGCCCCTGCAGTTCCCAGGAGAGCTGTGAACCCCACTGCAAGTGGGAAAAGGGGTCTTGCCCATTTAGTCAACTCTGATTGGTGATATACTGGATAAGGGAAGGATGTACAGGCAATAGCCAAGGACATGTCTGTTACTATAAACCCAAAGAGCAGCATCCAGTCCACTTAAGAGGAAGCGTAAAATAGGCTCTATGTCCACACACCCAGTAGTCCCGAAGAGGGGGACAGGTGGGCAGCAAAAGAGGTAATGAACAGGGTAATAAAGGGCAGAATGGCTGGCTACCAATTAATCCCAAGATAATGCAGGTTCTTGAGGTAAGGGGTCCAGAGAACGAAGTCGGAGTAGACGGCCCCAGTTCCAAAAGGATATTTACTGTCCTACCTGCTTCAGCCATTGGTGCCCTTGGCTCCAGTCCAGTGATGATGATCTCCTGTGGTGGGGCTAACTGAGCGGGGCCACATCAGTCCTAGATGAGCATTTGCAGGCCTGGGGCTGCCTCGGATCCCCACTCCCTTCAAATTTGAGGGGTAAAGGGCAGCCCAGGGCCCTGCCTTTCCACATTTTGTGCAGACAGTGACAGGTGACCTGTTCTTTTGGGGACCATCTTTGGTACAATGTCCCACTTGGCAGTAGATTTAGCACCTTGTGGAACCAGCCTTGGATGTGGTTGGAGTGCCAAGGAGCTCCCCTTGGTCCTGTAGGGCCCCCATTATCTGGACATGCCTACTCACTTTTTCATTGCTCCTCCTGATAACTCACCTCTTTCCTCCTTTCCTCCTGATCCCTGGCCTCCACAACCTGCTCTTGGTTTTAAAACACTGAGGCTGCTGTGATAAACATGTCATCTCTCATAACCTCTAAGTCCTGAGCTACCTTTTTGGAATTTCCTCCTAATATCTGGTGCTCACTGGGTCAGAAATGTATCTTTTAGGATGACCCTGGCCTCATATGAGCTTAAGTCCAGATTGTTATGTTTAATGAGTGCCTCTTTAAGCCTCTGTAGAAAGGTGCTCTTGGGTCATAGCAGAGATTATCATATAGCTGATGAGCTTCTGTCTACCAGCCTTAAGCCTAGTCTTTATGCAAATCAAATGATCCCCAAACCATCACTTGTAAGACTTATTATAGTCCCATCTGGGATCCATGGAAGGAATAGCTGTGTTCCCACTGAGAGAATTAGGATCTGTTAGGTGTAAGCTATTTGCAAATTTCATTTCCCTCAATCTACTCTTTCTAGTTCTGTGTCTATGAGTGTCTGAGTCAGGAAGACCCAGACATCTCTCCATGTCAAATCATGGGCAACTGTTACATGTTGGAAATGTTCTATATAACCATCACTATTGTCAGTGTAGCTTCTGAGGTCTATTTGCAGTTGTTTAAGTTAGGTGAGAGACAAGGGCTTATGCACAAGTTGGGTACCAAATTCTCCTTCTGCCTCAAGTGGGAAGACCCTCTGTGGAAGTAATAGTTGTTGTCCCATAGTTGGGCAGCTCTCCAGATCAGGGGGACATCTGGGGGCATTTGGGGGACATGGAATATGGGAATATTTGGGACTAGCAGGGTGTTTGGGGACTGAAGACCATAGGGGATTGCAGTCTGGTGAAGGGAGCCCAGGGTATGAGGACAAAGTGGGACAGAGTAGAGGTTTCTCTGAGGGCATTGGCTTGTTTGGACCTCTGCCCTGTGTAGAAACCTTAGGTTCTGGGGTTTCCATTGGCTTGCTGGGATTTATACCCTCCATAGAAGCCCTTGGTTTTAGGGTGTATCCCCCTGTGGAGGGCAGTGGCTTGTTTGGACCTATACCATCCACAGAAGGCCTAGGTTCTGGGGTGTCTTGGGGGAGTCCGGAGGTGAGTAGAGCCAGCATTGTTAGTTTGCATTTCTGGAAAAGATCTCTACTGTCCTAGAGAAGAAAGCCTGGACACAGGGAACCTCTGGCCATTTATCTTGCCATTTGCAGAATAGGTCAAATCACAGGATGATGTTGTAATTTAGGCTCACTTCTGGTGGCCAAGTTTCCCCACTGGGTAGTTTGTATTGGGACCAGGATATTGTGCAGAAGAATTTGAGCTTTGATCTCCTAAGGGTCTGGGGGGTTAAAGCATTTGCAGTGTTGGAGTATACAACCCAAGGGGCTATCACAGAGAGTCAAGTGTGGGTTCCCCATCTAGGATGAATGGGAAGAAGGACTAGTGAGTACAAAAACCTGGTATTCCAAGGTCATCACTCAGTGGTCTAGCGTATGTCTAGCTCTAAATAGTGCTCTGGACAGGTATCCCCACCATTGCATTTGTGATAGCCAGTGAAAGGGTACCTTTTCATTGCTGTCAGTTCCCATATATCTAGATCCAACCTGGCGGGGAGGCCCTAGCACTCAATTAGGGCAAGGCTCATGATCAAAGGTGGAGAGTCCATGTGATGCCTCTTGGACATGCCTGGGGCATACCCTACTCTTTGAAATCTGCTGGAAGGACAGCATCCTCAAGTGGGAATGCTCCCGGCTCCAGGATTCCCTAGAGACCTCATACATTAAGCAGTAACTTTGCACTGAATGAGTGATATCTGTGATTTTTTACCCATGTAAGAAAGGGCATGGGTAGATCTATTCCAATCAATATGCAAAGGAAATAGGAGAATAGGATTCTGGAGAAGTGACCCTCAAGCAATCTTTGGTCTCCATAGCTGCTGGGTCTCTGTTGGTCAAGGTGGCAGCAACTACAAGTACCAGGACAAAGGAGGAAGAAGAGAAGAGAGGCAGCTCTCAGCTGAGCTCTCACAGACATCAAAAGGCATAACTGGAGGGTTCTGGTCAAGTAAGCCTCCCAGAGATCCATGAGCCTCATCAAGGGACATTAGGAAGATGTCTGAGTCAAGGTCTGGACCCAGAGAGAGTGCCAGACTAGTTAGGAAAGATCATCTCCAGTTGCCTAATGGGTTAATGCAGCTGTGAGAAAAAAAAAACTGCTGTGCCAGGGAAGATGTTTTGGCCCTAGGCTATGTTGCTCCTGTAGGCTGACTAAGCAGAAGAGCAGATTCATGATGGGAGGTCAGAGTTAAGTGGACCTGCATATCTCATCAAGAGTGAATGTCTCTTCCCCTCTAAATGGAAAATAGAGCAAATGTAATAATAGAAAAGACTCTAAGCAAGAAAGGGACAAAGGGTCATGGAATCAAGGTAAGTAAGAAGACTTTTAGCTCTGTTGGGTACTGAAGAAGAGAGTAAAGGGAGAAATCTCAGGCTGCTTTGTGTGACATTCCTGAGGACCGAAAGCCCTGCCTCCTAGGGAGGGTTTCCCTGCTAGGTGAGCAGAAGAGGCAACTGCCTCTGGCCTGGTCTGGTAGACATCTTGTGGCTAAGGGGATCATGAAGTGAGGGTCTCCAGGGGGTCATCCCAATTAGCCTACCAGCAGATAACCCAAAAAGCTTGGAAGAAGGGGAAAAAATGCAGTGAGTAGGAGAAACTTGAGAACAACAACAACAACAACAAAAGCCTCTGCATGGATATATTAAATACTGCTTGGGAATTTGCTATGGGGTTGGAAGTGGGTGCTTTTACCATATGCTTCTATTGTGCTGACATTTTCTTGCAGTCAGTGGGATACCTAATGCAATCCTCCCTGTCCATGACTGACATAACCTATTATGGGAGTCTTCTTCCACTGAGCACTCTCTGGCCTTTAAGTGCTCACCCACATCCAGGATGTGGCTTTTTTATTTTTTGGCCTTTGAGAGACAGAGAAAGAAGGGAAGGATTCCCAGAGAACAGGCATACAGTGAGTACCACCAACCAAGGTTGAGACATAAGTGGCTTAGCAGAGTGGTGATTCAAGTGTGGTCCAAGTCACAGCACCAAATATGTTATTGGTTGAGTTTGTTTTCCTTGCTGCTTGCCCTCACTGCAACAAAGAATTGAAAGTCAGAGACACAGTAGTGATGCAGAGTGAATATTTTATTTGAAAACACTACAAGTGAAGAGAGGGCCAGGGTTAAGGCAGACAAAGAGGCCAAAACTTTAGGGGAGGGTCTATTTATCACCATCTAGCTGGGAGACACTCCATTTGATTGACAGGGTGAGGTCATTTGATTGATAGTTCTAGTTATACATCCATTCTTCTTGGTGTGCATGTCTTTTTCCAAAATGCACCAAAAAAGCCCACTGTGGGGGAGTAAAACTGCAACTTTATTTTAATAAGATTATGAGGAGGTGTGGTTTGGGGAAATCTTAGTTTTGTTCAGTTGTACCCTGTTGGGACATGGTTGGGACTGGTTTGGCCTGGTCCTGATAGGCAAGAAGTTTCTTCCTGAAAAGCCTGTGTTGTCTTCACATGGGACCCCCTAAATGGGCAGAGTTTGGGCAGTTTTTTTCCTTGAGTCTTATTTTCCCCTTCCCCAGCTGTTCTTGTCTGTCTTTCTACCTAACATTCTTAACAATTGTCCATAGTGGTCCCACAGGCAAAAGACTATAGGCTATGCAAACTGCATAAACCCAAGTCATCAATATCAGCTCCTCCTGTGCTATGAAGATGTCCTGAAGCTATTCTTGCCTATGTCACATGATTCACAGCCCCTCACCCCTCACCCATTACCAGAGAAAAATCAGCCTGGAATGCTCAAAAGAAGAAGATAAACTGGTCTGTTTCTTGTGCCTTTAGTAGAATCCTTTAAGAGAATAATGAGAAATCCTAATCATTGCTTCCTCTCACACATGGATGGCATCAGAATATTGATTATCTGTTCTTTGGAGACACTGTCCTCATGTATTGATTAACAAAACCTCTTTCTTGCACTCACCCCCTGTTGTAAAAAAAAAAAGTATTTAAGATGTTCCCAAACAAAGGGGCTTTGGAACAGTTTATCAGAAAATGCTGATGGGCTGCTTTTAGGCCATGATCCTCAGTAAGACACTGAATGAACTTTTCTCTTAAATGCAGTAGTTATTTGATTTCAGTCAATGATTTTATTTTTAAATACTCTTTTCCTTTGCTGGCATCTTTTTCATTGCTATCTTTGGCTGTGCAATAAACCCCACACTCCACCTCATCTAATTCTAGAAGCTCAGGTCTCTCCTGCTCTTTTCCTAGACTTCTCCCGTAGTCTTCTTTCCTATTTCCTTAGTTCCTAGTATTCAGGCAGAAATCCAAGCAAAGTGGGTTATAATAGGCTAATGGTTTTATACAAATGAATAAAATATGTGTGTTCTGTCAGTGATACCACCTGTGCAGTCAATCAAGGAATGCAAGGCAGTTCAGAACAGAGTCAAACAACTCTGCTGATTTCAGGTCCTAAAAAGAGGGATGAAGAATGAAGAGAAGTATGCCACCAAATGAGGGTTATAAAAAGGTTTTTTCCATATAATTCCTCTAACACATTCCCCTTACCAGTGAATCATAACCAGCAGGGAAGACCAGTTATAGATTTCTTCAAAATATCAAGGGAAAGTTTATGGAATCTTCACTGTCAGAGATCCATAAAAAGAGCATAAATTAACCTTTCTGGGATGATAATAAAACCTCTGGGTATTGTAATACTCAAAGCCCTTCATACACATAATTTCATATAAGTCTTTCAAAACTCTGTGAGGTAAGTGAGATGGGAATAATTATTCTAATTTTACAAATGAGAAACTTGAGGCTCATAATATGTAAATAAGTGGCTTACATTACCTATGTCTAATTAAGAATAGAAACAGGAAAAAATTAATTCATGTGTTCTAAAGTCATTGTTAGTGATATTTTCTAAGACAATATTTTTTAAATTACTAATGCACATTTATTGAATGCTCACTACATAACTAGTCCTGAATTACACAATTTATATATATCATCCCATGGAATCCTTTGGGAAACACTATGACATAAGTATTATGCCACTGTTACACATGTGGATACTGACGCTCACTGAGATTAGTGACTTGATTCCGATTATGTAACAGGTAAGTGGAAAGGCTAGGATTTCAGGCCAGATTTGTTTAACTATTAATTCCACACTATTTTCTCTTTGAAAGCCACCATCTGTGAATCACACTGGTCTTAGAGAAGAGTTGGTTATTTTTAAGCTCTGCATTTCTAATATGACCTTCTCTTTTCAATAATTTGTTTAATTCACACACAGCTTTAATTTCTTATTTTAGAAGCTCAGATACCTAAGCACTAAAAATAGACACTTTTAGTTTTAAAAATATTTAAAACAAATAATACACATGAAAAATGGTTAATTAAATATATATTACTTAATATATGATGCATATGATAGAAAATAAAGAATACATAAGGGAATAGAGTGAAGAGCAAGTTTCCTTTTCAACAATGAAACCCCATCCTTGAGTTCTCCAGCAACCCCATCCTTCATGCTTACAGTCCTTCAAAAAGCAACCATGCTTACCAATTTCTAGTATAACTGTCTAAGGATATTCTATTATTTTTCATGTAATTATATGTATATGTGTTTACATGTATATGTAAATATCAGTATAAATTTAAATATAAATATGCAACATACATGATGTATATGAACACATGCAAGTATCTATGGAAAAAAGTAAAATTCCTACAAGTGGAATTTTCTGGAGCTCATGGTATGCACATTTATTACTTTGATATATATTGCCAAGTTTTACTCTTAAAAAGTTGTATCAATTTAAGTCCTACTAACAATTTGTTATAATGCCTGTTTCCCCATGGCCATTACAACATAGTATATAATCAAACATTTAGTGTCAAAATTATAGGCAAAAAAATGACATCTCATACATTTCTGTACATATTTTCCTGGTATTGATGTTGCACTTCATTTCATATGTTTAAAAGCCATTTTTATATTCACACAAACTTTCTATATATGGACTGTGCTTATTTTTTGTGGGTTATTGTTTTTTTCTTTTTGGTTTTTCAAATTTTTTTTATCATAAGGAAATAGTGCCTTGTCAAATGTATATTTTACTTTGTACTTTTGCCCTGCCATTTGCACTTTTTGTATTTATTTATGGTACATTTTTCAATACCTATAACTTAAAATGTTATAAAGTCACATGTATCAAATTTTTAATGTTTTTTAGCTTTTGTGTATTGCTGAAAAGTCTTGAACCATTCCAGGGTTATTTAAATAAATTCCCTATATCTTTTTTTTTTTGAGAGGGCATCTCTCATATTTATTGATCAAATGGTTGTTAACAACAATAAAATTAGGTATAGGGGACTCAATGCACAATCATTAATCAACCCGAAGCCTAATTCTCAACAGTCTCCAATCTTCTTAAGCATAATGAACAAGTTCTTACATGGTGAACAAGTTCTTACATGGTGAACAGTGCAAGGGCAGTCATATCACAGAAACTTTCGGTTTTGATCATGCATCATGAAGTATAAACAATCAAGTCAGACATGATTATTCATTTGATTTTTATACTTGATTTATATGTGAATCCCACATTTCTCCCTTATTTTTTTTAATAAAATGCAGAAGTGGTAGGTAGATGCAGGATAAAGGTAGAAGACATAATTTAGTGCTGTAAGAGGGCAAATGTAGATGATCAGGTCTGTGCCTATAGACCAAGTATTAATCCAAGCTAGACAAGGACAACAAAACATCCACGGATGCAGAAGATTTCTCTCAAAACATGGAGAGTGAGGTTCTAAGCCTCACCTCTGTTGATCCCCAATTTCTCACCTGATGGCCACCCTGTGACTGTGCCTGTCTTAGGTTGTTCCTCCCTTGAGGAATCTTACCCATCTCTGGCTAACCAGCCATCTTCCAGGGCCATACAGGGAAATGTAAAGTTGGTAAGTGAGAGAGAAGCAATATTGTTTGAAAAGGTTAGCTTTTTACTTCTTTGCAGATTTATGCCCTGTGGCTTCTATGCCCAGCATTTGTCTTGAGGTATCTTTACCACTTGGAAGAATTATGATACTCAGTAATTTTCAATATGAGGCACGAATTCTACTAAAGGACTGTAATTAGGAAGGAAGAAGAAAAGCTATAGAAGTAGCAGACAGAAGAAAACAAGGGAAGATTGATTATTTCTTTGACATAACTTCTTGTACAGTAACATAAGCATGTATAGGTTTTAACAAACTATTAATTAAATTGCATACACACATTAACAGAATAGGAATACAGATACATAACAAAAGCAGACCTACAATTACCAGCCATATCCAGTGAAACCAAGAAAACCAGTTAGGTACCCTAGGCATTTGTGAAAATTTATCATTAATATGATGGATATTGTCTAACTGAATTTGAATAGTTTGAGAAAAATAAGACAAATTAAAACAACCCATTCCTGGGAACTGTTCACATCCCATATGTTCTTTTAACATTCCCTATATCTTTTATAATAACTAGCTTTTATAAAACTAGATTTGTGAAAGAACTATGACCAAACCACATAGTCTGATCTCAGAAATACATTATTTGAGTTGTTTCAAAATTTAAGTAAAGGTTTAAAAGAAAACCAGTTATAGAAATGCATGTTGGATAAATCTTAATTCAGTCATTTATTAGGATATACTCACCCAAAATTTGTGAAACATAGAACTACAGAATAGTTAATGTAAACTTTGGTTAGAATCATGAACATGGAAATATCTGGAGACAAAGAAAAGCCTTCCTCCACCAGACAGTTAAACAAAATTTTTGTGTACTTCTAATTGTAAATGAATGGTCAAAAATATTGCTGAAAGATGCTAAATGTTGCATTAATTCAGTATTTATCTTTTGTGGTGTAGAATGTTATAAGAGAATTGGGAGAGACAATAACTCAAACTAATTTATTTCCTCACAGAGAAGTTCATCTTGCTGACAGAACTGCTTTCCAAAGATAAAAGATGGAGGCACTCAGGCTGAATTAAGAATACATGAAGCATGCATGTATATACTCCTGCTAAACTCTGAAGGGCCTGCATGTTGGCAGAAATGACTCATTATGACTTAAACAGATATCCATCTGTAATATATTAAATAAACGAGAGGCTGAAATTACTTAACCAATGTTCAATATATTTACAGAAACAATAGGCTTTAAGAAAAGTAGATGCAGTTCTGTTTCCCTAGGATATTTCAAAAATTCATTCATTAGATGAATAAAAAACAATTTTAATGCAATTTAAGTAGTAGATGAGAGACTCAGCTTTAGGACTGTGAAGAAAACTGCTTTATTTTGGCATGCTTAGTGGTGTCTCTTAAAACATTTCTTCTAAAGATTGTTAAATTAGATATAGTTCTTTCTTTAGTCTTTACATCCACTTTAGAATTAAGATACAAAGTTGAGATTTACCTGTATTATTTTGCCTTATCATTCACAATAAAGATGAAGGCCAGGAAATGGGAAGAATGTACACAGTAGCTTCATGAATGGCTAAAGTCTGCTAAAGCTGAAAGATAAGGTGTTTATCAATTTGCAGTCTCCTTCTCCTAATTTTTTAATAGTCTGTTGGGTTACAAAGATGTAAGAAAGTTGTCAGGTCACATATGATCAGCAAAGAATGGGAACATCAGTGGAGAATATATGCCACAAGGACGCTCATTTTACCAGGGACTGACCCAGGTGAAGTTGTTAAATAGGTAAGGCATATCTTTGCTGTCTGCCGGGCCCCCTTCATGCTGTCACTTTGCCCCTCTTGTGGCACCATGCTACAGATCTCTTTCACTGTTGTTTTAGTGTTACCAGCAGTGAAGCCAACTTCTGCTGAGACAAAAGCTGCTGAATTAATAGCACTTTAAATCATCACACAGTACACATATAGAAACTCAGTCAGAAAAAAAAAATGCTGATCCATAGCCCCAGTTTAGGGAATAAAGGCATGAGCTTTAAAATAAAATGCAGTCCCCACAACTTACCTTTGTGACCTCAAAGAAATATCTAAATCTTTCTGATGTTAAGTAATCTCATTTGTTGATTAGAGGTACTTAACTCACAGGGATATTCAAATAATTCAATTAGAAAATACATAAAAATTGCCTAAACTCCTTAGTATGAAATTTAATAAACACTATTGTTACTTGATTATCCTACCCTCAATTTTGTGATGTGTACATGTCTAACCCAGCACCTACCACATAGTGGGTACCCAATAAATGCTAGTTTGAATCTGAAAGGCATGTGATTTATCTGTTTCACAGTAAACTGTTAGTAACAGCAATTTAGTTTATTTGTTTAGGATGAAACAAATTATTTTGTTTATTCATTTGAAGGAAAAATTTTTTTACATGGTAATACCTTAACTCAAACTCATGATTTTTAAGAAGTGCATATTCTACAAATATAGCTGAGCAGAGAAATTACTTAGGATCATGAGAGCGAAATTTCCTTCATCCATCAGGTCCAAACATGAGCTTGATAATTATGTAGAATCACTGTGGTTAGGAACGTGGACTTTTGATTCAGAATGATTTGAATTCAAGTCCTGGCTCTATGGCCTTCTGGCTATGTGACCTTGGGTAAGCCATTTAATATTTCTGAGCTTCATGTCAGAACTCAATACGTGTTTTTTATTGTTGTTAGTTGAGAAATAATATTGCATTTAACATCACCTGTAAGTACAGAACACAGAAATTCTGCAGTATAAGCACACCCCCTCAATGGATCCAAATGGAAGAAATGACTATCTAGAGTCTCAACAAGCTCAATGCAATACATCTCACAGCACAGATATCAGGGGTTGTATGTCTGCATCACTTGTACTTGTAGACACACCTCCTGAAGCCTTTCACAAGAGCTTTATATTATTGCACTTTTAAATCATGGTAAATTCATTTCCTGATAATCAATACAGATTACAATTTGATCTAGAAAGGTGAGGGCATTATTAAAAGAAATGATTCCTTTCAGACACTCCTAGTAACCTTAAATTCGTGTACAAGTATAGTAGGAAATAATATCCAACAAAAGTATGTACCAAAAGTACTCTATTATTCTGGTTTTTTTGCCTTGGCATGTGTCAGAAGTTAATCATATTTTAAAATATATTCATTTCTAATTAAGTGGCTGGAAAGCCAAAGGTCTTTTAGAAAGAACCTGAATCAGCAACACAATACAATAAGCCTTAATGTTCTAGAATCTAGTACCCATCGGTACTTTACAAGATTTACAGAATTTTTTTCTCACTAAACTCTGCAACCTGCCTACTATTGGATGTGAATGTTTTGCTTTTCAGAGGTATAAAATTTGAAGTGCTCTTCATAACTAAACCCTTAGTGTTGATAGTCACAAGATGTGTCAAAGCTGGGAGCTATCCTCTCTTCCCTTAGCAAATAAAATGTGAATAAATAGCAGAGCAATGAAAAAATGATAAACACCTACTTTCAGACATTCTTACCCTGTCAATTCAACCAAACAACAGGGTGTCAAACATCACATTATTTTTTTCCTATTGATCCAATAAATTATTTTTGATCATATTCCTCAGTTTGTCTGCAAATGTCACTGAAGGAACCCTGACTCATATACATAGCTGACCACAACACGGTGATTTAGTAGACAGTTTGGTCATGATATGTTGGTACCATCATTGAAGTAACTCTGCAGCATAAATAGTTCTTTAATTTCTGCAAGTAAAATATAAGTTATCTCGATTTCACATGCTGGAGAAACTAAACAACATAAAGGTTGCCATCCAGAGCACCTCTTCTGTATTAGATCCTGAGGCTGGAGACACAGATGAATAAAAATATACCCTAGAGATTTTCAGTAGCTGGTGAAGAAGGCAGATTCGTAAACATGTAGCAGTAAAAGGGAAAGTATTATGATGGGATTATATCTCAAATCCTATGGAACCCCAGAGGGAGAACCAGTTCTTGCCTTGGATAAAAATTCTTAAAAGAAATAGGGAAAGGAACATTATAGCAAAAGGAGCAGGATATGAAAAGGTAGATAAGTGAGAAATGAATGGGATCTTCAGGGAACTGTAAACCATTTAGGGAGTGGCTGAAGTCAGGGCTGGTTTCATGGCCATGTGACCTATGTAGTTGAATTCCACCCCCAATTCAGCAGGGCTCCTTACTTGATTTAATAAACTGTCTTCACCAATTAGAAATTGTTAAATTTTGAAAAATAGTTTTGCACTGGTCCCCACATTACATAGCTAGACCTGGCTTTAGTGAAGTGTAACTATGGACTGAGTATTGAAAAAGAAAGCTGGAAATAAGGTAGGTAATAGCCCAGTCATGAAGCTTACGGTATGTTCTGTCGAAGA
This sequence comes from Manis pentadactyla, assembly GCF_030020395.1. Taxonomy (NCBI): domain Eukaryota; kingdom Metazoa; phylum Chordata; class Mammalia; order Pholidota; family Manidae; genus Manis; species Manis pentadactyla. Next base: position 74,702,492 of record NC_080038.1, read on the forward strand.
GTTTCTATTTTATTCTACAGATAATAAAGAATCACTAAAAAAAAAAAAGGAATTGCTAGATTTTAAGCAAGAGAGTGGCATAAAATTTTAATCTTTCCAAAACATTTTGTAAGGATTGCATATATAAAGAAAATCAGAGGGTGGGGACTGTTAAAAGAATATTAAAAATTTAAGTTGAAAGATAATTGAAGGCTCAAAATAAGACAATGGCAGTGGATATGGAGAAAAGGCGGCTATCCCCTAAAACTCACAACATTGGGAACAAATACCAACGATGACTGAATTTAATTATTGTCCAAGTCTGGGTGTTCTGTTGATGTGGTAGCAATGTTTTGATGAGCAATGAAATAGAGAAAATACTTTATAAATTATATATTTATTTCTTGAAATATATTTTTGCCCTCATTTCACCAAAATCATTAATTATATATTTTTTATTATTATTTTCACATCATTCATGTTCTTTTGCAGGATTCTTAAATATAACAGGGTGCCTTGAGTCATAGTAATTTCTAGCTAGTTTTTCATAAATTTTAATTTGGAGAAACCTCTCAGCTGTAATAAGTGGAATTGTCAATAAATTCTTAATTCTTAGGTAATACTTAGATTAAGAAATGAACCATTAAATCAGTTAGCCTTCCTTGTATAATATACATTTAGTGACTTAAAACAACAATCATTTATTACCTCAGGATTCTGTAGTCCAGGGGCTTAAGCTAGAATTAGCACATAATAAAAATGAACTACAAAATATACCAGCCATTTTTTTCAGTTAGCCACAGTAATTTATTTCACATGTGATGGACAAACACTGTAATGGTATTATATATGATAAGGTATTGTTATTATGTATTACGAGATATTTTAATTTCATCACATAAACCTGCATGCCTAATATTGTTATTTTCAGTATTTCCAAGGCAATATTTAAATCCATAGATTATTTCATAATTTATTCTTTCAAACTTTTCAATGCTTGCATATTATAATACAAATGATTATAGCTCTATATTGTCCAGGTTGTTCAAATTTCTTTCAATCAAGACTATATCATGACTCAGAATAAACTATAGGTCATCCTATAGAACAGCTTTTATACAGATTAACTTGGGCAATATTTTATGTGAATCTTTCTTTTTATGGTCGTGCAAAATATTTTTTAATGTTATTATTTTTAGAATGGCACTTTTGTTGCATATTTTCATGCAGTTCCATTCAATAAATATTTTCTTTATTTTAAAATGTTTGATCCCTTTAAATATGAAATAAACAATAGATGTTTTCTTTAAGCTCCTGTTAAAATTATTAATAACAAGCAACAGTTTCATACTAATAACAGTGAGTAAAGCAAATTTAAAGTTAGTTTCATTATCACTAAAGCAAGAAAGTGGCATAATATTCTTTATTTAACAATTTTCTGTTGTTTCACTTAATTCTTCCAGCATATTTTGTCTAAACTAAATGTAATTATTTTAACAGCATTTAAATGACATCTCACCATGTGTCTAAAGATGGTTGTAAGGTCAAAATTGATATATGTTAAATTAAGATGTTTTATCTTTGGACATACCCATAAATTACCATATATAACCCTTTCAATTGTTAAAATAAAATATCATTACAGTCAGAACAGTTGAAGCCATATCTCCTAGTATCAAATTGAATATTTTCAATATGTTCTCTGTACATGGCACACAAAAATTGTTCCTGTGATTTCAGCCAAAATTTTGTCACATACACCTTTCTTTGAAAACCAAACTTATTAAAATTATTAACAGCCTCACTCTCAACAATTTTATAAATTCATGCCTAAAATTGAAAATGGCTTATTTTTATGTTTCTATCAAAAATCAAAATATGTACTTTATAAATTAAATGTCAATTATTCTACCTAAATTTTCCTTCCTACAATCTAGTTTTGCTGAATAAAATTTACTTTTAAAATTATACATATATTTATTTTCTTACTTTTTAATCTGTTAAATTAAAAATCTCATTTTCAATTTTCCAACCTAGTGATAATTTAGTTTATTCATTTTTATTCACTTTACAGGTTTGGCAAAGAGATTTCAAAATGGTATCTAATAAGTCTAAAATCTTTGTTTTTTTAAATAGTGTGCATTATTATGCTTTCTAAATATTAGACACATAATTTTAAGATTATGACAACTTTCTATATTTGCTTTACTTGTCTTTGTTGAACAAAACTTGTTTATTTAGACTTTTTTCACTTCCAGTAGTTGCATGAATGCAAGTGACATTCTTTTAGTTACAAAACTATGTCAGTGTCATAAATACTCTCTGAAGGATTGGTTGTAAAATGTGTGATGAGTGATAAAACACATTGTTTTTGAATGTAGAATACAAAATCAATTTTCCACAGTTCATTTTTCACTTGAAAGAATATTGGTGCAAAATGAAATACCAAATATTCTGCTATTCTTCTCTAATTGGGGGAAAATATAGCATTAATGAAATTGAACTATGCTTTGTTAGAAAAAATCTTATGTTGTCATGAGGATATTATAGTCATTTTCCAGGATAATAGTAAAGATTAAGAGGTTTCATCATTCACTTTTCTGGATTTCATGAATATCATTTTCTTTATCATCTTATGGTCCTGCCAGAGTTGCATGTGCTGCTTCTAAATTGTGAATTTGGTATTTTTTCTTTTTCATTTTTGATCAATAATCAAATCTCTCATAGCAAAAAACAATTCAAGAATTTCATCTGACCTACTCAAAATTATTTTTCTTTTTCATTGTTTTGATCAATAATCAAATATCTGTATAGCAAAAAATGAATCAAGAATTTAATCTGACCTATTCAAATTGGGAACTTGATGAGAATAATTTCCTTGCTAAAATTTCTTGTTTAGATCAGGAATTAGCTTTATATTAAATAAAGTATGCACAATGTCCTATATATACTGTTAATGAATTTTGTGGGGTCATGTTCAACAGAAATCTACTCACTTTCATTGTTACTACTTGTTTAAAAATTGAACATATAATATATTTTTATTTATCTTTACCTTTACTTCTTTTCTATGTTCCACTTTCACATTATCTGTTTTCTCATCTTAATAATCTAAGACATTAAAAAATATAGTTGTTCTTCAAAGGGTACAAAATTTGAGTAAATTTCAACTAAAGTTAAATTTAACTAAATATTAAAAGCAAAATATAAAATGTTGTATATTTTAGTTTGCTTCTAAAACATTAAAAATGATTTATTGAATTTAAAGACAAAATACTAGTTATAATTAATGAATAACAAAGTTATAAGTTCAAAGTTATTCAAATATGTCTGAAATCCTTTTTTTGGCAACACTGAATCTTATTAAATGATTTTATAAAATAATCTATTTGTATGTGTAGCATTCTAATACTCATTTCTTTGCCAAAATAATCATTATGCTTAAATTAAACTACATCTAAATCTACATATATAAATACATAAGAGTGATATGTCTTCTTCCACCATGCAAAATGTTCCTCAGATGATATATGTGCATATTATAGGAATTCATGAGTAAATCTAGAAATACAGATTGAAACATGAAGAGAAACAAAAAAAATGTATGGTCAGCACCATTAAGAAAAAATATTTTTTATGCAAGAATTTGTGGCATTTATAATGTCTGAGAAAAGACGTGACAAGTTAACTTTTTACTTACCTAAGTAGCTCTGTTACCTAAATCATCCTCATTATCCAAAGTAGTGCCCATCTCCAACATTGATACAGTCCACAAATCTTCATGGCACTTGAATGCAGTCATCACTTGGCTTAAGGACATAGGTTAAGGATGTGGAAAGGGTTTCCCTGGGGCCAGAATAGCATTAACTGTGAGAGTAGATGTTTATAGCTATTGGTCATGTTATGCCAGGGCTGAGTACTGAATCATGTGATAAAAACTCTTCAATAAATTTCATTACTCTTTAATAAATTACTTTTTTGTGTTTTGGATATGAAGGATGCTCCATAGCATAGATCTCAATGTCTCAGAGTAATACAGATGAGCAAGGTGGAAAAAAATATTTTCAGGATAAAAATGACAGAATCTCATTGTGAATCACACTTGAGAAGTAAGAGATATGTTGAAAATAATTACCAGATATCTGGCTTAAGTCCCTAATGAATTCTGGTATAATTAATCAGGAAGTGATATACTGAAGGTAGAACATGTTTGGGTAAAGATAGTAATTTCAACATTGGCATGTTGAAGGAAGGATGACTCTGTGATATCAAGGTGGAAATAACCAATATGTTACTGGAAGTACAGTGTCAAGTTCTTAAGATCTAGACTTTGATAAAAAAATATTTCAGCTAATCAGGGTCAGAAATTAAAATATATACCGTATTAGCTGACAATTTTTGGTATAATTTACCCCAGATTTTATTACTTATAATTAAATAAGAGGAATACCAGGAACAATACACTTACTAGTGTAAGAATGTAACAATATACAGCAGCAATCTGTGTGTTGCAGTGAAAAGAGCAGAAAATTTATATTCATCCAACTCTGGAAAAGAATCTATGCTCTCCCAATGTTTAGCTCTAAGATCTTGGGCAGTTCAGTTAGCCTCTCCGAACCACAGATTCTTCATCTGAAAGACAAAATTAATATGTACTTCTATTAATTTAACTTTACTTTTGCTTGAGAGTGACAGAAAACCCTGACTCAGTTTAAACAATGCGATATGTATTATCTGACATAGGAAACTCTGACATAGGATAGATTCTAGGATTAGTTCATTTAATATCTTGGTGATACTATGAAAGACCAAGGTTCTTCCCAAGGTTTTACTTTTAGTCATTTATGTTTAGATCTCATCAGAGCAGGATAGCTGCAGCACTTTCAGGAATCAGGTACAGAAATGAAAATATCAATTTTTTAATGTTTTTACATTTTTTTATTAAGGTATGATTGATATACAATCTTATGAAAGATTCACATGAAAAAAACAATGTGGTTACAACATTGACCCATATTGTCAAGTCCCTACCCATACCCCAATGCAGTCTCCGTCCATTAGTGTAGCAAGATACCACAGATCCACTATGTGCCTCCTCTGTGCTACATTGTCTTCCCCGTGATCCCCCCACACCATGTGTACTAAACATAATACCCCTCAATCCCTTTCTCCCTCCCTCCCCACCCTTTGCTCCCATGCCCCTCCCCTTTGGTAACCACTAGTTCATTCTTGGAGTCTCTGAGTCTTCTGCTGTTTTGTTCCTTCAGGTTTGCTTCATTGTTATACTTCACAAATGAGGGAAATCATTTGGCACTTGTCTTTCTCCACCTGGCTTATTTCACTGAGCATAATATCCTCGAGCTCCATCCATGTTGCTGCAAATGGTAGAATTTGTTTCTTTCTTATGGCCAAATGGTATTCCATTGTGTATATATACCATATCTTCTCTATCCATTCATCTACTGATGGACACTTAGGTTGGTTTCATATATTGGCTATTGTAAAAAGTGCTGCAATAAACATAGGGGTGCATACGTCTTTTTGAATCTGAGAAGTTGTATTTTTTGGGTAAATTCCAAGGAGTGGGATTCCTGGGTCAAATGGTATTTCTATTTTTAGTTTTTTGAGGAACCTCCATATTGCTTTCAACAATGGTTGAACTAACTTACGTTCTCACCAGCAGTGTAGGAGAGTTCCCCTTTCTCTGCATCCTTGCCAGCATTTGTTGTTTTTAGTCTTTCCAATGCTGGCCATCCTTACTGGTGTGAGGTGATATCTCATTGTAGTTTTCATTTTCATTTCCCTGATGATTAGTTATGTGGAGCATCTTTTCATGTGTCTGTTGGCCATCTGAATTTTTTCTTTGGAGAACTGTCTCTTCATATTCTCTGCCCATTTTTTTAACCGGGTTATTTGATTTTTGGGTGTTGAGGCATGTAAGTTCTCTATATATTCTGGATGTTAACGTCTTGTCGGATATGTCATTTACAAATATATTCTCTGATACTGTAGGATGCTTTTTTGTTCTGTTGATGGTGTCCTTTGCTGTACAGAAACTCTTTAGTTTGATGTAGTCCCATGAGTTGATTTTTGCTTTTGTTTCCCTTGCCCGAGGATATGCAGTCAGGAAGAAGTTGCTCATGCTTATATTCAGTAGATGTTTGCCTATGTTGTCTTCTAAGAGTTTTATGGTTTCATGACTTACATTCAAGTCTTTTATCCATTTTGAGTTTACTTTTGTGTATGGGGTTAAACAATAATACAGTTTCATTCCTTGCATGTAGCTGTCCACTTTTGCCAATACCAGCTGTTGAAGATGTGTTATATGATATTCTTTATTATATATTAAGTGACCTTATATGGTTGAGTTTATATCAGGGCTCTCTAGTCTGTTCCATGGGTCTATGGGTCTGTTCATGTGCCTGTTCCAAATTGTCGTGATTATGGTGGCTTTGTAGTACAGCTTAAAGGTGGGGAGCATAATGCCCCTAGCTTTATTCCTTCTTCTCAGAATTGCTTTGGCTCTCCGAGGTACTTTGTGGTTTCATATGAATTTTAGAACAATTTTCTCTAGTTCATTGAAGAATGCTGTTGGTATTTTGATAGGAATTGCATTGAACCTAGAGATTGCTTTAGGCAGGATGGCCATTATGACAATATTAATTCTTCCTATCCATAAGCATGGGATGTGTTTCCATTTATTGGTATCTTCTTTAATTTCTCTCATGAGTGTCTTGTAGTTTTCAGGGTATAGGTCTTTCACTTCCTTGGTTAGGTTTATTCCAAGGTATTTTATTTTTTTGATGCAATTGTGAATGGAGTTGTTTTCCTGATTTCTGTCTCTGTTAGTTCATTGTTCGTGTATAGGAAAGCCACAGATTTCTGTGTGATAATTTTGTATCCTGCAACTTTGCTGAATTCAGATACTAGATCTAGTAGTTTTGGAGTGGATTCTTTGGGGTTTTTTATGTACAATATCACACCATCTGCAAACAGGAACAGTTTAACTTATTCCTTGACAATCTGGATGCCTTTTATTTCCTTGTGTTGTCTAATTGCCATGGCTAGGACCTCTAGCACTCTGTTGAATAGAAGTGGGGAAAGTGGGTCTTGTTCCTGATCCTAAAGGAAAAGCTTTCAGCTTCTCGCTGTTAAGTAAGATTTTGGCTGTTGGTTTGTCATATATGGCTTTTATTATGTTGAGGTACTTCCCCTCTATGCCCATTTTGTTGAGAGTTTTTATCATGAATGGATGTTGAATTTTGTCAAATGCTTTTTCAGCATCTATGAGGTTGATCATGTGGTTTTTCTCCTTCTTTTTGTTGATGTAGTGGATGATGTTGATGGATTTTCGAATGTTGTACCATTCTTACAACCCTGGAATAAATCCTGCTTGATTAAGATGGATTTTTGAGTTTGGTTTGTTAATATTTTGTTGAGTATTTTTGCAACTGTGTTTATCAGGGATATTGGTCTGTAATTTTCTTTTTTTGTGGTGTCCTTCCCTGGTTTTTGTATTAGAGTGATGCTGGCCTCATAGAATGAGTTTGGCAGTATTCCCTCTTCTTCTCCTCTTTGGAAGACTGTAAGGAGGATGGGTATTAGGTCTTCACTAAATGTTTCATAAAATTCAGTGGTGAAGCCATCTGTCCCAGGGTTTTACTCTTAGGTAGTTTTTTGATTAAAAGTTTGATTTTGTTGCTGGTAATCGGTCTGTTCAGATTTTCTGTTTCTTCCTTGGTCAGCCTTGGAAGGTTGTATTCTTCTAGAAACCTCTCCATTTCTTCTAGATTATCCAGTTTGTAAGCATATAATTTTTTGTAGTGTTCTCTAATAATTCTTTGTATTTCTGTGTTGTTTATAGTGATTTTTCCTTTCACATTTCTGGTTCTGTTTATGTGTGTAGACTCTCTTTTTTTCTTGATAAATCTGGCTAGGGGTATTCGTTGCCATCCATAGATCATTCTGTTTCTATGGGAGTTGATTGCTTTCCTTGGAATCTGTGGTGCATGCCGCAGCTCACTAAATCTAAACAGAGATCTGTTTCTTGTTATCACTACCCCATCATTGTCTGGCACCAGGGACGACTTGCCCCAGCGACCTGGAGGCAATTACTTTCCTGGAGTAAAGCATGTTAATCATTGTGTCTAGAAACTTGTTAACCCACTCAAGAATGTGATACCTGATCAATAAATATGAGATGTGCCTTTTCAGCACCACTCTTGAGCTGGTATGCCTTGAGTCCCCTGGCTGGCCTATTCACGTCTTCGGTATCTCATCGTGTCGCCTCCTTTATCTGCGGGTTGAAAACAGGAAGGAGGCCGACAAGTGGCATCCAAACAGGGACCTGAAAGATGGTCAAAACTCAGAGCGGGGGAACCTCCACTCCAGGCAACCCTTGAAACTCAGAGCGGGGAATCTCCAAATATCGTCGATCCAGTAAGACTCCCAGGAAAGGGTATGTAGGGACAGGATTGAGATATCAGGGACACTATAATGGGCCAACATGAAACTAATGCAGATAAACCGGAGGATTACTTAAAATTACTCTGTGCCCTCCTGAAAACACCAGGAGTAAAAACTTCTGTATCTGCCTTTGAAGTATTTTGTTGTTATTCTAGTTAAATAGATAAGTATTGTTTCATGACAACCTATAATCTTATTTAAGTAAATGCCAAAGAAACTTTCTTTTGACAACTTTCCAAAATCAATTTCAAAAAGGTGCTTTTACTTGTAGTTAACTCTGATATTTTCCAGAGGGCCCCTGTAACATGTCAGAAGAACTTTTTCTCCTCATCAGGAAAAATAATTGGCTAATTTGGCTTATTTATCTGATACATTACCTAGAAAGCACTGCCAAAAGGAATGATGCTAAACTTTGTTACTGAATGTTTTGTGTTACAGAAATATCCAAATTTTCTTATGTCAACTATCTTATGTAAGCTCTCATCAAGTCTTTAACCTTCGTCATTTGTAAGTCTTTAGTCATTTAAAGTCACTGTTTTATTACTCCTAAACTAGTAAAGAACTAGATTTCAGCAGAACAGGTATTGGTTACATAGTATTAAGTAAACTAAAGAAGTCGATTTTGTGGCTTTTTGTTTCAAATGTTGCTGACAAAATGTTTTAAGATTTTTCTCTTAAGCTGACTGACAGTGCTCCAGTTTACCTCTCCTCTATGCTAAAAAATTTTTTTTCAGCTATATAATATCACTCATAAAACAGGTATTTCATAAATTTCTACAGGCCAAGCTCTAATTGAACATAGCCATCTCACTCTTAAGCATTATTTATTAAAACAAAAAGGGGGATTACTGCCCGATACGATAAAATTAACTGCAAATCAATTATTAATACATGCTTTACATATCCTTAATTTTGGTCTTTTAAAGGGTGACAGACAATCAGCTGTGGAAGTGCATTTTTCTGACAATATTTCTTTTTCTAAAACAACAGCAGTTCCTGTATGGTGGTCTCCAGTAGGTTCTTCACAATGGTATAAAGGTCATATTAAGGTGTAGGGCAAAGGGTTTGTTTGTGTCATTACAGAGGACCAATGCTTGATCTGGCTGCCTATAAAGTGGATCAAGATACGCTATAAAGACGAACTCCCAGCAACATAGCCATCTGAGATGGCTGTCCCAGGTGATGTCCCTCAACTGGTTCCGTCATTGGAGTGAGGATCCCTACATTATAATGAAGTTTCTGATTCTAATCTCTATGCATATATACATAACCCAGGCCTGTACTATTACTGCTAGTATTAACAGTCCTCCATACTTCGGCCAGGGAGTAGTACTTCATTGTATCTCCACTTGTTCAACTCCTGTAGGCCCAGTGATTTGGAAAAAGGATGGTAATGAAATATATAGAAAGAAAGATGGAGGAAAACTTGGTTGGGATAATGCTACTGATCAGTCTAAAAGAGACAATACCCACTATGATATTTATAAAACAGTTTTAACTGGAATGATATTGGCAATTACTCTTCCGAAAAGTTTCAGAAGAGAAGCCCTGATCAAATATATAAAAGTAGTTATGATATATATATATATATATATATCAAATATATAAAAGTTTATTTGGAAATTTCACTAACCCCAGAGATGAGTATTCTTCACCTAATATGTGGTTGCAATTGGCTAATCAAGGGCATAACAAGACATCAGTTTGTATAGCAGGTGATTCCTCTATTAGTGGAATCTTAAAGAAGAATTTGATAGGCATAGGACTCCCTTTTTCAGTGTTTATTAATATTTCTGGAATAAATATTACTTTATCCCTCAAGATTCTTACTCGAGAAATTCAACTGAATTTACCAGTTAGCACCACTATAGTTTCTAGTTGTATATGTATCAATTGTACTAATATACCTTCTTACTGTAATTCTACTATTCAAGTAAAATGGCCATATGGATATAGACTCCCAAATGGCTGGGGGTTTTTGTGTGATAACAAAACCTATCAAGCCTTTTCCTCACATTATCAAGGTGTTTGTGGTATAGGATGTATTCTCCCAGCCCTTATAAATCATCCTAGATTTAAACACCGAAGAGTGACCTGAGCCCTGCATCCAGATTGTGATGAAAACTTGAAATTGATGGACCCCATTGCCGTTGCAGTCGCAGCTGCATTTGTATTGCCTGTACCAGCACTCTTTGTAAGAATGCAGAAGGAAATGTCTAAGCTGGCCTGTGCCTACAGCAAAACTACAAATCTGACTGCTTCCATAGTGTCAGAACTTAATCAGGAACTTGGAGAAGTTTGAGTGGCAGTGCTTCAGAATCGTGCTACCATAGACTATTTGTTGCAGAAAGAACATTTGGGCTGTGAACAATTTCCTGGAATGTGTTGTTTTAATATATCTGGCTTTTCACAGACAATTCAAAACCAGTTGGATGATATTCACCACATTATTGATAAGTTTTCACAATTACCTGGATTACCTGATTGGTTCTCTTGGTTTCACTGGCTATGGCCAATACTTGTAGGCCTACTTCTTTCATGCATTTGCCTTCCCTTTTTGGTAGCATGGGCATGCCATCTGATTGCTGGCTTAATAAAGCCAATTCATGCATATGCTATATTTCCAGAAGTCATGGCAAAAAAATAATAATTGCATGTTATTTTCTTGAGAGTCTGTGTGACAGATCACTGTATATTTTAAAATTCCACAGCAATTAAGGGGATGACAAGTATTTGCATAAATCTTTTGTATGCCTCTTTGTTCTATCGCATTTACTCCCTGCACTGCCCCAAGAGATGACTGGCTAGTCAGAGACAGGTAAAATTCCTCATGGGAGGAACAACCTAAGACAGGCACAGTCCCAGGGGCCAACAGATCGAGAGTTGAGGGGGTCAACTGAGGTGTGGCTTAGCACCTGGCTCCCCCCCCCATGAGGCATTTCTTGTCACCCCTTTCTTTACTAATCTGTGGTGGAATAACAGACTTCTCTTCTTTTATGATTTAAAAATGGGGAAATGTAGGTTGCCATCCATAGATCATTCTGTTTCTATGGGAATTGATTGCCTTCCTTGGAATCTGTGGTGCATGCCGCAGCTCACTAAATCTAAACTGCGATCTGTTTCTTGTTATTGCTACCCCATCATTGTCTGGCACCAGGGACGGCTTGCCCCAGTGACCTGGAGGCAATTACATTTCTGGAGTAAAGCATGTTAATCATTGTGTCTAGAAACTTGTTAACCCACTCAAGAATGTGATACCTGATCAATAAATATGAGAGTTGCCTTTCCAGCACCATTCTTGAACTGGTATGCCTTGAATCCCCTGGCTGGCCTATTCAGGTCTTCAGTATTTCATCGCATCGCCTCCTTTATCTGCGAGTTGGAGATGGGGAGGAGGCTGACATAGGGGTTTATCTATTATGTTTATTTTCTCAAAGAAACAGTTCTTGCTTTCATTGATTTCACAATTTATTTTTAGTTTCATACATTTGTGGTCTGAGAAACTGGTTGGTACAATTTCAATCTTCTTGAATTTACTGTTGCTTTTTTTGTGGCTTAGTGTGTGATCGATTCTTGAAAATGTTCCATGTGCACTTGACAAGAATGTGTATTCTGCTGCATTTGGGTGTAGAGTTTTGTAGATATCTGTTAGGTCCATCTGTTCTAATGTGTTGTTCAGTGCCTCTGTGTCCTTACTTATCTTTGGTCTTGTTGATCTGTCCTTCAGAGTTAGTGGAGTGTTAAAGTCTCCTAGAATGAAAGCACTGCATTCTATTTTCCCCTTTTAATTCAGTTAGTATTTGTTTCACATATGTATGTGCTCCTGTGTTGGCAGCATAGGTATTTGTAATCATTATGTATTCTTGTTGGATTGACCCCTTTATCACTATGTAATGTCCTTCTTTGTCTCTTGTGACTTTCTTTGTTTTGAACTCTATTTTGTCTGATACAAGTACTGCAACTCCTGCTTTTTTCTCTCTGTTAGTTGCATGAAATATCTTTTTCCATCCCTTCACTTTTAGTCTGTGCATGTCTTTGGGTTTAAAGTGAGTCTCTTGTAGGCAGCATATAGATGGGTCTTGTTTTTTTTATCCATTCAATGACTCTATGTCTTTTGATTGGTTCATTCAGTCCATTTACATTTCAGGTGATTATCGATAGGCATGTACTTATTGCCATCGTAGACTTTACATACATGGTTACCAAAGGTTCAAGGTCAACGTCCTTACTATCTAAGAGTATAACTTAACTCACTTTATATGCTATTGCAAACACAATCTAAAGGTTCTTTCCTTTTTCTCCTCATTTTTCTTCCTCCTCCATTATTTATATATTAGGTATCATATTCTGTACTCTTTGTCTATTCCTTGATTGACTTTGGGGATAGTTAATTTAATTTTGCATTTGCTTATTAATTAGCTGTTCTATTTTCTTTACTGTGGTTTTACTACCTCTGCTGACAACTATTATACCTTAGGAACTCCTCCATCTATAGCAGACCCTCCAAAATAGACTGTAGAGATGGTTTGTGGGAGGTAAATTCTCTCAGCTTTTGATTATGTGGAAAATTTGAATCCCTCTTTCAATTTTAAATGATAATCTTTTTATCATTTACATATCATTATGTAATATCCTTTAATTTACTGTGTATAATACTGTGTATATAGTACTGTGCATAGTACTGTGTACTATATACACAGTAAATTCAATGTCCTATATACTACCAGATAAAGTAATCTTGGTTCCAGGCCCTTCTGTTTCATTGTATTAAATACATCATGCCACTCCCTTCTTGCCTGTAATGTTTCTGATGAGAAGTCTGATGTTTGCCTGATTGTCTTTCCTTTGTATATGATCTTATTTCTCTCTCTGGCTGCTTTTGATAGTTTGTCTTTACCCTTCATCTTTGCCATTTTAATTACGATATGTATTGGTGTTGTCTTCCTTGGGTCCCTTGTGTTGGGATATCTGTGGATCTCCATTGTTGAGAGACTATCTACTTCCCCAGATTGGGGAAGTTTTCTGTCATTACCACCTCAAAGACACTTACTATCCCTTCCTCTCTCTCTTCTTCATCTGGTATCCTTATAATGTGAATGTTGTTCCATTTGAATTGTCATACAGTTCTCTCACTATTCTTCTATTTTCGGAGATCCTTTTTTCTCTCTGTGCTTCAGCTTCTTTGTATTCCTCGTCTCTGGTTTCTATTTCACTTATTATCACCTCCACCATATACAATCTGCTTTTAATACCTTCTATTGTGTTCTTCAATGATTGGCTCTCTGAATAGAATTCATTCCTTCCTGAGTTCTTGAATATATTTCTGTACCTCCATTAGCATGTTAATTATTTTTATTTTGAACTTCCTTTCAGGAAGAGTCTTGAGGTCCATGTCATTTAAATCTTTCTTGGGAGTTTTATTAATAATTTCACTCTGGAGCAGGTTCCTTTGGTGTTTCATATTTGTATATGGCACCCTCTTGTGTCCAGAAGCTCTACTCTCTGCAGTTGCTCAGCCCCTGAAGGAATGTCGGGCGTTACAGGGGAGTGATTCTGGTGCCCTGGGGGAGGAAAGTGCTTTTACCTGCTTGCCAGCTGCTATGCCTGCCTCCACTGCCTGAACCAGTGGACCCAGCACACAGGTATAAGTTTTTGTCCCAGAGCAGCCAGATATGGATCCCTGCTTTCCACAAGCAGCCAGAATGGCAGTCTCCCCAGAGACTCCACCTGTCCCAGCTTTCCAACCCCATAAGCACCATGAAATGTCGGTTTGTGCTCCCAAAGCAAATCTCCAGTGCTAGGTATTCAGTAGTTCCAGGCTTCCAGTCCCTCCCTGCTCAGTTTCTCTTCCTCCCGCCAGTGATCTGGGGTGGGGGAGGGGCTTGGTTCCCTCCTGCCACAGCTTTGGTACATTACCTGTTCCATGAGGTCTGCTCTTTTCTCCAGATGTATGCAGTCTGGCACAGTCTTCTTTCCTGTTGCTCTCTCAGGGTTAGTTGTATGAATTATATTTTTGTATTATGTGTGGTTTTAGGATTAAGCCTCTGTCTCACCTCTCACACTGTCATCTTAATTCTTGAAACTTGAAAATATCCATTTTAAGCATCAATAATATTTTCCTGGATGCTGCCAGACTTCCTTTCAGGTCTCCCTGGTCAGACGTGCACCCTATGTCTATAACTAAGACAATAACTGGTACGGAAAATGACATTACTAATCTTGCATAGACATTATCATTTATCCTCTGGATTAGAAAAGCACTGAATTCCTTTAAATATAAAACCTCAAGAGGGAAAGTGATTCCTAAACAAAAATTAAGATTGTATCAAATGAGAGAAAGTGGAAGTCTATATTGTTGTTGGATATGTAATAATCAATATTTACTACAGTGCCTCAGAACTTTTTTTGAGTGTTAAATAAAGCAATATATGTTAAAGCATTTAGCATAAAATAACCAAATAACTTTAAGACTCATTATAGCAGAATACAGTTCATGAGAAAAGTATCCAAAGATTTCTTTAGTATCATCACCAAAAATGATTATGGGAGTAGCACCATACCAAGTACAAAGGGTTTATACAATGTGGAGAGCACACCACAATTTATCTCATTGAGGTTGACTCTTGCTTTTCAGTTACTCCCAATCTCTGGGAGCTCTGATGGAAAATAATATCAATCAAGTCAAAAGCAAAATCAGCAAAGCCTGAGACCAACATGTTACATCTGAGAGTGATAATAGGGTTCTTGTTCACAAAGCCAAAGAATGAGCTTCACAAACACTCAACGTAGGAGAGCAAGGTACAGGATTTTATTTAGAGATAAAGTGAGAGGACAGAGCTTCTGGCTCACACCAGGTGGGGAAAAGAGAGTCCGTGGTTGGCTTATTGTGTAGGGGTTTTATGAAGAGTTGAGGATTTTCAAGAATGAAGGTAAAGGGTTAGGGGTGCAAACTTGTTGAGTGGTCCCAGAATGCTCATTCTTGATGAGTAATAGAAGAAATTTTCTGCTCTTATTCTTTCTCAAGATAGCAATTTCCCTCTAGGAGTATGTCAATTAAGACTGCCTACTCTGCCCCCAAGGTGGGCTAGGTTGTTGCCTGTTTGTTGAAGTAAGTTAAGAATCTTACTTCTTAACTTCTTGGGCTGTTTATAGTTGGGCTTGCTTACTAAATTAGTCTTTTTTCTAGGTTGCAGATTACTTGGTTAGGATAAGAAAAGGAAATATAGCACATAGATATAGTTAAAATAAGCTAGGCCTTTTAGCAGGCTAAGGTAAATTTTACAGTGTCATGATTTACATTGATACAGTGAAGTCATGTGTTATGCTGAGACACTTTTCCTTATCTGCAGAACACTCAAACATTCCAGGCCAAGTTGCTGCTGGCCTTTTGAGTTTTAACTGATCTCACTGAAGATGTCTATATTCCTAGTCTGGTATCTTTACCCTAGAGAATCAGTGAGACTGACTTTGCGTAATGCTTATCACAGAGTTTCAATAGGGACTTCTTTGCACATTGCTATATTGTTCTGACTGTAATTATCTTGCTCTGCTTTTTTCTCAGGAGGCCCTCACCTTACTCTGCCTAATCCCACAGTTTCTGTCTCATACCCCCTCTACAGATGGAGACCCTAGCTGCTGCTAGGGAAAGGGGGCGATGACCACTCTGGCTGCTTCATGCTGAGAAGGGATGCAGCAAGGGGTGCAGTTAGGTTTCCATCAGTGGGTCAAGAGGACCTCGGAAGATGGGCATTTCCATCCTGGGTTCCATTTCCATCACCATTTGCATTCTTACGGCTTCTAGGCAAGGTAGAACAAATTGTGTTGCTAGGTTAAGTATACAGGGGCCAATATTAGTATGAGGATAATGATGAGCCCAATGAATAAAATGGCATTATGGTATTTGACAAGGAATCCTTCAGAGTATAAAAAATCTCTTTCTTTCTGTATGGCTAAATGGGCATGCAGCACTAGGTATGCATACTTAGAAAATGTATTGACTCTCTTTCCTTTCCCTATTTCAAGGGCTCTAGTGAGGGCTATTAATTCTGCCAGCTGGGTACTCATGCCCGGTGGAAGTGGTTGGTACTCGATAATATCCCATAGAGTGACAAGTGCATAGCCAGCTTTCCACTGCCATGCTTGATAAAGGAGCTGGTGTCTGTGAAGAGGACAAGC
Source organism: Manis pentadactyla (assembly GCF_030020395.1). NCBI lineage: Eukaryota > Metazoa > Chordata > Mammalia > Pholidota > Manidae > Manis > Manis pentadactyla. The sequence goes on from NC_080038.1 coordinate 74,719,112, forward strand.
TCTGGGTTCTCTAAGAGGCTGTCTTTTAGGTCTTCTCTGGCAGAATAGTTTAGGGCAAGGACCTGTTGGCAGTTATGTTCAGGTCTTTCACTCATGGATTCAGGTAGAGAAGTGGTTGGGTTTAGGGTGGAGGGTTACAGGGCCCTCGAGGGGAGTAACTGATATTTTAGTAGCCTGCTGTCTGATAACCACATGTCTCCCTGGATGTTTAATAAGCTGGTGATATTATGGGTTGCATGCACTGTCAAGTCTCTTCCCAGGGCCAGTTTTGTGGCTTCAGGTACTAGCAGAGCTACAGCTGCCACAGATCTCAGACAGTGTCGCCAGCCCTTAGCTACTGGGTCTAGTTCCTTGCTTAGATAGGCTACAGGCTGCTGCATTTGTCCTCGAGGTTGAGTTAGTACTCCCAGCACCACTCCCGATCTCTCAGTAACAAATAGGTTAAACTGGTTTCCAGTGGGCAGGCTTAAGGTGGGGACCTGGAGTAGGGCTTTCTTCAAAGCCTCATAAGCTTTAATAGCATCAGATTCACACTGGAGTTGTATGGTGCATTCCCTTTGGGCTTCTTTAAGGAGTTGGTAGAGGGGTCTGGCTAACTCTCCATATCTGGGGACACAAATTCTGCAATACCCAGTGATGCCCAAGAATCCCCTCAGGTGCCTGATAGTAGAGGGCAATGGATGGCAGAGAATGGGCTGAATTCTCTCTTCCCCCAGGGCTCTAGTTCCCTGAGAGGGGTTAAGGCCCAGATATTTTACTTGCTGCTGACAGATCTCTGCTTTCTGATGAGAGACATTATAGCCACAATCAGCTAGAAAGTTCAGTAATCTCTGAGTACTTTGCTTACACTCTGTCTCTGTGGTAGTGCAGAGAAGTATATCATCCACATATTGGATGATTTCTGCCTCCCTTGAATCAAAGGAGGCCAGGTCCTTGGCTAAGACCTGCCCAAATAGATGTGGGCTACCTCTGAATCCCTGGGCCAAAACTGTCCAGGTTAATTGAGCTGAAGGATTTATAAGATCCTCAAGAGCAAAGAGAAACTGGGACTCGGGTGCAAGTGGGATACAAAAGAAAGCATCCTTCAGGTCTGGCACAGTAAACCATGCTGCTTCCTCAGGAATCCTGGATAACAGGGCATAGGGATTAGGTACTACAGGATGTAGGGGCACAACTGCCTCATTAATGGCTCGTAGATGTTGTACAAGGTGCCAGCTTCCATCTGGCTTTTGTACTCCTAATATGGGAGTGCTGCAAGGACTGTTACAGGCTATCTAGAGGCCTTGAGTTTATACGTTATTGATGATTTCGAGCCTTCCTGAGCTTCTGTTTTTAAGGGATACTGCCTCCTCTTATGAGGAAAGTGATTAGAGTCTTTAAGATGATTCTGTACTAGTTGTGCTGATTTTGCTCTCCGAATGATTCCGTTAATTGCCCAGACCTCAGGATTAATGTCTACTTCCACTAAGGGAAGACATTGCTCATCTCTTTCTATGTTCATATGTACAGAGGCTTGTACTTTAAAAAGTACATCATGGCCTAGAAGTGGTGTCGGACTTTCTGGGACCACTAGGAAGGCATGGGAGAACAACATTGAGTCCCACTCACAATTTAAAGGCTGAATAAAATATTTGGTCGTGGGCTTCCCAGATATGCCTCTAATAGTAGTTGACTTGGAGGAGGGAGGGACAGGTTTATGGAGGACTGAATAGGCATCTCCTCTATTGAGTCTGAAATTGTTGGTGTGGCCTCCTACAGAGAGAATCACCCGGGGCTCCTGTGGGGTTATGATGGTGACAGGAGCCATCATGGGTACCCCCGGGCCCCTTCTTTCCTGACCACATTGTTGCAAGTCTGACCCGAGTTGCCTACACCTTTGAGGGCAGTCTCGCTTCCAGTCGTCTCCATGACAGAGCAGACTGGGCATTGGCGGTTTGGAGCACCAACCATAGGGCACTCTCGCTTAAAATGCCCCTCTCTGACTCAGAGGAAAGAAGTGGCCCAGGGCCCGGTCCCTTGGGCTGGTCTCCCTTTCTCCAAACTCGGAGTCCCAAAGTTGACTCTCTGCAAGGCCATGGCTAATGCTTCGGCCTTTCGGTTTTCTCTCTTGTCCCAGTCCCTCTTTTCCTCCTCATCTCTATTATAGAAAAGTGAGGTGGCGACCTTCAGGAGGCTTTCCAGGTTTTGTTCTGGGCCAAATGCCAATTTTTGTAACTTCTTCCTGATATCTGGGGCCGATTGGGTGGTGAATTTATCCTTGAGAATGACTTGGCGCTCTGGGGACTCTGGGGATATATAAGTGTGCTTCACCAGTGCCTCCTTGAGCTGCTCCAGAAAGGCTGAGGGGCTTTCTTTTTCTTCCTGCATCATAGCTGATAATTTAGAGTAATTTACAGGTTTTACTCATGTTCTTTTCAGCCCTTGTAAAACACAAGTTATAAAGTAGTTCTTGTACCAATTTTCAGCATTGTCTGTATCTTGGCCCCACTCTGGGTCAGTGAATGGCACTGCCTGACAGCCAGTGGGGACTTGGGTTAGTTCCTCTGGAGATCTGCTATTTGCACTTATAGTATACCATTCATCTCCAAACTCTAAGGCTCCTCTGATTACTTTTTCTTTCTCCCCTCTGGTAAGGGTTTGGTTTAGTATAAGCATAACATCCTTCCAGATCAGTTCAAACGTTAAAGTAAGCCCTTGGAAGGCTTCTATGCACTTGTCTGGGTCATCCAAAAATTTACCCATGTCCTGTTTAATTTGCCTCAGGTTTTAGAGGGAGAAGGGGTCATGGACCCAAGCCGGTCCCCACTCTCCATTAGCTACTTTCTGTAAGGGCAATAAGGATGGTATAACTGTCTTTTCCTCACCCCCTGGGAAGCCTGGTGGGGTGATTGGGCCAATGATGCTTCAGGTGGTAGTTCTCCTGTGGTCTGACATTTAGAATTCTCGGCATGTGGACTTACATTTGGATAAGGTAGGCATAGCACAGCCAGTTGAGAGGAATTAGGGTTTGGAGTAGGGTCAGGAATTAATCCAATTTTTTTGCATAGCCCTTTACTTTCCCTAAGGGCAAAGAAAGCCTGTACATATGGGACTTCTGACCATTTCCCCTTCTTGTGGCAAAATAAATTTAGCTGCATGATCTTATTATAGTGTAAACTTCCCTCAGGGGGCCAGGTCTCTCCATCTCCATCAGAGAGTTTGTATAGAGGCCAGGCTTGTGTGCAGAAGAAGATAAGGCACTTCTTCTTCAAGGTCTGGGGTTTGAATTGCTCCCAGTTCTTTAGAATGCATGCCAGAGGTGTGTCTGGCTTTAGACTTGAAGAGGATGCTCCCATCTGAAAGAGAGAGAGAGAAAGACAGGCGTCCCTGATCAGCCTCTCTCTGTGAGGGTGAACCCTCACCTTGGAGCTTAGGTGACAGTGGTTAGTCACCCCCTCTAGCGGCCTACTGGAATTAACCACCGCTTACCAGCATGGCCTGTACCTGGCCTTGATTTCCCTCTTGCCTTCCTACACTAAGCAATAGTTGCTTCAGAGCCCTGGATCTAGTGGAGACCTCACCAGTATGCTCTGACTTTGTGCCTTCCAGGAGTCCTGATCCAGACCCTAGTTTCTCTGCACGGGCTTTAGTGTAATATACTCAGTCTGCAGGTAAGAATTACCATAGCCCCAGGAAGATTGCCTCCTAGAGCCATGGCTAGAATTTAAATGGGGCCATTTACATATACAGTTATGGAGGGGGATGTCTATCCTCTTAAACACCAGTTTCTGCCACTGCCTGGGAATTATTTGGCCAGTCACCCACTATAACAAATCTGATCTCTGAGACAAGAGGTCCGGGGGTCATCTGTGACTCTCACATAGGCAGCAGCCTAGCCGGAGGTTCACTCAGCACCATTGGATCCATCAGCCAGATCCTAGAACCAGGGACCACTGTCTGCTAGTCTGGTCTGCCCTCGGAGTCTGCAGATTTGGGTAAGAAAGTAAGAAATTGTCTCAGCCACTCCGCGACATTCCCATCCATCTTCAGGTGGGGAATCAAGGAGCGGCAGACACCAGGAAACTTTTCAACCGAGACTTAAGAATGGTAGCAGATGCTAATCATCTTTTAAGTTTCTAACGGGTACCCAGACACATTTTTATGACATAAAATGTACAGCATTTATTCAGGAATAAGAGCGAAGTGTGGATCTCCTACCTTGTGGTAGTGAGCATTGGGTTCCGTGAAACTAATGAAGTTACAAGAGAGTTGGGAACACCCCCTGCCTCACTCAGATGCCAGGGCAACCTGAAGAAGCAGGCTGGATGTCACAGACAGAGAAAGAGAGACACTCCTCACAAATACCTGGTCAGGCTGTTGAGGTCTGATTCCAGACACGCAGACCTTTGAGAAGCCGCTGAAGTGTAGCCTCAGCCTAGACCCTCGCAGTTGCCCACAGCCTTCCTTAGTCCCTCGCATCCAAGGAGATGCCTCTGAAGGGGAATCCTGGCCTCCACTCAGCTGCCTTTTCCACCTCCCAAGGGAGATGGGGGATCCACTGAGGGAGACGCAGGGGAACCTGTCACTTGAGACTTTAAGATCAGTAGCTGGGCTAGTCCCATTTACGTGGCTGACAAGTGCCCAATTTTGTGTGCCACAGACAGCTTCCTTCTATAAGGACAGTGAAGGAAAAGGCAGGTTTGGATGCCGATACTCACCTCCGAAGCTATCCTACACAAGCCCCCAAAGATGATGCTATGGTTCTTGTTCAAGAAGCCGAAGAATGAGCTTCACAAACACTCAACGTAGGAGAGCAAGGTACAGGATTTTATTTAGAGATAAAGTGAGAGGACAGAGCTTCTGGCTCACACCAGGTGGGGAAAAGAGAGTCCGTGGTTGGCTTATTGTGTAGGGGTTTTATGCAGAGTTGAGGATTTTCAGGAATGAAGGTAAAGGGTTAAGGGTGCAAACTTGTTGAGTGGTCCCAGAATGCTCATTCTTGATGAGTAATAGAAGAAATTTTCTGCTCTTATTCTTTCTCAAGATAGCAATTTCCCTCTAGGAGTATGTCAATTAAGACTGCCTACTCTGCCCCCAAGGTGGGCTAGGTTGTTGCCTGTTTGCTGAAGTAAGTTAAGAATCTTACTTCTTAACTTCTTGGGCTGTTTATAGTTGGGATTGCTTACTAAATTAGTCTTTTTTCTAGGTTGCAGATTACTTGGTTAGGATAAGAAAAAGAAATATAGCACATAGATATAGTTAAAATAAGCTAGGCCTTTTAGCAGGCTAAGGTAAATTTTACAGTGTCATGATTTACATTGATACAGTGAAGTCATGTGTTATGCTGAGACACTTTTCCTTATCTGCAGAACACTCAAACATTCCAGGCCAAGTTGCTGCTGGCCTTTTGAGTTTTAACTGATCTCACTGAAGATGTCTATATTCCTAGTCTGGTATCTTTACCCTAGAGAATCAGTGAGACTGACTTTGCGTAATGCTTATCACAGAGTTTCAATAGGGACTTCTTTGCACATTGCTATATTGTTCTGACTGTAATTATCTTGCTCTGCTTTTTTCTCAGGAGGCCCTCACCTTACTCTGCCTAATCCCACAGTCTCTGTCTCAAGAATACGTCGTAAATTAGTATTCGTGGGCCACTGTCATGTTTATATGTGCATTATGCCCATTTTATCATTGATATACCCACATATTTCCTCTCATTTACTGCTTTTTTAGAGAAATTATGCATAAAATCAGTGTATGCAGCGGATCAGAAAAAATTTTTACTTGTTTTGTACAATGGAACAAGAATGTCACTGAGCTAAGTTTCAATGATGTTCAAGCCATATTAATGTGCTGTGGAAGTTCACAAAGGTCATAATGAGCAAAGCTGTCCTCCCATAGCTGAAGCTGGTAGAAAATCTTTCCAGCAGCTCTTTCCTGGATACACAATATATTGTATCTCTTCTCTGGCTCCTAGGTTTAGACAAGCACCAGAAAAGTAAGAAAAAAGGCAGATAACCCACAGATTTTTTGAATTGTCTGTGTTGACTGATTTGAATACGAACAAAAACGCATAAGGCAGGAATCTTGCAACTTCCACCTAAAATTCATCCATCCAGTTTCTGCATTAACAAAATTGGATGCTGAGAACTGCCTACATGACACTCACAGAGGTTTAAGATTTGGATTAGAAGATGAGTATATATATATATAATATTATAATATGACTAACATATAACACCTACTCTCAGTGGATACAGTCTCTCTTCCATGGTAACCAAAAATTCTGATCCTACTCCAGAAACAAAAGATGCCAGAACATCTGCTCAGTAGGGAGTTGCAAATACTAGAAATCAATGTTCTTTAAACTTGACAGATGTTTATAACAACAAACAGCTTTAACATAACTGCGAGGAAGCAAATAAAATAAAATAAATAAAAACTCTTCTGAAAACACTATCCATATTCCTGCGCTGAAATAACAGTCATCTCTTAGTCAAATAGGCTGAGTAGAATGACTTCTACAAAGTGTCCAGGGAAAATTCCAATAAAGTTTAATTTTCTGGAAGGCAACTCACTTTTGGGTTTTACCTTATTCTGGAAAAGTGAAAAATGACCAGTACTTCTGGGTGGGTCCACCTTGTTAAAATAGACATAATTTTCCACACCATGCTATCATAATTCATTTTTAATTGCCATATAGTTAAAATTTAGTACCAGGTATGAGTCCCATAGTTGACTTAAGGATTCAATGAGGAGATATACATTTAAAATAAGCTAGAATTAACCTACTATATAGTAAATGTATGATACATTTAATTTCTTTGTTCCTTTTTAAGGTCACTGAAATTGGGAAGGGTTTATTTTTCTCTATTATTAATAGTTATTCAACTGATGTGAGTGAAAAAAATTCAGAGACTTATAAGTAAGATATAAAGAGGGAGTTATGGAATACAAGCCAAAAGCAATTATTTGAAGACAAAAATGTATATTTTGTTCTCTACATGTTCCCTGTTCAATTTTTAGCAATAGTAAAATTATCTTTAAAGCAAATGACCCTTTTTCAGATCTGATGCAAAATTAGTCTTCCACAAGAGGCAAAATCCTTCCTTTTGCTAGGCTGCAATGTATCAGGGGCCTATCAAACCACAGCATTAAAACAAAATCTGCCTAGGACAATTCAGAAACCCTAGGTTCTTCTGCTAGGGAAGCTAGGCAGTGGGTTCAGAGGAAGATCTAATGAATCTGCTTTTACAATCTTGGGAAATTAAAATTTGAAATATTTCTTCCTCCCTCTAATGTGTATTATAAACTCCAGGAGACAAAATGCTACTCTCAGATTATTTGTGCTTGGAAAACTTTTAGGGATATGGGCCCCTTCTACTCCATGACGTAAGAGGAGAAAGTCCACTTTTGACCTTGAATGCAGCACATAGGTGGTTACACCTACCAACCATGATCCAGGCAGACATATCTTAAAATCCCTGAGGTAATAAAACTTCCAATATATCTGTTTATTTCACTGGCCTGCCTGTACTTCTTACAGACTTGCACAGAATATGTCACATGTAAAATTAATATTTTTGTGCAGCTTGCATCAGTCACACAGATGCCCTGGTTAGAATAATTAAATATATTTTCAATGGGTGAATTTCTTTCTCTCTCTTTCTCTTTTTCTGTGAGACATCTGTGGGTGATCCTTCTGAAAAATAGGGTTAGCTAGTTCATAAGCATAATATTAAAAGTCCGCTGAACCATACTATATATGCTCATCTGTAATGCTTTTGTTTATTTGTAAAATATGCCACATGGTAATTGATTGACCTATGATGATTTGGGAGTAGGAGATAATGCAACTGCCCCAGCAAAGAAATATGGGAGCAAGGAATTATGACAATAAAATCAATCTCTAGTCAGGCCAGTGTAACATCTGATTTAACCCAGGGGTCTATAACTGCTAGTCTATTGATGCTCTTTGCTAATACTTTCCAAAAAGCAATACTGCAACCATTAATTACAGCTTTTAAGACTTTACTATTCACTTTTCTTCAGACATGGAATAATCCCTATTCCTTACTCTTATGTGCATGATTCCTTATCATCTAGATCCTCTTCATGGTGCAGCTCAAGTCCCATTTCTTCCAAGAAGCCTTTCCTGATCACTTCAGCCCACACTGCTCACTCTTCTCTGAACACACATTACACTGATCATAGACTTATCTTTGATTTTTAATATAACCTTGTGCCTTGTGCTATTGGCTTATATTCATGAACTGTTCAAAGGCTGTTAGTGCATACTTATATTTTCTCTTCACATTTTGGTGTACCTTAAGGAAAGACTTCATACATATTATATGCTTCTTTGTGTCCCAAAGCACCTAGGCTAGGACCAAGCCTGTATTCACTTAGTAAATCTTTTTTATGTCTATATGGGGTCAATATCATGTTGACAGATTTAGAGATCATTCAATTGTTCTGCTTTTTACAACATAACATTTTAGCTGATAACAAGGGTCTTATTTTGTGATAACTCTTCAGTTTTCACTCAGTAATAATATGGATGCAGAGTCCATTTTTTACTTTCGAAAGACTACTTACCATTTACTTATCCACTCTTTTTGTGGGATGATACCAAGAAGCGCTAACACGGGAAAGTTTGGAAAACATGTTACTGCATATAAACTCAAATTTAATCTAAGGGGAATATATGTGCCAATATACCATGTGGTAGCTATGAATCACAAGAAAAAATGTCTGTTCATATATTCTTTTTCCTTTCTTTATTTTCTTTCAGAAATTTAGGAAAATACTATATGGGTTTATATAAATCAAAGACTTGCTCATCATTGGCACTTCTTGTTTGTTCTCAATTTTAACTAACAAAATTAACCTCTTCCCTCCTGCATTTAGTCCTAACTGTAGAATTCTTGGGTTAGAGTGTAGAGGAACTATCCAATCTATCCTAGGAGTGTATAATACAAGATGGCAAGCTCTCTTGTGGCAGTTTTCTTCACAAGTGACCCACAGGCTTTATGCTGCATCTTTGTAGGCTAGACTATCATATGATGGGGCATTTAAGATATTTTAATAGGTATGATCCTTTGGAGAAGCTCTTATTTGGATATAACTTATTAAATTCAGTTCTATAGCAAATAGTGCTCGACTGAGTTCCCAAAGTATAATAATTGGAAATTCACCATGAAGGTAAAATACACGTTTTCATGATGCATTTCCTTAACTCTGGAGCTAGTTAATTAAAAGAAAATTGCTGGGTCATGTTGGAAAGGAATGTGGTGAACACTTGTAAAATATTTGATAAAGTAGTTTTTCCTTTACTGTTATGTTTTTATTCCAAAAAGGAGAATGCACTCCTAGTTTTTATGTTCTCATGTATATTTTACGATCTCAGGGAAGGGGAAAAGAAACATTATATGTTAGGATTATTTATACTCCTAACTCTTATTAAAGTATTCTAAACTTTCACTTTGATTCTCTAGCTTATACCTTATTGTTCAAAAATAGATCATGCTATTATCTAACTGAAAAAATCAACGGAGGAGAAAGATAATCATTCATTTTGTTTATTTTAATTTTATTAATTTTTAAAAAAGAGTCTTAATTTAAGCTAAGAAATATGGGAACAATAAATCAGGGTAGTGTTTCTGGACTAAAGGAAAAGTTTCTTCACACAAATTAATACTTATATCCAGTAAATGAGATAATCTCCGAAAAATAACATAATGCAAATTAATACCTATATTGGAAAGTATGGGTCATTTCATTCTCAACCTCCATATTAGATGGTCATCTCTCTTGCTATCAGTCAGGGTCAATAAAGGATATGGCTACAATTCCCTGAAGTGTTAAATTTCTAAGATCTACTAATGAAATGTAGAGGAAAAAAGAAATGCATAGGAAAACTAAAACAATTTTTACATACCCAGATCTTTGGAGCTAATGTATCTTATGTACTTTTTGAGGTGAATATAAATAATGTGACATAGAAAGAAATGACAATTTCATCACTATTAAAGATATCACAGATTATTTACTTTTCCTAAGTAAAGCAAGTAATTCAAATGTCTTAGAATCTAGATGCTGGGAGACTGAGTACAAGACTCTGGTTAATAATGCAGAAATATACATTTCAATATAAAAATAAATGGAAGAATATAAAACTATTAAAAATGACTCCATGAAGATGACTGTATATATATAATATATATATTGTGAACAAGACATAATTAGCTGTTCATGAATTTCATAGAAAACTGTCCAAAAAAAACTGCTAGTTGGAAAATTGCATTCAAGACAAGAAAATAAATGGAAAGGGATTGCTGGTACTGCAAATATATTGAAAATTCAAAGACTGTCAGAAACCTAAAGTTTATTGAGTGCATGTCAGTGACTTAAAATGAAGCTTAGGTTAGTTAAATTTGACTTTAGTTCTTATGTAATATATTGTAGACTTTCACAGATGCATGTGCAACATGTATCTACAAAATTATACAAGAGTGGAAAATGATAGTAGCCAGTTTACAAACGATTAATTAAATTGATATTATCCACAGATGATCAAGTAATCATTGCCAAATCAGAACATTAACTATAGACCATTTAAATGCAATTGCAAAGAAATAGAACTTTGAAACTTCCACAATAGGAGGATGAAATTAACAGGCATGAGAAAATCATAGTTGGAGTGAAAGCAAAACTTAAATTAACTAAAACTAACCAAACTTTTGAAGCTAAAAATATCTATTATAAATAATAACTTGCACTTTTTCAGTCTGTCAGATTTTCAGAGGCCTTTCTAAACTTCCTGTATCATATGATCCTCACAAAAACTCTATGAGATGGGCCGGGTTGTAATCATCATATTTGTTGAATATAGTTTATTTATACAAAATAGAAAAAATGGTTTTTAGCGAACAAACTTACAATAAAAAGTATATAAATAAAAGAAAAATTGGAGGGCCAGATGATCACTGGTCCAAAAAATGATATCTCACAAGACCACATTAGGAGAACTATAAAATGATGGCAAACTGTGGTAGCATAATGCAGATGAAGTAAGATAAGACTGGGTTTGGATTCTGCCTCTGATACTTGCTGTGTGACCTGGGAGAAGCTACTTAATCCCCTGAACTTTAGCTATCTTATTTGTAAAGTAGAGATAAATTATCATTATACCCAGTCTAGTGTCTGAGACCTAGTAGAGGTTCAATAAACTCTGTTATTATTATTATCCACCTGAAAAAGTCCTTTATCATTAAAACCCAACCCCTTTGCGAACCATTCTCTGACTCATCCTTCACCCAAAATTGTGGGCTTCTTTATCACTGCTTTATAGTCTCAGATCTCCAGTCTATTTCCTTCACTAAGACCAATTTCTTGAGGTCAGAGATTTTGTTGTGCTTCATTTATACCTCCAGGAAATATCAAAGTGCTTGGTACATAGTAGATGCTCAATAAATATTCATTAAAAAAAATTCAGTGACTATTCCCAAAAACTTCAAAGATATATTTAAGTGTCTTTTTTACCTTGGTTTGTGCTCTGAGCTGTATGGTGGTAAGTCACAAACATTTAGGAGTGAATAAACAACAGAAAACATTGATATTGAAAATGTTATCTATACACCTAAAGTTGCAGAGCATTTTGGGTACTATCACTTGGTCCTACACATAATTTATGCTCAAGAAAAGGTTTGTAGAAATAACAAAAGAGATGAATAAGAACCTCTGGACAAAGACCCCCAAAAAGGGCCCTTATATTCTTAACACTCTGGTACATCACTAAGGTACAAGGTTGTTAGACTATAAGGAGATAATGTATGGAAAGTATTTCAACTTTAAGTGTTTTAACAATTTCCTGAATCATACCCAGGACTCAGTAGTTGTTTATGGGGGCAGGGAGACCGAGACAGAGAGAGAAAGGAGGAGGCAGAGAAGGATGATGACTACTAGGTAACAAGGAAAAGTGTGTTTGATGGAAGGGAAAACAGAAGTTCAATCTCAATCTGGTCTGGGGAGACTACTATTAGTCTGTTAATTTTATGAGACAATAACCTCAAAGTAATTTTATGATAAACTAAAAATGCTTATAAATATGAGGAATCATCGTGGTTACTATTATGAATGTCATTTCATTGAAAAGGGGGTTTTGAACTGAAGATGAAATTTAAAAATAAATCATATTTCTTTTTAATTAGATTGAGTGAAGTAAAAAATGCAGTTGTAAAGTGGTTAAAAGTTGATAGATGACACAGTTTGATTGTGAAAGGAAATATATGAACACTTGTGGAAATCTTTTAAATAAATAACTGAAAAACATATCAACCTCTAATGAGTGCTTTATGTACTGTTTTTTAAGAACTATGATTATTTAATTCATATTTGCAGCCTTATTTATTTTTTATGTCTTCATAAGAAGCATTCAGTGTCATGTGAGTCAGAGAACCTTGCTGAATTCAATTAGTGTAAGCTGGCTTTTGAACCCCACTCTAATTTAGCATTTGTTTCTACATGCTGTACTCTATACTCCAGGCTGCATGAAGAGCAGAAAGCTAAGAAATCCCACAAAATGGAAACTGCCATCTAGTAAATATGCAAAAGTTGAGATAGTAATTAAAAAATTCTTCACAGTCAATAAAAATCAAGTTAAGTAACTTTTTGTTATGGGACATTCATCCTTTTTCATGAAGTGCAGAACAGCAACTAGCCACTTCTCTGTGTAATTCTGTAGAAGTCCAAAATAATAAAACCATTAGAATGGGCCCAAATCCTTGGACTGACTTCCTCTTTCCCTAGATCCTTACTCAAAATAGCTATTTCAACTAATTAAAAAACCATTTGCATAGCATCTTTAACTATTTCCTAGGCTTATCATGGTTGCCTCTCTGCAAAATATTATACTGTGATAAACATTGTGTGACAAAGAAGGAGGTAACCTGATTTCTGGAAGGAAAATTGTTGAGACTCCTAATTCATAGAGTACTTTCACATAGCCTTAGATGTCTAATGGGGTTTGATCCATCATTTGCTTTGATATATAAATGGAGATATTGCTTTCTCCAGGGAGACCCTGGAGATATGCCAAACCATGTAAGGGTAAGATATCCAGGATAGAAGCTGAGTTGCCTAGAACAGCAGAGAAAGCCAATTTTGTGTGTTGGCTTCCCAATAAAATACCTTTAATAGTTATTACATGTAATATAAATGTTTATATATTTACACAGCTTAGTCATCTTAGTTATTCAACAGTTACAAAACATTTTATTGTTCTTTATTTCTGGTGATGTGTTAGAAAATTTAGAACCTGCCTTTGAAGATGCTATTTATGCTTCTTTTGACATATTTCATAAAAATACCCATTCTTTACCTGAATATGTTTATTTTAGCTGGATGTTGGAACATACTTTCAGCTACTTATTTCAATGAAGAAACAACTACTAGAATGGTAAAATTGCTAACTTAAAGAGGGAAACGATAATTTCCACACTAGGTGCCATGAATATCACATTTGGGAGAGGCTGAAAACTTATATAGAACCTTTGTCCTTTAATCATATTTATATTTCATCTTTACTTTCTTTTGGGTTCTTCCTGTTCTTTTAATCTAAAATCCATAAAGTAAGAGTAAATAATTCTAGTGATTTTTATTAATCTCTTATATCATTGTTGTCATGTCTGAATTGATAGCTCTTGTTCCATTCTGGAGTATTTAATTAGTGATTCTTATCATATGTTATAAACTGTAGTACTAGTGTTAAACTTTCATGTGAAAGCTGACATTGTATTTAAAACCATTGCCATTTCTGTACTAAAGGTATAGTTATCAACTTTAACAGTCTGAAACTAGATTAATTTGTGAAGAACTTTCTTATAAATGAGACCAAATATCACACAATATTAGGATCAACACTCTTAATATGTCATTCATTTGGGATGAAAATAAATTCAATAAACTTTCCTTTAAGGAAGAATATGATTGTAGAATTAGACACATAGTTTGATGGAATGAAAACTAAAGTTAACTATTAACTTCTCCCTCTCTTCCAGCTTTCTTTCCCTGTTTTTTTCTTTCTTTCCTTTCTTATATCCTTACTTCTTTTCTCTTTCCTATTTTTTTTCTTCCCAACTTTCTTTCCTTGCCTCCATATCTGATTTTTTCTTTCCTTCCTTCTTTCAGGATTACTTTATTCTCTACTATTATTTCTTTACTCTGTAGTTGCATTAATTCTGTATATCTATGTCATTCTTTCACTTGGTACTCACCCCTTATCTCTCAATCTTGTGAATTTTAATCTTTCTCTGTTATTTGATTTGCAAAACCTCCTTTGACTTATGAAATTATTTTACTCAAATGATAATGCCAATTGTACTCACAGACTTTTCCAAACTCTAAAATTCATAAACTCATGAAGTAATAAAGATAATACAGCAATAACATCTGCCTTCTCAATTTTAAAATGATTCTGTCTGATAATATAGGGGTACCTCCTGTATTGTGGAAAAAAGGCTGAATTTTACATTTGAACAGCATCAGCTTCCTGGCTGCAGTTTGATAATTAATGGACAAAGTAAATTTTACTTACATCTTGAAGAAACAAATACCCCTTTCTGGTCATTCACGGGTATATCATTCAATTAAAAAACAAATGATGCAATGATGATTTCATTGTTCTTGATTATTTAAAATAAACATATTCTAAAAATCAAAATCAAGAAGAAATATGTCAAATCCTCTAAAAGTCCCTCTAAAATAGTCTGTATATAAGTTCATTGGCTAGTTCAAAATTGTAAGGTATATGTTTATAAAATATATTTTAATATTTTATATGAAACTAACAATGCAGTCTCATTTTGGGAATACACAGGTAAATCGATTTAGCTCTTGTTATTTATAAGCAATGAAAAACTAACAGAAGAACGCAGAGGCCTGAAGAAACACAGAAGGAAATTTATTTGGTTGCAATTATTATGATTATTTTTACTCCCTTTCCCATCTTTTACCTTCATTCATAAAAGTCCAGTTCCAGTTTCACCAAAAAATCACTCTTGGAAGAGTGATTGGAAATAGAGTTGTGTTATTTTCAAGGATGGAAGGATGTAGACTATATAAAAATAGAAATTATTAAAAACAATATATGGTACATGCTGAATTAAGAATATAAAAACACTAG
This sequence comes from Manis pentadactyla, assembly GCF_030020395.1. Taxonomy (NCBI): domain Eukaryota; kingdom Metazoa; phylum Chordata; class Mammalia; order Pholidota; family Manidae; genus Manis; species Manis pentadactyla. Next base: position 74,734,278 of record NC_080038.1, read on the forward strand.
GAGAGCAGGGGCTCAAGATGGCGGCATGAGTAGGACGGTGGAAATCTCCTCCCAAAACCATATATATTTTTGAAAATACAACAAATACAACTATTCCTAAAAGAGAGACCAGAAGATACAGTACAACAGCCAGGCTACATCTACATCTACGAGAACTCAGCATCTCATGAAAAGGCTAACATCCAAAGCTGAGACCCAGCAGAACCCGAGCACTCTCCCCACCCCAGCTCATTGGTGAGAGGAAAAGAATCAGAGTGGGGAGGGAGTGAAAGCACAGGACTGCTAAATAATCAGCCCTAGTAATCTGCACCAGGAGCACAGAAACACAATGCATGGTATACTGGATATTATAGAAACAGAAAAGTAAAATCTGAGATGGAGACTGTGAGTAGGTACTCACAGCCAGCTCCCCTGAGACAAAAAAGTGGGCATTTTTTAAAAGTGTTAAAGGGACAAGTGCTCCACAGCTGGACAAAATTTGTTCCAGCACACTCAGCCCAGCATGCTGGGAATATTGAGGAACTTCAGGTGCCCTTACCCGCTGGGGGGTAATGCAGCCACAAAGCCACACATGGCAGTAAACAGCCTGCCATTCATTCTTCATGGCCGGCATTGCAAGGAAACAGGCTGACCTGGCACAGCTGCAGAGCAGCTGGAGAACAGCCCCACCCACAGCAACCACACAGAGTCTCCTCCCAGTGTGCAGCTAACCAGGACAGACAGAGGAAGTCAGAGCAAGATCTGGAAGGCATGAAGGGTGACGTTCTTGCAGGAGAACACACCCAACGCATCTGCCACACCCCACAATGTGCTAGGCTATCCTGAGGGCCACCCCAACCACAGTAGCTCAGGAGATTAACCTAGAGACTGCTCCCAGTGTGGGTAACCAGCAAAGGCAGTGGAAGTGGGAGTAAAGTCTGGAAGGCATGAAGGGGTGATGTTCTCACAGAAGAACACAACCAACGTGTCTGTCATACCCGCAGTGTGCTAGGCTATCCCGAGGGGTGCCCCACACATGGCAGCTCAGCAGATTATCCTAGAGAATGCTCCAAGTGTTTGAGTAACTGACACAGGCAATGGAGAAGGTCAAGGTGACCAACAAGCAGGGAGGGACTTTGTTCTTCCAGGTGACACACGTGCCACCTATCTGTGACCACTCTAACACCATGAAAAGGCAGAAGAATCTGGTCAAGTCAAAAATCACTCAGAAAACCCCAGAGAGAGGACCTGGTGAGATAGATATAATCAATCACCCTGAAAATAATTCAAAATAAAAGTCATAACCATGCTGATGGACCTGCAGAGAAATATGCAAGAGCTACAGGATGAAGTCCAGAGGGAGATAACAGAAATGAAACAATTGATAGAAGATTTTAAGAGCAGACCAGCTGAGATGCAAGAGACTGTAAATGGAATAGAAATCATAGGACAGGAATACAGAGAAGCTGAGGCAGACAGAGAAAAAAGAAACTATAAGAATGAAAGAATATTAAGAGAACTGTGAGACCAATTCAAACAGAACAATATTCACATTATAAAGGTACCAGAAGAAGAAGAAGAGAGAAAAAGGGATAGAAAGTGTCTGAAGAAATAATTGCTAGAAACTTCCCCAAGCTGGGGAAGGAAATAGTCTCTCAGACCATGGAAGCCCACAGATCCACCAACACAAGGGAACCAAGGAGGACAACACCAAGACACATAATAATTAAAATGGCAAAGACCAAAGACAAGGAAAGAGTAATAAAGGCAGCAAGAGAGAGAAAAAATTCACCTACAAAGGAAAATCCATCAGGCTATAATCAGACTTCTCAACAGAATCCTTACAGGCCCGAAGAGAATGGCATGATATATTTAATAAAATGTAACAGAAGGGCCTTCATATGAGAATACTGAATCCAGCATGATTATCATTTAAATTTGAAGGAGGGATTAAACAAATTTTAGACAAGCAAAAGTTGAGGGAATTTGCCTCCCACAAAGCACCTCTACAGGGTATCTTAAAGGGACTGCTCTAAATGGAAGGACTTCTAAGGCTAAATAGATGTCACCAGAGAAAATAAAATAACACCAAAGAAAGTAGACCAACCAAATACTAACTAAATGCAAAAATAAAATAAAATCAACTATCCACAAAAGCAGTCACAGGAAACACAAAAGAGTACAGAATAAAACACCTAAAATATAAAGAATGGAGGAGGAAGGATAAAAAGGGAGAGAAATAAAGAATCATCAGACTGTGTTTATAATAGCTTAATAAGTGAGTTAAACTAGGCAGTTAGATAGTAAAGGAGTTACCCTTGAACCTTTGGCAAGCACAAATCCAAAGCCTGCAATGGCACTAAGTAAATATATTTTAATAATCACCATAAATGTAAATGGACTGAATGCAGAAATCAAAATACACAGAGTAATAGAATGGATAAAAGGCAAGATACATCTATATGCTGCTTACAAGAAACTCACCTCAAACCCAAAGAATACATTGACTAAAAGTGAAGGGATGAAAAAAGATATTTCATGCAAACAATAGGGAGGAATAACCAGGTGTTGCAGTACTTGTATCAGACAAAGTAGACTTCAAAACAAAGAAAGTAACAAGAGATAAAGAAGGACATTACATAATGATAAAGGGGGCAGTCCAACAAGAGAATATAAACATTGTACATATATATGCACCCAACACAGGAGCACAGATATATATGTACCCAACACAGGAGCACTGATATATGTGAAATAAATATTAACATAAATAAAGGAGGAAATAGAATGCAATGCATTCATTTTAGGAGATATCAACACACCACTCCTTCCAAAGAACAGATACTAGGCCACAAATAGAGCCTCAGTAAATTAAAAAGATTGAAATTTTACCAACGAACTTCTCAGATCCCAAAGGTATAAAACTAGAAATACATTGTACAACGAAAACAAAAAGGCTCACAAACACATGGAGGCTTAACAACGTGCTCCTAAATAATCAATGGATCAATGACCAAATAAAAACAGAGATCAAGCAATATATGGAGACAAATGACAACAACAGCACAAAGCCCTAAATTGTGAGGGACACAGCGAAGGCAGTTCTCAGAGGAAATTATAGAGCAATCCAGACATATTTCAAGAAGGAAGAACAATCTGAAATGAATAGTCTAAGGTCACAATTATTAAAACTCAAAAAGAACAATTGATGCTCAAAGTCAGCAGAAGGAGGGACATAATAAAGATCAGAGAAGAAATAAATAAACTTGAGAAGAATAAAGCAATAGAAAAAATAAACAAAACCAAGAGCTGGTTCTTTGAGAAAATAAAAAAAATAGATAGACCCCTAGCCAGACTTATTAAAAGAAAAAGAGAATCTACACACATAAACAGAACGTGAAATGAGAAAGGAAAAATCATGACGGACCCCACAGAAATACAAAAAATTATTAGGGAATTCTATGAAAACATATATGCTAACAACCTGGATAACCTAGAAGAAATGGACAACTTCCTAGAAAAATACAACCTTCCAAGACTGACCGAGGAAGAAACAGAAAGTCTAAACAGACCAATTACCATCAACAAAATTGAATCAGTAATAAAAAAAACTACCCAAGAAAAAAACCTCTGGAACAGATGGATTCACCACTGAATTTTATCAGACATATATAGAAGACATAATACCCATTCTCCTTAAAGTTTTCCAAAAAAGAGAAGAGGGAATACTTCCAAACTCATTCTATGAAGCCAGGATCACTCTAATACCCAAACCAGGCAAAGACACCCAGAAAAAGAAAATTACAGATCAACACACTTGATGAACATACATGCAAAAATACTCAACAAAATATTAGCAAACAGAATTTTAAAAATACATCAAGCGGATCATACACCATGATCAAGTGGGATTCATTTCAGGGATGCAAGGATGGTACAACATTCGAAAATCCGTCAATATCATCCACCACATCATCAAAAAGGAGAAAAACCACATGATCATCTCCATAGATGCTGAAACCACATCTGAAAAAATTCACCATCCATTCATGATAAAAACTCTCAACAAAATGGATATAGAGGAGAAGAACCTCTCAATAATAAAGGCCATATGCAAGGATGGTACAACATTTGAAAATCCATCTACATCATCCACCACATCAACAAAAAGAGGGACAAAAACCACAGGATCATCTCCATAGACAATGAAAAAGCATTCGACAAAATTCAACATTCATTCATGATAAAAAAATCTCAACAAAATGGGTATACAGGGCAAGTACCTCAACATAATAAAGGCCATATTTGACAAACCCACAGCCAACATCAGATTCAACAGCAAGAAGCTGAAAGCTTTTCACCTTAGACCGAGAAATAAACAGGGATGTCCACCCTCCCCACTGTTATTCAACCTAGTACTGGAGGTCCTTGCCATGCCAAACAGACAAAACAAAGAAATACAAGGCATCCAGATTGGTAAAGTAGGAGTCAAACTGTCACTATTTGCAGATGACATGATATTGTACATAACAAAACCCTAAAGACTCCACTCCAAAACTACTAGAACTAATACCTGAACTCAGAAAAGTTGCAGGATTCAAAATTAATGCACACAAATTTGTTGCTTTCCTACACACTAATGCTGAACTAGCAGAAAGAGAAATCAGGAAAACAATTCCATTAGAAAGAATAAAATATCTAGGAATAAACCTAACCAGGCTAGTGAAAGACCTATATCCTGAAAACTACAAGAAACTCTCTTATGAAAAATTCACAAGAACAGTATCAAATGGTAACTTATCCCATGCACTTGGCTTGAAGGAATTAATATTGTTAAAATGGCCATCCTGCCTAAAGCAATCTGCAGATTCAATGCAATCCCTATAAAAATACTAACAGCATTCTTCAACGAACTGGAACAAGTAGATCTAAAATTCATATGGAACCACAGAAGACCTGAATAGGCAAAGCAATCCTGAGAAGGAAGAATGAAGCAGGGGGTATCTTGCTTCCCAACTTCAAGCTCTACTACAAAGCCACAGTAATCAAGACAATTTGGAACTGGCACAAGAACAAAAACACAGACCAGTGGAACAGAACAGAGAGTCCAGATATTAACCCAAGCACATATGGTCAATATATATACAATAAATGAGCCATGAACATACAATGGGGAAATGACAGCCTCTTCAACAGCTGGTGTAGGCAAAACTGGACAGTGACATGTAAGAGAATGAAACTGGATCATTGTCTAACCCATACACAAAAGTCAATTTGAAATGGATCAAAGACCTGAATATAAGTCATGAAACCATAAAACTCTTAGAAAAAAAATATAGGCAAAATTCTCTTGGACATAAACATGAGCAAATTCTTCATGAACATATCTCCCCAGGCACAGGAAACAAAAGCCAAAATGAACAAGTGAGTCTTTATCAAGCTGAGAAATTTCTGTACAGCAAAGACATCCTCATTAGAACAAAAAGGCATCCTACAGTATGGGAGAATATATTCATAAATGACATGCGATAAAGGGTTCACATCCAAAATACATAAAGAGCTCATGCACCTCAACAAACAAAAAGCAAATAAGGTGATCTGAACAGACATTTCTCCAAAGAAGAAATTCAGATGGCCAACAGGCACATGAAAAGATGCTCCACATCACTAATCATCAGAGAAATGCAAATTAAAACCACAATGAAATATCACTTCACACGAGTCAGGATGGCCATCACTGTAAACGCAAAAAACTACAAATGTCGGTGAGGATGTGGAGAAAGCAGAACCCTTCTACATTGCTGGTGGGAATGTAAATTAGTTCAACCACTGTGGAAAGCAGTATGGAAGTTCCTCAAAAAAATAAAAATAGAAATACCACTTGATTCAGTAATTCCACTCCTAAGTATTTACCCTAAGAATGCAGGATCCCAGTTTGAAAAAGACTAATGCACCCCTATGTTTATTGCAGCACTATTTACAATAGCCAAGAAATGGAAGCAACCTAAGTGTCCTTCAGTAAATGAATGGATAAAGAAGATGTGGTACATATACACAATGGAATATTATTCATCCATAAAAAGAAAATAAATCCTACCTTTGCAATAACATGGATGGAGGTAGAGGGTATTATGCTCAGTGAAATAAGCCGGGCAGAAAAATACAAGTCTCAAATGATTTCACTCATATGTGGAGTATAAAAACAAAGAGAAAAACTGAAGGGACAAAACAGCAGCAGACTCACAGAACCCAAGAATGGACTAATGTTACTAAAGGGAAAGGGACTGGGGAGGATGGGTGGGAAGGGACGGATAAGGGGGAAAATGGGGCATTACAATTAGCAGACATAATCTAGAGGGGCACACGGGGAGGGCTGTACAACACAGAGAAGACAAGTAGTGACTCTGTAGCATCTTACTATGCTGATGGGCAGTGACTGTAATGGGGTATGTGGTGGGGACTTGATGATGGGGGGAGTCTACTAACCATAATGTGGCTCATGTATTTGTAGATTAATGAAAGCAAAATAAATAAAAATTAAGAAAAACATTAGGAGATTAAAGCAGTTCTCCCTGGGTACAATTAGCATCCACAAACCCTCAGAAATTTGGCTTAGTGACCATTTTCACAAGCACAACATTCTCATTGGATTATTTTCATTTATCATTTTTTAAAACAAATCCATCACCTTGGAAGTTTGTTGAATGCCACATTGTTTTGAAAAAAATAAAAGTTCTAAGAGTATCAAAATGTAATGTAATCAGTTGAACTTCATTGTTTGAATCATCTACATGTTGATTTCCCGAAGAAAATATTGCAACAAAACTATGTCTTCCAAACAACTACTTATTTTAACCAATTAAGGTACCCATTGAAACATTTCAACATCAATAAAATAAACCAATCAAATACATTAAACAAATTCAAAATTCACCTGTCAGTCACTGCTTTTGCTATATTTTGTTTAAAAAAACTTATGGCCTGATTCCAGTCCCTGGATATTGGGATAATTCACTGTGGTGAAAATGACTTAAAAAGAAAGGAAACACTTCCATGAGAGAAATAGTTGGTGCAATACTGAAAATGAATATTCATACAGACCTCAAAACTGTAAGACAGGTATAGAAAAGATGGCAGCGTGAGTAGTGTAGTGGAAATCTCCTCCCTAAACCACATATATTTTGAAAATACAGCAAATACAACTATTCCTAAAAGGGTGGCCTGAAGTAACAGTACACCAGCCAGTATACATCTGGGAGAAGTCAACATCTCAAGAAAAAGGTTGAGGTAAAAAGCCACAACCTGGTGGGACCCAAGCACTCCCCCCACCACAGCTCACCAGCAGAAGGAAAAGAATCAAAGCAGGGAGGGAGTGGAAGCACAAAACTGCTAAATACCCAGCCCTAGAAATCTACCTCAGGAGCACGGACCCATGTTGCATGGTTCTCTGGAATTTGGAGAGGCTGAAAGGCAGAGTTGGAGACTAAGACTGTGAATAGTTTCCCCAATTGGCTGCCCCAGGACAAGAGAAAAGCAGGCACTTTAAGGGACCTCTGAACAGTCAGAGGTCTGCTAGGAGCACAAGGGTTTGGGAGAAGGAACTGCTGGACAGAATCATCCTGGGACACTCAGCCCAGCAAGCTGAGAAGTTTCAGGAGCTTCAGGTGCCCTAACCTCCTGGTTGGCAACACAGCCATGAGGCCCCTCACTGCAATAATCAGCCTGCTGCTCTTTCCTCCCCAATTGCACCTATGTGAAAATTGGCTGTCCCTGCCATTCCTGCAGACCAGCCAGAGGGCACCCTTGCCTACAGCAACTACACAGCTTAAAGCAGACACTTCGTGTATGAAGCTAACGGGCCCAGACCAGAGGTGGCTCCCTGCATGCAGTTGATCAGAGGAGATGGGTGCTGAGACCAGGAGCCATAAAGCGACTTTGATGAAGGTGTGCCATTCGGCTATGACCCCCACCATTGCTGTAGGCCATCCTGAGGGCTACCCTGCCCATGGCAGTATAGGGGAGTAACCCAGATCCCGCTCCCTGTGCATGGTTAACTGGCACAGACAGCAGAGACAGACACAGCAACTGGCAGGCATAAAGTAACTTTGTCATCCCAGCTGACACCCGTGCCACTCACCAGTTACCACCCCATAGCTCCAGGACTATGAAAAGGCAGAAGAACCAGTTCAATCCAAAATCCTTCAAACATCAGAAAGAAGGCTTGATGAGAATGAAATCACCAATCTTCCAGGAAAAGAATTCAAAATAAAAGTCATAAGCATGCTAATGGAGCTACAGAAAAATATTCAAGAGCTAAGGGATGAACTCAGGAGGGAGATAACTAAAATGAAACAAACAATGGAGGGATTTAAAAGCAGATTAGGTGAGGTAGAGGAGGCAGTTAATGGAACAGAAATCAGAGAACAGGAATACAGAGAAGATGAGGCAGAGAGAGAAAAAAGGATCTCTAGGAATGAAAGATTATAAAGAGAACTGTGTGATAAATCCAAATGTAACAATATTTGCCTTATAGGGGTACAGAAGAAGAAGAGAGAGAAAGAGGGATACAAAGTGTCTGTGAAGAAATAATTGCTGAAAACTTCCCCAATCTTGGGAATGATATAGTCTCCCAGACCATGGAAGTCCACAGATCTCCCAATACAAGGGAACCAAGGAGGGCAACACCAAGACATATGATAATTAAAATGTCAATGATCAAGGACAAGAACAAAGTATTAAAAGCCACCAGACAGAGAAAAAAGATCACCTACAAAGGAAAAACAATCAGGCTATCACCAGACTTCTCAAAAGAAACCTTACAGGCCAGGAGGGAGTGGCATGATATATTCAATGCAATGAAACAGAAGGGCCTAGAATCAAATACACTACCCACCAAGGTTATCATTTAAATATGAATGAGGGATTGAACAATTCCAAGATAAGCAAAAGTTGAGGAAATTTACCACCCACAAACCATCTCTATAGTGTATTTTAAAGGGACTACTATGGTTGGAAGTGTGCCTAAGAGTAAATAGGAGTCACCAGAGAAAATGAAATGACAGCAAAGGAGGTAGACCAACTGAATAGTAACCAAATGCAGAATTAACTGAGCTACCCACAAAGTCAGTCAAGGGATACACAGAGTACATATTATAACACCTAACATATAAAGAGTGGAGGAGGAAGTTAAAGAAGGGAGACAAAAAAGAATCTACACAATGTTTATAGAAGCATTATAAGTGAGATAATGTGGACTGCTAGATAGTAAAGAAGTTGCCCTTGAGCCTTTGGAAACCATGAATCCAAAGTCTGCAATGGCAATAAGTACATATCTATCAATAATCAACCTAATGTAAATGGAATGAATGCACCAATAAAAATATATGAAGTTACAGAAGGATATAAAATAAGACCCATCTATGCTGCCTACAAGAGACTCACCTCAAACACAAAGACATACAGAGACTAATAATGAAGAAATCGAAAAAGACATTTCATGCAAACAATAGGGAGAAAAAAGCAGGTGTTGCCGTACTTGTATCAGACAAAATAGACTTCAAAAAAAGAAAGCAACAAGAGACAAAGAAGGCCATCACATAATGAAATAGGGACAGTTCAACAAGAGGATGCAAACATAAATCCCTATGCACCCAACATAGAATCATCTACATATGTGAAACAAATACTAACAGAATTAAAGGGGGAAAAATAATGCAATGCATTCATTTTAGGAGACCTCAACACACCACTCACTTCAAAGGACAGATCAACCAGACAGAAAATAAATAAGGACAGAGAGGTACTGAACAGCAGATTAGAACAGATGAACCTGACAGGCATGTTTAGAACACTCCAACCAAAAGCAGCAGGATACACAATCTTCTTACATGCACGTGGAATATTTTCCAGAATAGACCACATACTTCGCCACAAAAAGAACCTCAACAAATTAAAAAAGATTGAAATTGTACCAACCAACTTCTCAGATCACAAAGGTATGAAACTAGAAATAAATTTTACAAAGAAAACAAAAAGGCTCACAAACACATGGAGGTTAATAACATGCTCTAAGTAATCAATGGATCAATGAACAAATTAAAACAGAGATCACCAATACATGGAGCAAATGAAAACAACAGCACTATGCCCCAACTTCTGTGGGATGCAGTGAAGGCAGTTCTAATAGAAAAGTATACAGCACTCCAGGCCTGTTTAAAGAAGGAAGGACAATTCCAAGTGATCAGCCTAAATCACAATTACTTAAAATGGAAAAAGGAGAAGAAATTAGGCCCAAAATCAAGAGAAGGAGGGACGTTAAAAAAGATCAGAGAAGAAATTTTTAAAAATTGAGAATAAAACAATACAAATAATTAATGAAATCAAGAGATGGTTCCTTGAAAAAATAAACAAAAATGATAAATCCCTAGCCAGGCTTATCAAGAAAAAAAGAGAATCTACACAGAAAATCAGAGTCAAAAATGAGAAAGGAAAAATCACTATAGACACTACAGAAACACAAAGAATTATTAGAGAATACTATGAAAAACTATGTGCTAACAAACTGGATAACCTAGAAGAAATAGACAACTTTCTAGAAAAATACAACCTTCCAAGACTGAACCAGGAAGAAACAGAAAATCTGTACAGACATAATACCAACAGTGAAATTGAATTGATAATCAAAAAACTACCCAAGAACAAAACTCCCATACCAGATAGCTTCACAGCAGAATTTTATCAGACATTTAGAGACGATATAATACCCATTCTCCTTAAAGTTTTCCAAAAAAGGAGAAGAGGGAATACTTCCAAACTTATTCTATGAAGTCAGCATTACTCTAATACCATAACCAGGCAAACACACCACAAAAAAAGAAAACTACAGACAGCTATCTCTGATGAACATAGATGCAAAAATTCTTAACAAAATATTGGCAAAACAAATTCAAAAATATATCAAGAGGATCATCCATCGTGATCAAGTGGGATTCATCGCCAGGATCCAAGGATGTTACAATATTTGAAAACCCATCAACATCATTCTCCACATAGACAAAAAGGACAAATCCACATGATCATCGCCATAGATGCTGAAAAAGCATTTTATAAAATTCAACATCCATTCACGATAAAAACTGTCAACAAAATGGGTATAGAGCACAAGCACCTCAACATAATAAAGGTCATGTATGACAAACCCAGAGCCAACATTATACTTAACAGCAAGAAGCTGAAAGCTTTTCTTTAAGATCAGGAACAAAACAAGGATGCCCACTCTCTCCACTCTTATACAACATAGTACTGGAGGTACTTTTCACGACAATCAGACAACACAAAGAAATAAAACTCATCCAGATTGGTAAAGAAGGAGTCAAACTGTCACTATTTTCAGATGGCATGATATTGTACACAAAAACCCTAAAGAATCCACTCAAAAACTACTAGAACTAATGTCTGAATTGAGCAAAGTTGCAGGATATAGAATTAATACACAGAAATCTGTTGCTTTCCTATACACTAATGAAGAACTAGCAGACAGAGAAATCAGGAAAACAATTCCATTCACAATTTCATCAAAAACAATAAAATACCTAATAACAAACCTAATCAAGGAATTTTTTTTGTATTCACTTTATTATCATTAATCTACAATTAAATGAAGAATATTATGGCTACTAGATTCCCACTTTCACCACGTCCCCACCCCCCACAAACCCCATTACAGTCACTGTCCATCAGCGTAGTAAGATGATGTAGACTCACTACTTGTCTTCTCTGTGTTGAACATCCATCCCTATGACCCCCCACATTATACATGCTAATTTCAATGCCCCCTTCCTTTTTCCCTGCCCTTATCCATCCCTTGCCACCCCTCCTGCCTAGTCATTTTCCCTTCGGTAACCGTTAGTCCATTCTTGGGTTCTGTGATTCTGCTGCTGTTTTGTTCCTTCAGTTTTTCTTTGTTCTTATACTCCACATATGAGTGAAATCATTTGGTACTTGTCTTTCTCCACCTGGCTTATTTCACTGAGCATAATAGCCTCTAGCTTGATCCATGTTGTTGCAAATGGTAGGATCTGTTTTTTTCTTATGGCTGAGTAATATACCATTGTGTATATGTACCACATCTTCTTTATCCATTCATCTACTGATGGACATTTAGGTTGCTTCCATTTCCTGGCTATTGTAAATACTGCAGCGATAAACATAGGGGTGCACCTGTCTTTTTCAATATGGAGTGCTGCATTCTTAGGGTAAATTCCTAGAAGTGGAATTCCTGGGACAAATGGTATGTCTATTTTGAGCAATTGCAGGAAGCTCTGTAATGCTTTCCACAATAGTTGAACAAATTTACATTCCCAACAGCAGTGTAGGAGGGTTCCCCTTTCTCCACAACCTCGCCAACATTTGTTGTTGTTTGTCTTTTGGATGGTGGTGATCCTTACTGGTATGACATAATATCTCATTGTGGTTTTAATTTGCATTTCTCTGATGGCAATTGATGTGGAGCATATTTTCATGTGTCTGTGGCCATCTGAATTTCTTCTTTGTAGAACTGTCTGTTCAGCTCCTCTGCCCAGTTTTTAATTGGATTATTTGCTTTTTGTTTGTTGAGGTGTGTGAACTCTTTATATATTTTGGACGTCAACCCTTTATTGGATCTGTCATTTATGAATATATTCTACCATACTGTAGGGTACAGTTTTGTTCTATTGATGGTACCCTTTGCTGTACAGAAGCTTTTCAGTTTGATATAGTCCCACTTGTTCAATTTTGCTTTTGTTTCCCTTGCCCGAGGAGATATGTTCATGAAGAAGTCACTCATGTTTATGTCCAAGAGATTTTTGCCTATGTTTTATTCTAAGAGTTTTATGGTTGTATGACTTACATTCAGGTCTTTGATCCATTTCGAATTTGCTTTTGTGTATGGGGTTAGACAGTGACCCAGTTTCATTCTCTTACATGTAGCTGTCCAGTTTTGCCAGCACCATCTGTTGAAGAGACTGTCATTTCCCCATTGAATATTCATGGCTCCTTTATCATATATTAATTGGCCATATATATTTGTGTTAATGTTTGGAGTCTCTATTCTGTTCCACTGGTCTGTGACTCTGTTCTTGTGCTAGTACCAAACTGTCTTGATTACTGTGGCCTTGTAGTAGAGCTTGAAGTTGGGGAGTGAGATCACCCAAACTTTATTCATCCTTCTCAGGATTGCTTTGGCTATTTGGGGTCTTTGGTGTTTCCATATGAATTTTTGAACTATTTGCTCTAGTTGGTTGAAGGATGTTGTTGGTAATTTGATAGGGATTGCATCAAATTTGTATATTGCTTTGGGCAGGGTGGCCATTTTGACAATATTAATTCTTCCTAGCCAAGTGCGTTGGATGAGTTTCCATGTGTTAGTGTCCTCTTTAAGTTCTCTTAAGAGTGTCTTATAGTTCGCAGGGTATAGGTCTTTCACTTCCTTGGTTAGGTTTATTCCTAGGTATTTTATTCTTTTTGGTGCAATTGTGAATGGAATTGTTTTCCTGATTTCTCTTTCTATTAGTTCATTGTTAGTGTATAAGAAAACCACAGATTTCTGTGTGTTAATTTGTATCCTGCAACTTTGCTGAATTCTGATTTTAGTTCTAGTAGTTTTGGAGTGGAGTCTTTAGGGTTTTTTATGTACAATATCATGTCATCTGCAAGTAGTGACAGTTTGGCTTGTTCTTTACCAATTTGGATTCCTTATATTTCATTGTTTTGTCTAATTGCCGTGGCTAGGACCTCCAGTACTATGTTAAATAACAGTGGGGAGAGTGGGCATCCCTGTCTTGTTCCCGATCACAGAGGAAAAGCTTTCAGCTTTTCACTGTTCAGTATGATGTTTGCTGTGGGTTTCTCATATATGGCCTTTATTATGTTGAGGTACCTGTCCTCTATACCCATTTGGTTGAGAGTTTTTATCATGAATGGATGTTGAATTTTGTTGAATGCTTTTTCAGCATCTATGGAGATGATCATGTGGTTTTTGTCCTTCCTTTTGTTGGTGTGGTGGACGATGTTGATGGATTTTTGAATGTTGTACCATACTTGCATCCCTGTGATGAATCCCACTTGGTCATGGTGTATGATCCTTTAGTTGTATTTTTGAAATCGGTGTGCTAATATTTTGTTGAGTATTTTTGCATCTACGTTCATCAGGGATATTGGTCTGTAGTTTTCTTTTATGGTGGGGTCTTTGCCTGGTTTTGGTATTAGGGTGATGTTGGCTTCATAGAATGTGTTTGGGAGTATTCCCTCCTCTTCTGTTTCTTGAAAAGCTTTACGGAGAATGGGTATTATGTCTTCTCGGTATGTCTGATAAAATTCCAAGGTAAATCCATCTGGCACGGGGGTTTTATTCTTGGGTAGTTTTTTGATTACCACTTCAATTTCTTTGCTGGTATTTGGTTTGTTTAGATTTTGTGTTTCTTCCTTGGTCAGTCTTGGAAGGTTGTATTTTTCTAGTAAGTTGTCCATTTCTTTTAGGTTTTCCAGCTTCTTAGCATATGGGATTTCATAGTAGTTTCTAATAATTCTTTGTATTTATGTTGGGTCCATCGTGATGTTTCCATTCTCATTTCTGATTCTGTTGATGTGTGTTGATTCTCTTTTTCTCTTAATAAGTCTGGCTAGAGGCTTATCTATTTTGTTTATTTTCTCAAAGAACTATATCTTGGTTTCATTGATTTTTTCTATTGTTTTATTCTTCTCAATTTTATTTATTTCTTCTCTGATCTTTATTATGTCCCTCCTTCTGCTCACTTTAGGCCTCATTTGTTCCTTTTTTTCCAATTTTAGTAATTGTGATGTTAGACTATTCATTTGGGTTTGTTCTTCCTTCTTTGAATATGCCTGGATTGCTCTATACTTTTCTCTTAAGACTGCTTTCACAGCATCCCACAAAAGTTGTGGCTTTGTTTTGTTGTCATTTATTTCCATATATTGCTGTATCTCCTTTTTAATTTGGTCGTTGATACATTAACTATTTAGAAGTGTGTTGTTAAGCCTCCATGTGTTTGTGAGCCTTTTTTGCTTTCTTTGTACAATTTATTTCTAGTTTTATACCTTTTTTGTCTGAAAAGTTGGTTGGTAGGATTTCAATCTTTTTGAATTTACTGAGGTTCTTTTTGTGAGCTAGTATGTGGTCTATTCTGGAGAATGTTCCATGTGCACTTGAAAAGAATGTATCCTGTTGCTTTTGGATGTAGAGTTCTATAGATGTCTATTAAGACCATCTGTTCTGGTGTCCTGTTCAGTGCCTCTGTGTCATTACTTATTTTCTGTCTGGTAGATCTCTCCTTTGGAGTGAATGGTGTGTTGAAGTCTCCTAAAATGAATGAATTACTTTCTATTTCCTGCTTTAGTTCTATTAGTATTTGTTTCACATATGCTTGTGCTCCTGTGTTGGGTGCATATATATTTATAATGGTTATATCCTCTTTTTGGACTGAGCCCTTTATCATTATGTAATGTCCTTCTTTATGTCTTGTTACTTTCTTTGTTTTGAAGTCTATTTTTTCTGATACTAGTACTGCAACACCTGCTTTTCTCTCCCTATTGTTTGCATGAAATTCATTTTTCCATCACTTGACTTTTAGTCTGTGCATGTCTTTCAGTTTACAGTGAGTCTCTTGTAAGCAGCATGTAGATGGGTCCTGTTTTTTTATCCTTTCAGTGACTCGATGTCTTTTGATTGATGCATTCAGTCCATTTACATTTAGGGTGATTATCGATAGGTATGTGCTTATTGCCATTTCAAGGTTTAGATTCGTGGTTACCAAAGATTCCAGGTTATGTTCCTTACTATCTAAGAGTCTAACTTAACTCACTTAGTATGCTGTTACAAACACAATCTAAAGGTTCTTTGCTATTTCTCCTCCTTTTTCTTCCTCCTTCATTCTTTATATATTAGGTATCAAATTCTGTACTATCCCTTGATTGACTTTGAGGATAGTTGATTTAATTTTGCATTTACTTTGTAATTAGCAGTTCTACTTTCTTCACTGTGGTTTTATTACCTCTGGTGACAGCTATTCAACCTTAGGAACACCTCCATCTCTAGCAGTCCCTCCAAAATGAACTGTAGAGATGGTTTATGGGAGGTAAATTCTCTCAGCTTTTGCTGCCCTTTAAATTTTTAATCCCTCCTTCAAATTTCAATGTTAATCTTGCCAGATAAAGTAATCTTGGTTCCAGGCCCTTCTGATTCATGGCATTAAATACGTCATGCCACTCTCTTCTGGCCTGTAAGGTTTCTGCTGAGAAGTCTGATGTTAGCCTGATGGGCTTTACTTTGTATGTGATCTTATTTCTCTCTCTGGCTGCTTTTAGCAGTCTGTCCTTATCCTTGATCTTTCCCATTTTAGTTACTATGTGTCTTGGTGTTGCCTTCCTTGGGTCCCTTGTGTTGGGAGATCTGTGGATCTCCATGGCCTAAGAGACTATGTCCTTCCTCAAATTTGGGAATTTTTCAGGCACTACCTCCTGAAAGACACTTTCTATCCCTTTTTTTCCCTCTTCTTCTTCTGGTATCCCTATGATGCGAATATAGTTCTGCTTGGATTGGTCACACAGTTCTCTCAATATTCTTTCATTCTTAGAGATCCTTTTTTCTCTCTGTGCCTCAGCTTCTTTGTATTCCTCTTCTCTAGTTTCTAATTCATTTATTGTCTCCTCCACCATATCCAACCTGCTTTTAATACCCTCCATTGTGCTCTTCAATAATTGGATCTCTGACCTGAATTCATTCCTGAGTTCTTGGATGTCTTTCTGTACCTCCATTAGAATGTTGATGATTTTTATTTTGAACTCCCTTTCTGGAAGATTCATGAGGTCCATATCTTTTAAATCTTTCTTGGGAGTTGTATTAATAATTTTACTCTGGACGAGGTTCCTTTGACATTTCGTGTTTGTATATGGCGCTCTCTAGTGTCCAGAAGCTATATTCTGGAGCTGCTCAGCCCCTGTAGCAATGTCAGGGGTTGAAGAGGAGCAGTACTGGTGTCTGAGTGGAGGAAAGAGCTGTTCCCCACCTCCCAGCTGCTGTGCCTGTCTCCACTGCCTGAGCCAATGGGCCAGGCACACAGGTATAGGTTTTTGTCCCAGAGCAGCCAGATATGGATCTCTGCTTTCCACAAGCGGCTGGAATCCCAGTCTCCCCAGGAACTCTGCCTGTATTAACTTTCCAACCCAGTAGTCATGCGAGTCTCATGAAAGCACCATGAAATGTAGGTTTGTGCTCCCAGCACAGATCTCTGGAGCTAAGTATTTCAGCAGTCCCAAGAATTTCACTCCCTCTCTGCTCCATTTTTCTTCCTCCCACAGGTGAGCTGGGGTGGGGGAAGGGCTCGGGTCCCATGGAGCCACAGCTCTGGTACATTATCCCATTCAATGAGGTCTGCTCTTTCCTCCAGTTGTGTGTAGTCTGATGCCATCCTCTTTCCTGTTGCTCTCTCAGGATTAGTTGTGCAAATTAAATTTTCTAATTTTATCCAGTTTTAGGAGGAAGCCTCTGTCTCTCCTATCATGCCGCCATCTTTAATTGACTTGCTAACCAAGGAATTTAAAGACCTATACCCTGAAAACTACAAGAAACTGTTGAGAAAAATGAGAGAGGACACTAATAAATGGAAATTCATCCCATGCTGTTGGCTAGGAAGAATTAATATTGACAAAATGGTCATCCTCCCTAAAGCAGTCTACAGATTCAATGCAATCCCTATCAAAACTCTGACAGCATTATGCAATGAACTGTAAGAAATAGTTGTAAAATTCATATGGAACCCAAAAGACCCCAAACAGCCAAGGCAATCCTGAGAAGTAAGAATAAAGCAGGGGGATTATGCTCCCCAACTTCAAGCTATACTACAAAGTCACAGTAATCAAGACTATTTGGCACTGGCACAAGAACAGACCCATAAATCAATGGAATAGAATAGAGAGCCCATATATAAACCCACTAATATATGGCCATTTAGTTTATGATAAAGGAGCCATAGATACACAATGGGGAAATGCAGCCTCTTCAACAGCTGGTGTTGCAAATACTGGACAGCTACATGCAAGAGAATGAAAGTGGATTATTATTTAAACCCATACACAAAAGTAAACTCGAAATAAATCAAAGACCTGAATGTAAATCATGAAATCATTAATCTATGAGAACACAACATTGGCAAAATTCTCTCGAATATACACATGAGAGGCTTTTTCACAAAAATATCTCCTCCAGCAAGGGAAACAAACGCAAAAATGAACAAGTGGAGCTCTATTAAACTAAAAAGCTTCTGCAGGACACTATCAGTAAAACAAAAAGGCATCCTGCAATATTAGAGAATATATTCATAAATGGCACATCCAATAAGGGGCTCACATCCAAAATATTTAAAGAGCTCATGTGCCTCAACCACCAAAAAGCAAATAACCCAATTAAAAAATGAAGTGTGGAGGTTCCTCAAAAACTTAGAAATAGAAATACCATTTGACCCAGGAATTTCACTCTTAGGAATTCTCCCTAAGAATACAGTGTCCCAGATTCAAAAAGGCATATGCACCCCTATGTTTGTCACAGCACTATTTATAGTAGCTAAGAAATGGAAGCAACCTAAGTGTCCATCAGTAGATGAATGGATAAAGAAGATGTGGTACATATACACAATGGAATATTATTCAGCCATAAGAAGAAAACAAATCCTACAATTTGCAACAACATGGATGGAGCTAGAGGGTATTAGGCTCAGTGAAATAAGCCAGGTGGAGATAGACAAGTATCAAATGATTTCACTCATATCTGGATTATAAGAGCAAAGAAAAAACTGAAGGAACAAAACTGAGGCAGACTCGCAGAACCCAAGAATGGATTAACAGTTACCAATGGGAAAGAGACTGGGGACCATGTGTGGGAAGGGATGAATAAGGGGATTAAAGGGCTTTAAGATTGGCACACATTATGTAGGTTCAGCATGGTGAAGGAAGGAAAGCACAGAGAAGACAAGTAGTGACTCTACAACATCTTACTATACTGATGGACAGTGACTATAATGGGGTATGTGCTTTGGTCTTTATAATTGGGGGAATATATTAACCACAATGTTGCTCATGTGATTGTATATCAATGATACCTCAATAAAAAAAGACTGTAAGACTATCACATTTGTGATGCATTCACCAAAAATGAATGTACCTTTTAAGCAGTATTCCTGGGGTACTCTCAATTCCTCCAAAAATGTGTAACATTTCAATATCACAGTAACACCTTGCATTACTGTTTTCCACCTCCTAGGATTTAACAAAGCTCTTTTTGATGACTTCCAGATTTTGCACTCTGGATTCATCTTGTGTTGAAACTGGATTCCACAACATTGATTTGTAATCATATTTCTAATAATTGCTCTTTTCAATTCATTCCCAGGAATTCCTTTTCCAATTCTTCCAGTATGCTTCACACTGTTAGCATTGTTTTTAAGTGGATACCTACACAGTATTTATTGATTAAATGAATCCATTCAACAAATATTTACTAAGTACCAAGTATGTTAGGGATTGAAGCATCACATAAGTATTTATTCCAGGTATTATAGAAGGATTCCCAGATATTGGGATAGGAGTGAAAATGTACTGTTCTGGAATTTTGAAATAATTCCACTATGAATTATGAAACAATAACAAATCTCTCTGGATTTATTTTCATTATCTGCATAACAGAGATTGGAGTGGTTGAATAAGAACAGTATATTTTTATAAAGTAGACAGACATAAAATACTGAATCATAAAATCAATTTTAGATATGACTGACAATTTTAATCATATATAATAGAGTAGGAAATAGCACCACATGCTTTAATATTACAGAGATTTATGAAATCTTAACTTTATAGTTATACATGCAGGTGTATATTGTATAGTGGGTATGTATATGTAAATTTTATAGTATGTTATAATATAAAATTAATGTGAGACATATTTTTTTAAAGTTCAAAAGGCCCTGAAATGCAAGAGTAGGTAATTTTGGTACATTAAATATTATGTCAATTTTCTACCTGCTATTTTATCCAAATGGGCCTCAGGAAGCATTTTGCTATTCATTTGGGTCAAGTTACCATGCCATGTTACATATTGCAGACAATAAAAAGAGTATTGAAGAACTAAATTAATTTATCTCTAGTTGACTAAATCTTATTGATACCCTTTTTTCTTAATAGAAAGAAAAACTTATGAAATTGATTGATCTTGGCTAAATTGATATAGAAAAAGAATTAAAAATGATTCTGAACATGATGCACTGCCTAAAGGGCCTGGATTCACCTGAGGAACCCAGGGTGTAGACATGGAGAAAACTTTAGCATCTGTGGGCAACAAAAGATAGCTGAGAAGTCTAAGATAGTAAAATACATACCAGACTTTGAATTGTTTCTAGTTGTTACTTTTGCAATACAATTGATGATCAATTTAATAATAATAGTAATGTTAATAACTATAATTAATATTTGTCACTATATCCCAGGCACCCTTCTTAGTAACTTATATATAACATCATTTATTTTTTCTTCACAGTGGCCATAAAATGTAGGTATAATTTTTATCCCCATTTTATAAATGAGTAAACTGAGGCATGGCTATCATTTATCCACCATAGATATTGTACAGGATAAAATAATAGGCACTGAAGACACAAACATAGTAATGTATGGTCCATGTTTCTTAGGAGTTTACTGTGTAATAGAAGGACACATATGTAAGCAAATAATCATAATAAAATGTGATATGTTCTTAATAAGAATATTGCATAAAAATCACAATAAAGAATATAGAGAAAAAAGCAAGCTGCATGGGATTTGAGGAAGGCTTCATCAAGTGAAAGATATGAGACCTGGGTCTTGAAGTGTGGGCAGGAGATTTGTAGGTAAATAAAGTAGGTAAAGTAATTCTTTAAATCTATGAATAGGTTCAGAAGAGATTTGAAAGAGGATGGTGTATTTAAGGATCTCTGGTGATATCTGATAAATATTCAACTTCCCAATTCCATCTTAGTTCTATGCTCTATGGCCTAATAGATCAAATTTGCTTGCTTCTCCATTTTTCAAGCCCTTGGATAAGCAATAACTGATGTTTCCTCTTGTCTGTCTTGCACTCTTATTGGTTATGTGATATAGAGCAATCATTAAACTTAGTGTTAGTTTATTCTTTATGGAATAGAAGTTTTATTATATACAGAAGAAAGGTAATAGGATAACTATGACCCACTTGAAAATGCTTTATAAAAGACAAGACCATACACATGTAAAGCTTAGTTATGATACCATGAAGGTAATAGAAGGGCCAATCTATGATAGGAGCACATGGTAGTAAATACAGAGAGCTCTTGAAATACTATCTATAGGTAATATTATGGAAGATGTCAGAGTTGAATGCACTAGGACTCTGTCTTTCTACTAAGACAAGAGTTGTACTGGCAGAATCTGACTGCAGTAACTATTTTGGAACACTATTAAAATGTTTGCAGCTTCCAGGAGAAAGCTTAGCTGCTGAACAGTGGTTATTACAGGTAAATTTTTAGCCCTCTGTGTGGTACTGGCTACCTATCTCAAAATCTTAGGCCTGCAGCAGACAGGTATTAGGATAGCAACACATATTTTTGGTGTGCCTTGCCCAAGCCAGGGTAGGCAATAAGGACATTGTCCTCCAAATTTTGGATTCTGTGTTCTGATTAAGGATTCTTGATTCTGATCATTGAGTTTCAGGCACAGAAGCTGGCTGTGATTATTTTAACCCCAACTGGATAAAACAACATCCAGGGGATTTAGATAAGCTGTCCTGTGTTTTGGACATTCAAAAACAAGGACATATATGGGTGAACTTAGAAATCCACCACACATATCCTGGGTAAGGCATAAGCTCAGAAAATACCTGAGATGTTAAGTTTTTACCTCAGGTTGCCTCTGGGCACAGTGACACACTACAAAACAGCAATAATAAAAAAATAATTTTAGGAACAGCAAACCCTGGGAAAGGGGGATACTCTGAATCCAAGTGAAAACACATTATAGATTCAAGTGTCCAGTTTTTAATAAAAACATCACAAGGAATATAAAGAAACAGAAGAGTATGGCACATTCAAATTAACAAAGTAAACTGATAGAAAATATACCCAAGGAAGCCAAGACATTGGAGTTACAGGACAAAATTTTCAAACAACTGACTAAAAGATGCTTTAAGTGCTAAAGGAAGACATGGACAAAGCCAGAAAAACAATGTGTGAAAAAATGAGGAAAACAAATAAGTGATAGTCATTATACAAACAAATCATGAAGAAATTCTGGAGCTGAAGTACAATAACTGAAATGAAAATTTTGAGGGGAACTCAAAAGGAGATTTAAGCAAACAGAAGAATCAGTGAACTTGAAGGCAGGACAATTGAAATCATTAAATCCGAAGTACAAAAAGAAAAAAGAAAAGTGGAAGAGCTAAAATAACATGTGTTACACTGTCATGTAGACCAATAAATGCACTTGGGAAAATACAAGAAGAGAGATAAAAGGGCAGAAATAGTACTTTTAAAAATTAATGGTTGAAAACTTCTAAAATTTGTTGATGTTCTTGAATCTACAAATCAAGGAAGTAAACTCCAAATAAGATACCCAAAGAAACCCAAATAAAAAATATTATAATTGAACTGTCAAAAGACAAAGAGAGAATATTGGAAATGGTGAGAGAAGCAACACATTATATGAAAATCATCTTTAATAAGATTATGAACCAATTTCTCATCAGATACCTTGGAGGCAAAAAAGAATGTGTTGATAAATTCAATGTGAAGAAAGAAAAAATGTCAATTGAGAATTCTATATCTGTTAATACTGACCTTCAGAAAAGAGGGATAAATAAGACATTTCTAGGTTTAAAAATGGCTGAGAGTTTGTTAATACTGACCAGCCCTATAAGAAATGCTAAAGGAGTCTTTTAGGTTGAAATGAAAGAACACTAGTGCAGAACACTAAAAATCAAATGAAACAATGACAGCCAGCTTCTTTACCTGCAACTCAGTGATCACAATCAAGAACCCTTAATCAGAACACAGAACCCAACATTTGGAGGACAATGTCCTTATTTCCTGCCTTGCCTCTGGCAAGGTACACCAGAAACTTTTAGCTGGAAGTGAGAGAACTCAGCCATTATAGAGAATGAAGTTTGCCATTTTTGACAACATGGAAGGACCTAGAAGGTATTGTGCTAAGGGAAATAAGAACTTGAAGCCATATGAAGGAATAATAATCCCCAGTAAATGCAAATACATGGGCAATTATTAGCTAGCATTATTGTAATTTTGGTTTGTAAGTACAGTTTTCATTTTCTACAAGATTTAAAATAAAAATGTATTACAAGCACATTTATTTGTACACAATGTATAAAATTGTAACATCTGTAACAAAAAAAGGGAAATGGAGCTGTAGAAAGGCATGGTTTTTATATGCATTTTAAGCAAAGTTGGTATAAATTCAAACTATATTATAACTTCAGGATGTTAAATGAATATCCTTGGTAACCACAAAGAAAATATATATGTTTTCTTATGGAAGCTTAAGGTTTAAGATCTTATATTTATGTCTTTAACCCATTCTGAGTATATTTTTTTGTATGGTGTAAGAGAGTGACCTCATACCAAATCAGAATAGTTAATATATAGATGACAGGAAATAACAATTCCTGGCAAGGATATGGAGAAAAAGAGAACCTCATGGACTGATGGTGGGATTATAAATTGGTGCAGCCACTATAGAAAGCAATATGGATATTTCTTCAATAATTAAAAATAGAAATAGTATATGACCCACAATTCCATTTCTAGGAATTTACCCAAAGAAAGGATAATCACTAATCTGAAAAAATATATGCATTCCCATTTTTATCACAGAAGTATTTACAAAAGGAAAAATATGGAAACAACCTGTCTGTCAATTGAGGAATGGATAAAAAAGATGTGGTACCTATATAAAATGGGATATTACTCAGCGATAAAAAAATGAAATCTTGCCATTTGTGAGAACATGGATGGACCTAGAAGGTATTATGTTAAATGAAATGTCAGACAGAGATGAATACTGTATGATTTTACTTATATTTGTGGAATCTAAAAAAAATTAAATAGACTCATAAACACAGTACAGATTGGTGGTTACCATAGGAAAGTGGGATGGAGCAATTAGCAAAACAGTTGAAGGGAAAATAAGTGAGAAAATTTGGTATCTTGGTCAGGATGATTGACGCATGGGTACATACACATGTCAAAATTAATCAAGCTGTATACTAATTGTACAATAGCTGTGAATATTACTGTATGTATTTCAATAAAAAATGTATCTACATAAAGGAAAGGGAAGAGAATCAAAATTTTCACTACAAAAAATACAACTGAACACAAAAAGAGATAGTAATGGAGGAAATGAAAGATTAAAAAACTGTAAGGCAAATAGAAAACAAATAGGAAAATGGCAAAAAGCCCTTCTCATCAGTAATTTTCTCAAATATAAATGGATAAGATTCTCCAATCAAAACAGAAAGGTGGACAGAATGGATGAAAAGCCCTGACCCAACTATATGCTGCTGAAAGAGAATCTTTTAGATACAAAAGTGCAAATAAGTTGAAAAGGTACAAAAAGATATTCCATGCACATAATTAAAAGCTTGGTTGGCTATGTAATCTCAGAAAACATATAATTTGAGTCAAAAATTGTTATGATACACTGATGGAAATTATACTTTGATAAATGGGTCAAACAGGAAGAATATATAACAAAACATGTCTAATAAGTTATCACTGGAAAATATGAAACAAAAATTCACAGAATGTAGGAAGAAATAAATAGCTCTATAATAATAGAGACTTCAATATGCCACTTCCAATAAGATAAACCAGACAGAAGATGAGTAAAAAAATAAAGGATTTGATCAATACAATAAACCAACTAGATATAACAGATTTGTAAAGAACATTCTAACCAACAGCAGAATATACATTATTCTAAACTGTAAATATTCTCCAGGATAGATCATTATTCAGCCACAAATCAAGTCTCCATGTATTTTAAACAGTAGGTATCATACAAAGTATCACATCTCTTACCACAGCGGTGTGAAGTTAGAAATGAATTGCAAAAGGAGAATTGGAAAATTCACAGATATGTGCAAATTATACAACATAGTCTGAATGAATGGGTCAAAGAAAAATCACAATGGAAATTAGAAAACACTTAGAGATAAATGAAATGAAAACAAAAGTACCAAAATGCATAAGATGCATAAAAAGCAATAGTCAGAAAGAAATAGCTGTAAATTCATATTTAAAAAAAGATCTCAAGTCAATAGATTAACCTTATATCTAAAGGAACTAGGAAAAGAAAAGAAAGATAAATCCTAAACTAGCAGAAGAAGGAAATTGTAAATATTAGGAAAGATAAACAAAATAGAGAATAGAAAAACAAAGATAAACTAAATGAAACCATAAGAAATTTTTTGAAAAGATCAAAAAGTTAATAAAACTTACATTAACAAAGAAAAACAAGAGAAGAAAATAACTAAAATAAAAAATAAAAGTGGGGACATTACTAACCTTAAGAAGAGAAGAGGGATTATAAGAGACTAGTATGAAAATTTTTAAACTAAAAAATTAGAACCTAGAAGAAATGGACAAATTCCTGGAAACACAGAAATTATCTTAACTGACAACAAGAAACAGACTTCACCAAATGTATAATAACTACAGAGAATAACTAGTAATTAAAAATATCCCAATAGTGTAAAGTCTTGGACAAAATGGCTTCACCAGAGAATTCAATCAAACATTTAAAGAAAATGAATACTAATCCTTCTCAGATTCATTCTAAATATTGTAGAGAAGGGAACACTTCTTAACTCATTTCATGAGGCCAGCATCACATTGATAACAAAGCCAGATAAAGAAATCTCAGGAATAGAAATTGGCACAATATACTTTATGAATATAGATTCAATGATTTTAACAAAACATTAGTAAATACAAACTAAAAATTAAAATGCTTATTCACCATTACCAAGTAGGATTTATTCCAGGAATGGAAAGGTGGTTAAAGATGCAAAAATCAATCAATGTGATTGATAGAACAAAATTGATTGATAAAGCAAACATTAATAGAAGAAAGAAAAAATGCACATGATGATCCCAGTTGATGCAGAAAATGTATTTGACAAAATTCACCATGCTTTTTATAATAAAACTCAGAAAATTAAGAATAAAAAATAATTTCCTGAACAGAAAAAGAGTATTAATGAAAAACCCACAGTTAACATTAAACTCACTGGTGAAGACTCGAAGCTTTCCCCCTAAGATATCAAAACAAGATAAGGGTGCCCACTTTCCACACTACTATTCGACATTATAGGGTAAGTCTGGAGGTATCAGGTAAGAAAAATAAATAAAAGGAATTGGAAAATTGGACAGGAAGAGGTAAAATACCTCTATTTGCATGTGACATTGTCCAATATATAGAAAATCTCAAGGAATCCACACAAAAGTTACTAAAGATAATAAACAAATTCAACAACGTTTCAGGATACAAGATCAACACACAAAAATCAGTTTCTATACACCATCAGTGAACAATCCAAAAATGAAATGAAGCAATTCCTTTTAAATTAACATAAAAAATAATTAAGAATAAATATAACCAAGAAAATGAATGTCTTATATGCTGAAAATTACAAAACATTGATGAAAGAAATTAAATTTCTAAATAAATGGAGATATTCCATGTTCATGGCTTAGAACTTAACATTATTACATTATCAATGCTACCCAAAGTAGTCCAGAGATTTAGTATAACACACATCAAGAATCTGACAGTCTTTTTCTCAGAAATGGAATATCCATTTATCAAATTCATGTGGCAACACAAAGGGACAAGATACTACAAACAATCTTGAAAACGAAAAGTAAAGAGAACCCATACTTGCTAATTTTGAAGCTTACAGCAAAGTTTCAATAATTTAATACTTATGGGACTGGAATAAGGACAGACATAGGTAAGTGAAATAGAATAAGAGTCCTGAAATTAATCCTCACATATACAGTCTATTAATTTTTGACAAATTTCCAAGACCATTCACTGGGAGAAAGAATGTCTTTTCACAAAATGGTGCTGGGAAAACTGGATATAGAAACATAAAAAATGAAGTTGGACTCTCACATCATACACAAAAATAACACAAGTTGGATCAAAGACGTAAATTTAAGAAATAAATCTCTACAGTTCATAGCAAAAAACATTACAGGAAATCTTCTTCATGGATTGGAAAAAATTTCACATATATGCTAAACAAAGCACCAAAAAAAAAAAGGTTATCTTAGACTTCTTTGATTGATCTATTGCACATCACAGAATGCTATCAAGAAAGTATAAAGGCAACCTACACAATGTGAGAAAATATTTGCAAATATGTTTGATAAAGGATTAGTAATCTGAATATATTAAAAACTCCTAAAACTCAAGAAAATAAAGAGACCAATTCAAAAATGGGCAAAGAATCTAAAAAGACATTTCTCAAAAGTAAATATATAAATGGCCAACAAGCATATGAAAAAGTACTCAAAATCATTTGTCATCAGGAAATACAAACCCAAACTACAGTGAAACACAACTTCATATCTACAAGGATGACTATATATATTTTAATTTTTTAAGCAGAAAATAAGTATTGATGAGGATGTAAAGAAATTAGAAACCTTGTGCATTCCTGGTGGAAATGTAAAATGGTGCAGCCATTGTGAATGACAATTTGACAGTTTCTCAATAAGTTAAACAAAGAAACTACATATATGTACAGATCTAATATGGATAAACATAATACTATGTACATGGCCATGCAAATACCATTTATGGGCTTAGAAATTTATTGGAGATGTTGCAGTTTTGGATATATAGTAGTGATAGTTTAAAAACTCTGTAAAATATACTTAAAGAAACTGGATTATACATTTATAAATGGTTAAAATGATAGTTATTATATTACACATATTTTAACATGGCAAACACAATTAATTACAGTCAAAAGAAGAAAAAAAATGATACAAAAGAAATGGAATAAGCCCAAGAAAATAAGGAAACTGGCACTGAATATCTATTACCAAGATAATGCTAAACATTTTCTTAAAAGTTATCTCATTTATAAAGACACTGAGATAGGTATTATTCTTATTATACGAGGAAGCCCAGGATCAGTGATATTAATAATCTAAGGTCATTTGAAATCACAAAATAGTCTGTGGTATGTAACTAGGATTAGAGACCAAGTTAACTGACACAAAAGTTTATGGTATCATACTCCTTTCCTACCAGATATATTATTTTGCATTCTATAATCTCAGTTCTATTTTCTGAGGAAAACAGAATCTGAAAGCTTCAAAGTCCAAACATCCAACCCTCAGACAAATTTACATGCGATGTCCAAATTCAGACAATACAAGAAGAGAGAAAAATCATTAAAGTATGCAAGAAATCCAAGCTTCTATTACATTTGTACTGGGAATTACTACTGACATTCAAACCATCACTGCCTTCATGTCATAATAATACAAAATTTCCTAATAATTTTAGTAAAAATGCAGCAATATTACACATACACACACAGACATTTCTTAGAGGAAGATACATTTATATACATAGATTTTATATCATGATTACCCCCTGACATAAAATCTATATTGTTCTAGTAGTTTCAAAGGACTTTATGGGACTGAGTACATGTTGTATGTCCTTGGTACTTGCTTTGCAACTAAGCTTCATTTTGGGCATCCTATCTCTTTTTTTGATTGAAGTTTAGTGAATATATTATATTAGTTTCAGGTGTACAACTCAGTGATTTGACATTTATATACATTATGAAATGTTCACCATGATAACTGTAGTTAGCATCTGTCACAATAAAAAGTTTTTACAGTATTATTTGCTGTGTTCCCTATGCTGTGCCTTTCTTCACAGATATTAGTTTTATTGCTGTAAATTTATACCTCTTGATCCCCTTCACCCATTTCAGCTATAAACATCCTGCCTCTTCTATGAGGCCTTTCTTGACTATGACTAACTTAGTTAAGTGATGTCCTTTATGTAGGATTTATAGCACTGATCTTTTCTATGTCACTTGGTATACACTGGTTTTTAGCTGAGTTCATTCTTGACATGGTTGCTGATTTCTTCAACCAGAGTACAATTTCCTAGCATATACAATGACTAACTTTCTCATATCTGTATGTTTCATCTGCTCTCCCATTGTACTTGAATGAAAGAAGCAGCAGAGCTATCACATAGTAGGTAAAAGTGTAGAACTGATTTTGTAAACAAGCAAATGTGGGTTCAAATTCTGGCATCAAAGCTTACTAATGCTGTAATGTTTATCAAGTTGCCTGGCTTATTTCAGGCTTAGTTTACCCAATAATAATATCTACCTGATAGACTTGTTATAAATACTAAAAATGATAATGTATGTACAGTAGGACCTAATGAATGATAGCATTTTATCATTAAAGGATAGGTAAAACATTTAGCTAAAGATGGAGTAAAGGCATTTTTAGTTTCCTCTTTTGAAACCCATTGAATAAAATAAACACAAGTTGAAAAAAAATAACCTCAGTGAAATAAGGAAATTGGTAAGATCGCAAACCATAAATTATAAATTACCTAACAAAAGTCAGGAAATCTATGCTGAAACAAAGTAGCATGCTGAGCACTGTCACAGTCAATCATTCATTCTTTCAAAAATATGTATTGAGAATCTAGTTTACAACTATATATATTATGATAGGGGCTAAGAATAAAATGATAAGTAAAAAACTGATCCTGTTGTTGCCATTAAGAAATACACATTTTTGGACTTCAAAGTGGAAACTCGAATGTTTCCCAATTTATCATCATCCTGAAAAAGATATGTAAATATTCTTTATTTGAGTAGTTGAATTTAAAGGTATAGGTAGAATACAGGAGATACAGAATATTTGCACACAAACTGCAGGAATAAAGGAGTAAAGAAACATGAGAAAATAAGGAGCATAAGAAGAACATGCACTGTAATAGAACCAGCAAAAGGAAATGAAAGAATCTTGGCAGTTTTTCACAGTGTCAAAGAAATTACTGATATCATAATCTCCCTAAAAATTAGCCCATAAAAGGGACCCAAAATATTATCAGCAAATAGAAGAAAAGCAAACTGGCAGAGTTTAAGAAATAAAAGAGAAAAGCATAGAGATAAAAGCCATAAAAGCACTGGAGGAAAAAGGATGGTGGCATGAGAAGTGAGGCAGAAAAGTTCTCCCCAAACCATACATAATACAAAAATACAGCAAATATAACTAATCTTAAAAGAGTTACCAGAAATAAGATTGCAACATCCAGTCTACATCTTGAAGAAGAGAACATCTCACAGAAAATGGTAAAGTAATAAAGCTGCAACCCAGCAGGACTAGAGCACTCACACCACACTAGCTCACCAGTAGAAGGAAGAGAATCAGAACAGGGAGGGAGGAACCCAGGACTGGTAAATACCGAGCCCTAGAAATCTACTCCAGGAGCACAAACCTACATTGCATGGTGCTCTGGAGATTAGAGTGGATGAAAACCAAAGTAAGAGACTGAGATGGTAAACAGGTTCCCACAGCCAGCTACTCTGGGCCAAAAAAAGGTGAGCACTTTGAAAAGACTTCCCAACAGTGAGAGGGCTGCTAAAGGTGCAAGGGTTCAGGAGAAGGAAAAGGTCAAAATAATCCTGGTACACTCAGCCCAGCAGGTTGGAAACTTTCAGGATCTTCAGGTGCTCCATCCTGCTGGCTGGCAATGTAGCCCTGTCACCACCCCACCATGATAAGCAGGCTGTCTTCTTCCTCCCCACTCATACCTGCATGCAAACAGGCTTCCCCCACCATTGCTCCAGACCAGCCAGAGGGCAAGCCCACCTACAGCAATTACACAGCTTAACTGAGGCTGCTCCTTGTACATGCCTCACTGGCCCTGATAGCGGAGGCAGGCACTTCAGCTGGGAAGTATGAAAGTGCTCTGTCCTCCCAGGAAGTACTGGCACTGCTCACCTGCAAACCACACCAAACGGCTTCACTGCTGAAGGACAGATCTGCCTATAGAAGCTTAGGGCCTTAACACAGAGGCTGCTCCCTGCATGCAGCTCAATGCAGAGGCAGGCATTGTGGCCAGGAAGTAGGAAAGGGCTCATTCTTTAGGGAAGGCACCAGCAATGCTCACCTGCAACCACTGCTCTTGCTCCAGGTACTGGGAAGCTCCAAAGAGCAGAGCTTCTGGGCACTAGAGGGCACTGCCTACACAAACCTAATATTCCTCACTATAAAATAGAATTATGAAAATACAGAAGAACCTTGTTCAGTACAAAATCCCTCAAAACCAGAAAGAAGGCTCAGTGAAACAGAAATCATCAGTCTTCCTGTAAAAGAATTCAAAATATGTCATAAACATGCTAAAGGAGCTACAGAAAAATATTCAAGAGCTAAGGGAGGAAATCAGGAGGGAGCTAGACACCTTGAAAAACACAGCAGCTGAAATTAAACATACAATAGAGGGATTTAAAATCAAATTAGATGAGGTAGAGGGGATGGTAAATGAGTAGAAATTAGAGAAAAAGAATACAAAGAAGTTGAGGCAGAGAGAGAAGAAAATGATCTATAGGAATGAAAGAATATTCAGAGAACTGAGTGAATAATCCAAATAGAACAATATTTGCATAATAAGGGTCCCAGAAGAAGAGGGAGAGGAAAAAGGGATAGAAAGTCTCTTTGAGGAAATAATTGCTGAAAACTTCAGCAAACTGGGGAAGGATACAGTCTTTCAGGCCACAGAAGTCCACAGATATCCTAACCCAGGGGACACAAGGAAGACAACACCAAGACATATAATAATTAAAATGTCAAAGATCAAGGACAGGGACATATATTAAAAGCAGCCAGAGAAAAAAGATGACCTACAAAGGAAAAGCCATCAGGCTATTATCAGACTTCTCAGCAGAAACTTACAGGTAAGAAGGAAGTGGCATAGTTTCAATGCAAGGAAACAAAAGGGCCTTGAACCAAGAATACTCTACCCAGTAAGATTATCATTTAAATTTGAAGGAGGGATTAAACAATTCCCAGATACACAAAAGGTGAGGTAATTTACCTCTCACAAACCATCTCTAGTGTATTTTAAAGGGACTGCTCTAGATAGAAGTACTCCTAAGGCCAAAAAGCTGCCACCAGAGAAAATAAAACCACAGTAAAAGAAGTAGACTAATTAATTACAAAACAAATGAAAAATTATATCAGCTACTCACAAAGTCAGTCAAGAGATACAAAAAGATTACAGAATATGACACCTCACATAAAAAGAGTAGAGGATGAAGAAAAAGAAGGGAGAGAAAAAAGAATCTTCAGATTGTGTTTATAATAACATAATAAGTTGGTTAATTTAAATAGTTAAATAGTTAAGTAGTAAAGAAGCTGCCCTTGAATCTTTGGTAACCACAAATCCAAAGCCTGCAATGGCAATAAGTTCATGTATATTGATAATCACCATAAATGCAAATGGACTGAATGCACAAATCAAAGGCATAAAGTTAAAAAATGGATAAAAAAGCAAAACCCATCTATATACTGCCTACAAGAGACTCACCTCAAACCGAAAGATATACATGGACTAAAAGGAAGGGATGGGAAAAGATATTTCATGAAAATAATAGGGGGAAAAAAGCAGGAGTTGTAATAGTTTCAAATAAGGACATTAAATAATGATAAAGGGGTCAGTCCAACAAGAGGATATAACCATTATAAATATCTATGCACCCAGTATAGGAGCACTGAAATATATGCAACAAAAACTAACAGAATTAAATAGGAAAATAGAATGCAATGCATTAATTGTAGGAGACTTAAACACACCATGCACTCCAAAGGACAGATCAACAAGACAGAAAAAAAGTAAGGAGACAGAGACACTGAACAACACATTAGAACAGATGGGCCTTACAGACATCTACAGAACAGTCCACCCAAAAGTAAAAGAATATACAATCTTCTGAAGTGAACATGGAACATCTTCCATAATAGATCACATACTAAGCTACAAACTAAGCCATAGTAAATAAAAAAATATTGAAATTGTACCAACCAACTTCTCAGATCACAAATG
Source organism: Manis pentadactyla (assembly GCF_030020395.1). Lineage (NCBI taxonomy): Eukaryota > Metazoa > Chordata > Mammalia > Pholidota > Manidae > Manis > Manis pentadactyla. The sequence goes on from NC_080038.1 coordinate 74,767,494, forward strand.
TATGAAACTAGAAATAAATTGCACTAAGAAAACCAAAAGGCTCACATACACATGGAGGCTTAACATTACGATCCTAAAGAATCAATGGTTCAATGAGGAAATTAAAACAGAGAGCATGCAGTACACAGAGACAAATGAACACAACAGCTCAACACCCCAACTTCTGTGGGAAGTAATGAAGGCATATCTAAGAGGGAGTCTACACACAAAACCAGAATTAGAAACAAGAAAGAAAAAATCACTACTAACACCACTCACTGAAATACAAAGAATTATTAGAGAATACTATGAAAAATTACATGCTACCAAATTGAATAACCTAGAAGAAATGGACAACTTTCCAGAAAATACGACTTCCAAGACTGATGCAGGATGAAACATAAAACCTGAGCAGACCAGTTACCAGCAATGAAATTGAATTGATAATCAATAAACTACCCAAGAACAAACTTCTGGACCAAACAGCTTCACTGCCGAATTTTATCAGACGTCTAGAAAATACTTAATACCCATCCTCCTTAAAGTTTTCCAAAAAGTGGAAGAGGAGCGAAAACTTCCAAACTCATTATTTGAAGCCAGCATCACTCTAATACCAAACCAGGCAAAGACACCACAAAAATAAAATATGACAGACCAATATCCCTGATGAACACAGATGCAAAATTACTCAACAAAATATTAGCAAACCAAATTTAAAAAGTACATTAAAAAATCATGCATCATGATCAAGTAAGATTCATTCCAGGGATGCAAGGGTGGTAAACATTCAAAAATCTATCAACATCATCCACTATATCAATAAAAAGGACAAACATCACATAATCATCTCCATAGATGCAAAAAAGCATTAGACAAAATTCAACACCCATTGATAAAAACTCTCAACAAAATGGGTCCAGAGGGCAAGTCCCTCAACATCATGAAGGCCATATATATAAAACCCAGAACTATATCATGCTCAACAGTGAAAAGCTGAAAGCTTTTCTTCTAAGATCAGGAACAATACAAGGATGCTCACTCTCCCCACTTTTATTCAACATAGTACTGGAGGTCCTACCCAGGGCAATCAGAAAACACAAAGAAATAAATGGCACCCAGATTGGTAAAGAAGAAGTTAAAATGTCACTGTTTAGAGATGACATGATACTGTACATAATAAACCCTAAAGAATGCACTCCAAAAGTATCAGAAGTTATATCTGAATTCAGCAGAGTTGCAGAGTACAAAATTAATACTCAGAAATCTGTTCCATTCCTATACACTAATGACAAATTAGCAGAAAGAGAAATCAAGAAAACAATTCCAGTCACAATTGCATGAAAAAGAATAAAACACTTAAGAATAAACCTAACTAAGTGAAAGACATGTACCCTGAAAACTACAAGACACTCTTGAGAGAAATAAAAGAGGTCACTAATAAATAGAAATTTATCCCATGCTCTTAAGTAGGAAGAATTAATATTGTCAAAATGGCCATCCTGCCTAAAGCAATGTACAGATTCAATGCAATCTCTATCAAAATTCTGACAGCATTCATCAATGAACTGGAATAAAGTTCTAAAATTCATATGGAACCAAAAAACACAATGAATAGACAAAGCAATCCTGAGAAGGAAGAATAAAGTGGGGGTATTACACTCCCCACCTTCAGGCTCTACTACAAAGACACAGTAATCAAGACAATTTGGTACTGGCACAAGAACAGATCCATAAGTCAGTGGAATAAAACAGAGAGCCCAGATATAAAACCACATATATATGGCCAATTAATATATGATAAAGGAGCCATGGACATACAATGGGGAAATGAGAACCTCTTCAATAATTGGTCTTGGCAAACCTGAACTACTACATGTAAGAAAATGAAACTGGATTAGTAAATCCATACACAAAAGTAAACTCAAAATGTATCAAAACCTGAATGTAAATCATGAAACCATAAAACTCTTAGAAGAAAACATAGGCAAACTCTCTTGAATATAAACATGAGTGACTTTTTCATGAACATATCTCCTTGGGAAAGGGAAACAAAAGCCAAAATGAACAAGCAGGACTATATCAAACTTAAAAGCTTCTGTACAGCAAAGGACACCATCAGTAGAACAAAAAGACATCATTCAGTATGGGAGAATATTTTCATAAATGACATATCTGATAAAGGGTTGACATACATTCAAAATATAATCAGCTCACAGACCTCAACAACCAAAAAGCTAATAACTCGATTAAAAAATGGGCAGAGGATCTGAACAAACACTTCTCCAAAGAAGAAATTCAGATGGCCAATGGGCACATGCAAGATGCTCCACATCACTAATTATTAGAGAAATGCCAATTAAAACTGCAAAGAGATATCACCTCACACCAGTTAGGATGCCCAACATCCAAAAGACAAGCAGCAACAAATCCTGGCAAGGATATAGAGAAAGGTGAACCCTCCTACAGTGCTGGTGGGAATGTAAATTAGTTCAACCATTGTGGAAACCAGTATGGAGGTTTCTCAAAAAACTAAAAATGAAGTACCATTAGACCCAGGAATTCCACTCCTAGGAATTTACTCTATGAATGCAGGAGCCCACTTTGAAAAGGACATATGCACCCCTATGTTTATTGCAGCAATATTTTCAATAGCCAAGAAATGGAAGCAACCTAAGTGTCCATCAGTAGATGAAAGGATAAAGAAGATGTGGTACATATACACAATGGAATATTATTCAGCCATAAGAAGAAAACAAATCCTACCATTTGCAACAGCATGGATGGAGCTAGAGGGTATTGTGCTCAGTGAAATAAGCCAGGTGGAGAAAGACAAGTACCAAATGATTTCACTCATCTGTGGAGTGTAACAACAAGGCAAAAACTGAAGAAACAAAATAGCAGCAAACTCACAGAATCAGAAAATGGTATAGCAGTTACCAAAGGGAAAGGGACTGGGGAGGTTGGTGGGAAGGGAAGGATAATGGGATTGAAGGGTATTATGATTAGTGCTCATAATATAAGGGGTGCACAGGGAAGAAAGTATAGCACAGAGAAGATAAGTAGTGACTCTATAGCATCTTACTATGCTGATGGACAGTGATGGGGACTTGATAATAGGGGGTATATGGTGGGGACTTGATAATAGGGGGTAATGTTGTGATTGTATTAAGTGTGTTTGATTGGACTGGAAAGGGAGAAAGTCAATGGCGGAAAAGAGAATAATCACAGGAGGCCAGACTTTTCAATCAGCATATTTTTAGCTTTTTCCCTGGGGGTAAATTGAGCCAAACAAGCTGATAGTGCTCCCTATCCTATATGCACACTAGTCTCTTAAGGAACCTGCAATGTTATCCTAATGTTGAGAATCTGATAGCTGCTCCAAAAGAACATTTGAAATGGGTATATTTTATGAATGAAACAGTTTTTAATTTTTTTCATCTTTGCAAGTCCATAATTTATAAAATTCTTAAGACTATTCTAAACTGTCTATATGTATTTAGATACAGTATATTAAGTCAGCTAATATGATACAAATTGGGCCCTTGTGGCCTTTAACTTAACTCTACTCTCTGAACCTCCCTACCCCAAATAAATGGTGAGCACTCCAGGCAATGCTAGTGTTTAAAAATTCAAATTCTTTCTTTGTAATAATCAAAGTTCTGGCCTTTTGTGACCCCATCCTCTGCCTGCTTCTGCTGATGCTTCCATTTAGCTTCTCAGTCACAAGGGAAATTAGCAATAGATAAAAGGAGGTACATTAGATCATTTGCACTTAAATGCTTCTTTCCTACATATGCAATCTGAAGAACTAAAGAGTTCAAAAGGAAAGAATAAGTGGGAAGCTGTGAAAGTGTTTGTTCTGAAATAAATATGCTTACATGTCTATTCACAGGGCTTTACAAGACCTTTACTTTCCAAATGATGGTATAATTTCTTTTCTACGAAAGGAGAAAAAAATGCCTTTATTGATATTTTAGACTCTTGGAGGTTGTGAGGTCACGGCCTGTCTGGGAAGGAAAGCTAAATTCTGGAGAGGTAGCAGGAATAAAGGGTTAAAAATACAGAGAAGCCTCCCCGTGTCCCCCACGCACTATACATCACAGAGAAGACAAGTAGTGATTTTACAGCATCTTACTACGCAGATGGAAAGTGACTGTGAAGGGGCATGTGGGGAGGACTTGGTGAAGGGCGGAAGCTAGTAAACATAATGTTCTTTCTGTAATTGCAGATTAATGATACCAAAATAAATTAAAAAATTAGAAATAGAAAAAAAAATACAGAGAAGCCACCATTGGAAACAAGGGTGTAGGTTTTTTTTTATTCCACAGAAATCCACTTAATATCTAACATCACACAGTGTCTTACATTATATTAAATATAAAGCACTTCACATATATTATCTAATTTAGGTCTAAAATACTATTTAATTATATTGATTTGTATTATTACATAGACACAGTAATAAAAAGAGTTATTTTAACAGTTGGTCCTAAAGTTTCTCCCTCAGAAAGAACTTTGTTTACTTAGGAAAATATCTTACGAGTCATGTTTAGTGGTAGAAAGTGAAGCCCTGAAAAGAAAATCAGAAAAATAATCAATTTGTTTTTCTTAAAAAAATCAGTAGTGTTTTGAGGTCAGGCTATAGGAGAGCAAAGTAGTCAGTGAAGACAGACAGAGTTGAGACTGGGAAATATGGTTAGAGATTGAGACTGAAGTTAAACACAAAATGTGCAGTGAAAAATCATTTTGATTGGAATTGTCAAAGATTTGGTAAGAAAAGAAATATCTTCAATTCAATTTTACCTTGCTTGCAACACTTCGGTAAATATGTTCCTCCCTCCTATTGTGTGGCCTTAATTTAGAGAGCAAAGGAATTAAGGTACAGTCCAACATGGGACCACACTGAACAGTAAAGGGACAACACACTTAGAAAAGTAAGATGATCTGGAAATTGAAAAAAAAATTAGTAGAAGCAGGAACTCAGAGGCAGGGATTACTAACAGAAACATAAGAAACACAAAAGTACCAGTAACTACAGGGATAAAATGTTAAGATTTGTGTGAAGGCTTGAGTCAAGGTCATCAAAATTCATTGGAAACATTGACCACAGCTGCTACTATTATATATGAGAAAATTTAGACAATGCGTTTAAGATTACACAAATTGTGAGAGTTAGTATTCATACTTGAACCCAGGTGTGTGTGATTCCATGCTCATTCATATTGCATGGTGCCAAAATCTTCCAGGTAACAGAGTGACTAATTTCATCATCTTTCAATGCCTTGTGGGTCTTTATTCATTTCCTAGTTTCTTGTTTGAAGATTTTGCTGAAAATGTCAAAATAAAATGGGAAAATTGAGAAAACAAATCTAGTGGTGGATGAAGTAAAAATAACTCAAAATCAAATGAATATTAAATATATAAAGTACTAAATTGGCTGCATGGCTATATTTATACAAAATAGACATTGAGATAAAGATTGTAATGAGACAAAGAAGGTTAATATATATTCATAAAGGAATCAATCAAACAAAAGAATACATTTATAAATTTGCACCTAACATAGGAACACATAAATATTCAAAGCAAAGATTAATAGACATGAATAGAGAATTAGACAGCAATATAATAATAGTAAGGGATCTTGAAACCCCACTTTCAACAATGGACAGATCATCCAGACAGAAAATCAATAAAAACGATGGTTTAAACAATGTGTTAGACCACATGGACTTAATAGACATATACAGAACACTCCATTGAAAAGCAACAAAATACACACTCTTTTCAACTGAACATGGAATATTCTCCAGGAAAGATCATATCTTAGGGCACAAAGCAAGCCTAAATTTAAAAAGCTTGAAGTCATATTGGGCATCTTTTCTAACCACGCTGGTATAATAGTAGAAATCAGTTATGAGAAGCAAACTGGGAAATTAACAAATATGTGTAGATTAAGCAATATGCTACTGAAAAATCAAGTAAGTCAAACAAGAAATCAAAAGAGAAAAAAATTACCTTGGGACAAATGAAAATGGAATTACAACATACAAAACCTTATGGGATGCAGCAAAAGCACTACTAAGAGGGAGATTCATAGTAATAACTGCTTACATTAGTAAGAAGTTAAGAACTTATATAAGTAAACTAATGTTACACCTCATGGAACTAGAAATAAAAGAACAAACTAAGCCCAGAGTTAGCACAAGGGAGGAAATAACAAAGAAAACAGAAATAAATGACTTACAGTGTAAAAAGATAATAGAAAAGTACAAAGAAACAGAGATGCTTTTGGGGAGGATAAAGAAAATAAATAAACTTTTAGCTAGATACACAAGAAAAAAGAGAAAGGACTCAAATAAGATCAGAAATTAAAGAGGAGATATTATAATTAATACTGCAGAAATAAAAAAGGATCATATGAGATCACTATGAACAATTATATGGAACAAATTAGACGACCCAGAAGAAATGGATAAATTCGAAAATATATACAACCTACAAAGAATGAATCATGAAGATATAGAATACATGAACCATCCAAATACTAGACAAAATTTTGAATCAGTGGTCACAAAAAACTCAACAAATGAATATCTGGGGTGAGATGGATTCATTCTACCATTTACTTAAAGAATAATACTAATCCTTCTCAAACTCTTGCAAAAAATGAAAGAGGAAATAACTCTTCTAAATGCATTTTCCAAGGCTAGTATTGCCCTGATACTAAAACCAGACAAGGATACAAGAAGAAAAGAAAATTACAGAACAATATCCCTAATGAGTATAAAGGCAAAAATCATCAACAGAATATTAGCAATTTATTTAACAATACATTAAAAGAATAATGCACCAGGATCAAGTGGAATTTATTCCAGTGATACAAGGGTAAATCAAAATCCACAAATCAATATGATACATCACACTAAGTGAAAAATAAAAATCATATTATCTTAATTGATGCGGAAACATCATTTGATAAAATTGAACATCCATTTAAGATAAAACTCTTAACAAAGAATGTATAGAGGGAAAGTACTTCAACATAATAAAGAACATATGTGACAACCACATGCTAACACCATTTGCAACGGTACAAAGCTGAAACAATTTCCTCTATGGACAGGAGCAAGACAAGGATGCTCATATTTGCAATTTTTAAAAAATTTGTTATCATTAATCTACAGTTACATGCAGAAGATTATGTTTACTAGGCTCCCCCTTCATCAAGTTCCCCTGACAATTCCCATTACAGTCACTGTCCATCAACGCAGTAAGATACTGTGGAATCACTGCTTGTCTTCTCTGTTGTAAAGCCCTCCCCATGACCCACCCATATTCTACATGCTAATTATAATGCCCCCTTTTTTTTTTTATCGCTGCCCTTATCCCTCCCTTCCCACCCATCCTCCCCAGTCCATTTCCCTTTGGTAACTGTTAGTCCATTCTTGAGTTCTGTGATTCTGCTGCTGTTTTCTTCCTTCAGTTTTTCTTTGTTCTTATACAACACATATGAGTGAAAAAATTGGGTACGTGTCTTTCTCCACCTGGCTTATTTCACTGAGCATAATACCCTCTAGTTCCATCCATGTTGTTGCAAACGGTACGATTTGTTGTCTTCTTATGGCTGAATAATATTCCATTGTGTATATGTACCACAGCTTCTTTATCCATTCATCAACTGATGGCCACTTAGGTTGCTTCCATTTCTTGGCTATTGTAAACAGTGCTGCGATAAACATAGGGGTGCATCTGTCTTTTTCAACCTAGGCTGCTACATTCTTAGGACAAATTCCTAAAAGTGGAATTCCTGGGTCAAATGGTATTTCTATTTTGAGCAATTTGAGGAACCTCCATACTGCTTTCCACAATGGTTGAACTAATTTACATTCCCAACTGCAGTTTAGGAGGGTTCCCCTTTCTCCACAACCTTGCCAACATCTGTTCCTGTTTGTCTTTTGGATGGTAGCCATCCCTACTGGTGCGAGGTGATATCTCATATTGGTTTTAATTTGCATTTCTCTGATGACTAGGATTGTGGGCAGGTTTTAATGTGTCTGTTGGCCATTTGAATTTCTTCTATGGAGAACTGGTTGTTCAGCTCCTCTGTCCATTTTTTAATTGGATTATTTGCTTTTTGATTGTTGAGGTGAATGAGCTTTTTATATATTTTGGATGTCAAGCCTTTATTGGATCTGTCATTTATGAATACATTCTCCCATACTGTAGGGTACCTTTTTGTTCTATTGATGGTGTCCTTTGCTGTACAGAAGATTTCAGCTTGATAAAGTCACATTTGTTCACTCTTGCATTTGTTTCCCTTGCCCCGGGAGATATATTCATGAAGAAGTTGCTCATGTTTATGTCCAAGAGATTTTTGTGTATGTTTTTCTCTAAGAGTTTTATGGTTTCATGACTTATATTCAGGTCTTTGATCCATTTCAAATTTACTTTTGTGTATGGGGTTAGACAGTGATCCAGTTTCATTCTCTTACATGTAGCTGTCCAGTTTTGCCAGTACCATCTGTCAAAGAGAATGTCATTTCCCCATTGTATGTCCATGGCTACTTTATCATAAATTAATTGACCATATATGTTGGGGTTAATGTCCGGAGTCTCTATTCTGTTCCACTGGTCTGTGGCTCTGTTCTTGTGCCAGTACAAAATTGACTTCATTACTATGTCTTCACTCCTTCATTACTTTGTAGTAGAGCTTGAATTTGGGGAGCGAGATCCCCCAAAGTTTATTCTTCCTTCTCAGGACTTCTTTGTCTATTCGGTGTCTTTGGTGTTTCTGTATGAATTTTTGAACTATTTGTTCCAGTTTGTTGAGGAATGCTGTTGGTAATTTGATACAGATCGCATCAAATGTGTATATTTCTTTGGGCAGGATGGCAATTTTGACGATATTAATTTTTCCTATCCAATAGCATGGAATCAGTTTCCATTTGTTAGTGTCCTCTTTAATTTCTCTTAAGAGTGTTTTATAGTTTTCAGGGTATAGGTCTTTCACTTCCTTGGTTAGGTTTATTCCTAAGTATTTTATTCTTTTTGATGCTATTGTGAATGGAATTGTTTTCCTGACTTTTCTTTCTATTAGTTCATTGTTAGTGTGTAGGAAAGCAACAGATTTCTGTGTGATAATTTTGTATCCTGCAACTTTGCTGAATTCCGATATTAGTTCTACTAGTTTTGGATTGGATTCTTTAGGGTTTTTTATGTACAATATTATGTCATCTGCAAATAGTGACAGTTTAACTTCTTCTTTGCCAATTTGGATTCCTTGTATTTCTTTGTTTCGTCTAATTGCTGTGGCCAGAACCTCCAGTACTATGTTGAATAACAGTGGGGAGAGTGGGTATCCCCTATCTTGTAACCGCTCTCAGAGGAAAAGCTTTCAGCTTCTCACTGTTAAGTATGATGTTGGCTGTTGGGTTATCATATATGACCTCTATTATGTTGAGGTGCTTACCCTCTATGCCCATTTTGTTGAGAGTTTTTATCATGAATGGATGTTGAATTTTGTGGAATGCTTTTCCAGCATCTATGGAGATGATCATGTGGTTTTTGTCTTTCTTTTTATTAATGTGGTGGATGATGTTGATGGATTTTCGAATGTTGTACCATCCTTGCACCCCTGGGATGAATCCCACTTGGTCATGGTGTATGATACTTTTGATATACTTTTGAATTTGGTTTGCTAATATTTTGTTGAGTATTTTTGCATCTACGTTCATCAGGGATATCAGTCTGTAGTTTTCTTTTTTGTTAGGGTCTTTGCCTGGTTTTGGTATTAGGGTGATGTTGGCTTCATAGAATGAGTTTGGGAGTTTTCCCTCCTCTTCTATTTTTTGGGAAACTTTAAGGAGAATGGGTATTATAACTTCTCTGTATGTCTTATAAAATTCCAAGGGAAATCCAACTGGTGCGGGGTTTTTGTTCTTGGGTAGTTTTTTGATTACTGCTTCAATTTCGTTGCTGGTAATTGGTTTGTTTAGATTTTGTGTTTCTTCCTTGGTCAGTTTTGGAAGGTTGTGTTTTTCTAGGAAGTTGTCCATGTCTTCAAGGTTTTCCAGCTTGTTAGCATATAGGTTTTCATAGTATACTCTATAATTCTTTGTATTTCTGTGGGGTCTGTTGTGATTTTTCCTTCCTCGTTTCTGATTCTGTTGATGTGTGTTGATTCTCTTTTTCTCTTAGTAAGTCTGGCTAAAGGCTTATCTATTTTGTTTATTTTCTCAAAGAACCAGCTGTTTCATTGATTTTTTCTATTGTTTTATTCTCAATTTTATTTATTTCTTCTCTGATCTTTATTATGTCCCTCCTTCTGCTGACTTTAGGCCTCATTTGTTCTTATTTTCCCAATTTCAATAATTGTGACATTAGACTATTCGTTTGGTATTGTTCTTCCTTCTTTAAATATGCCTGGTTTGCTATATACTTTCCTCTTAAGACTGCTTTCACTGCATGCCACAGAAGGTGGGGCTTTGTGTTTTTGTTATTTGTTTCCATATTTTGCTTGATCTCTATTTTAATTTGGTCATTGATCCATTGCTTATTTAGGAGCATGTTGTTAACACTCCATGTGTTTGGGAGCATTTTTGCTTTCTTTGTAAAATTTATTTCTAGTTTTATGCCTTTGTGGTCTGAAAAGTTGGTTGGTAGTATTTCAATCTTTTTGAATTTACTGAGCCTCTTTTGTGGCCTAGTGTGTGGTCTATTCTGGAGAATGTTCCATGTGCACTTGAGAAGAATGTGTTTCCTGTTGCTTTTGAATGTAGAGTTCTATAGATGTCGATTCGGTCCATCTGGTCTAGTGTGTTATTCTGTGCCTCTGTGTCCTTACTTATTTTCTGTCCTTTGGATCCATCCTTTGAAGTGAGTGGTGTGTTGAAATCTCCTAAAATTAGTGCATTGCATTCTATCTCCTCCTTTAATTCTTCTAGTATTTGTTTCACATATTTCAGTGCTCCTTTGTTGTGCGCATGTATATTTATAATGGTTATATCCTCTTGTTGGACTGTGTCCTTTATCATTATATAATATCCTTCTTTATCTCTTGTTATTTTCTTTGTTTTGAAGTCTATTTTGTCTGATGCTAGTACTGCAACCCCTGCTTTTTTCTCCTTGTTGTTTGCATGAAATATGTTTTTTCATCCCTTGACTTTTAGTCTGTCTATGTCTTTGGGTTTAAGGTGAGTCTCTTGTAAGCAGCATATAGATGGGTCTTGCTTTTTTATCCATTCTATTACTCTGTTTCTTTTGATTGGTTCATTCTGTCCATTTACATTTAGGGTGATTATTGAAAGGTATGTACTTATTGCCTTTGTAGGCTTTAGATTCTTGGTTACCAAAGGTTCAAGGTTAGCTTCTTTACTATGTTACTGTCTAACTTAACATCTTTACTGAGCTATTATAAACACTTTCTGATGATTCTTTATTTCTCTCCCTTCTTATTCCTCCTCCTCTTCTCTTTATCTGTTGGGTGTTTTATTCTGTGCTCTTTTGTGTTTCCTTTGACTGCTTTTGTGGGGAGTTGATTTTATTTTTTGCCTTTAGTTAGTATTTGTTTGGTCTGCTTTCTTTGCTGTGATTTTATTTTCCCTGGTGACACCTATTTAGCCTTAGATGTGCTCCCATCTAGAGCAGCCCTCTAAAATACCCTGTAGAGGTAGTTTGTGGGAGGCAAATTCCCTCAATTTTTGCTTGTCTGGGAATTGTTTGATCCCTTCTGCATATTGAAATGATAATCATGCTGGATATTGTATTCTTGGTTCAGGGCCCTTCTGTTTCATTGCATTAAATAATATGCCATTCTCTTCTGGCCTGTAAGGTTTCTTTTGAGAAGTCTGATGATAGCCTGATGGGTTTTCCTTTGTAGGTGACCTTTTTCCTCTCTCTAGCTGCCTTTAAAATTCTGTCCTTGTCCTTGATCTTTGCCATTTTAATTATTATGTGTCTTGGTGTTGTCCTCTTTGGGTCCCTTCTTTCAGTAGTTCTGTGTACTTCTGTGGTCTGAGCAACTATTTCCTCTCCAAGTTTGGGTAAGTTTTCAGCAATTATTTCTTCAAATACACGTTCTATCCCTTTTTCTCTCTCTTCTTCCTCTGGTACCCCTCTAATGTGTATATTTTTCCTTTTGGATTAGTCATGCAGTCCTCTTAATATTGCTTCATTCCTGGAGATCCTTTTATCTCTCTCTTCATCAGCTTCTATGTGTTCCTGTTGTCTGGTTTCTAATCCATCAATGGCCTCTTGCATCTCATCTATTCTTGCTTTTAAATCCTTCTGGAGTTTGTTTTATTTCTGTATTCTCCCTCCTTAGCTCTTGAATATTTCCCTGCAAGTCCATCAGCATGGTTATGACCTTTATTTTACATTCTTTTTCAGTAAGATTGTTTAGGTCTTTCTCCCCAGATTCCTTTCCAGGAGAGACTGTCTGGGTTAATCTGGTCTGGATCAAATTCTTCTGCCTTTTAGTGGCGATTGAGATAGTCGTTGGTAGTTAGCATGTGTTAGCTGGGAGAAAGTCCCTTCTTGCTAGTTTGTGGCCTTCCTCTCCTCAGAGAATAGCGACCTCTAGAGGCTTTTGATGGGCAGTTGTGTGCAGATGGAGTTTCTGATTCTTACATGGTCTCTGTGAAGGAAGCTCCACGTGTGGTTGCTGTGGGCGTGGCCTCTCAGTCTGCTGCTCTGCTATGGTGGGCCGTGCTGAAGCGGGAATGGGCAGGAGGCTGTTTATCACCATGAGGGGCCTCGGAGCTGTGCTGCCTCCCAGGGGGTTAGTGCGCCTGGAATTCCCCAGGTTCCCAGCTGCTGAGCTGATTGTGCCGGGAAGCCTCCATCCTGCTGTGGGGTTCTTGTCCCTTTAAGACTTTCATAAAGCACTCTCTTTTCTTAGTCCCAGGGGCAACAGCTGTGGGGACCCCCTTGCCAATTTTTCTGTCCATTTCACTAGTATCCAGCACCCCATACACTGTGTCTGTGCTCCCAGTGCAGATGGCTAGTGCTGGGTGTTTAGCAGACCTGTGCTCCCTCTCCCTCCCCACTCTGACTCCTCTCCTCCCACCGGGAGCTGGGGTGAGGGGTGCTTGGGTCCCACTGGACCATGGCTTGTATGTTACCTCCTTCATCAGGGACAGGGTTCTCACAGGTGTAGATGTAGTCTGGCTATTGTCCTGTATCTTCTGGTTTCTCTTTTTGGAATAGTTATACTTGTTGTATTTTCAAAAATATGTATGTTTTGGGAGGAGATTTCTGCTGCTTTCCTCATCTTGGCTCCTTGATGCTTGCAATTTTAATCAACATAATATTGGAAGTCCTAACCAGAAGACAAAGAATAGAATGCATCCATTGGAAAGGAAGAAGTAAAACCAACCCTATTTGCAAAAGATATGATTATATACAGAAAACCCTAAAGACTCCTCCAAAATCTGTCACAATAAACAAATTCAGTTGTGATTCTGTACATTCATAACCAACTATCAAAAACATAATTTAAGAAAATCACATTTATAGTTGCATCAAAAAGATAAAGCACTGAGGAATAAATTTAATAAATTTTTACTTTACCATTAACTAAAAATCAGTAAGACACTGATAAAAGAAATTGAAGTCACAAATAAATGGGAAGATATTCCATGTTCATGGATTAGAATTAATATTCTTAAAATTTACATACTACCTAAAGCCACATACAGATTCAATGCAATCCCTATCAAACTTCTATTGGCAGTTTTCACAGAACTAGAATAAACAAAGCTAATTCTCTTGGAATAAACAAGTTAACATATATGTAACCACAAAGGACCTCAAATAGCCAAACAAATCTTGAGAAAGATGAACAAAGCTGGGGGAATCGCATTCCCTGATTTCAAGTTATTTTGCAAAGCTATAGTGATCAAAACAGTATGGTACTGTTATAAATACCAACACAGATATCAATGGAACAGAATGGAAAGCTCAAAATAAACCTACATGTATATGGTCAATTAATTTATGGAAAAGAAACCAAGAATATACAGTTGGAAAATGATAGTCTCATCAACAAATGGTGGGAAAACTGGACAGTAACTTGCAAAAGAAACTAGACCACTATCTTAAAGCATATACAAAAATTAACTCAAAATGAATGAAAAGCTTGAATATAAGACCTGAAACCCTGAACCTCCTGGAAGAAAGTGTATGTGTCAAAGCTTTGACATTATTCTCAATGATGATTTTATGGATTTGACACCAAAACCAAAGGCAACAAAGGCAGAAAGAAAAAAGTGGGATCACATCAAATAAAAAGCTTCTGCACAGCAAAGGGAACCACTAACAGAATGAAAAAGTGACCTACCAAATGGGAGATAATATTTGCAAATCATATTTAATCAAAATATATAAATAGGTCATACAACTCAACAGCAATAAAAACAAATAAGGAGCAAAGAATTTGAATAGACATTTTCCCAAAGAAGACATACAAATAGCCAATAAGTATATGAAAAGACATTCAACATCACTAATCATCTAGGAAATGCAAATAAAATCCACTATGAGATATCACCTCACACCTGTTAGAATGGCTTTTAGAAAAAAGACAAGAAATATTAGTGTTTGTGAGGATGTGGAGAAAAGGGAAACTGTGTACTGTTGGTGGGAAAGTAATTGGTGCTGCCACTATGGAAAACAGTGTGGTGGGGTCTTCAAAATATTAAAAAATATAACTGCCATATGATACAGCAATCCCAATTCCAGGATTACATCCAAAGAAAAAGTAACACTAACTTGAAAATATGTCTTCACCTCCATTCTCATTGCAGCATTATTTATAATAGTCAAGACATGGAACACACAACTCTTTCCATGGTTGATATATATATATTTGAAACAAAACAAAAACTCAAACTCATATACAGAGAACAGAGGTGAAAGGTGGTGTGTGGCAAAAAATTGGTGAAGGTACACAGAAAGTAAATACTTCCAGGTATCACATAAACAACTTTGGGGAATATAATGTAAAACATGGTGAATATTGTTAATAATACTCTTGTATATTTGAAATATTCTGATATGAAATCTTAAAATCTCTTATCACAGGAAAAAAAATGTACCTATACGGTGATGGATGTTAACTAGATTTATTGTGGTCATCATTTTGCAATATATGCAGATACAAAATCAGTACATTGGACACCTGAAACTAACATGAGGTTATGTCAATCACATCTTGATTTTTTCTTAAAAGTAGTATTTGCTCTCTTTTTAAAGATGAAATATTTTAAAAGGTGAAAATAATGCTTAGACTTCACTGTTTTATTATTTGAATACGAAAATTATGGAGATGGTGCTTTTACAGTTTTTGCAATCATAAGAACATACTTCAAAAGAAACAATAGTAAGAAATAGAACTAACTAAAAAAATCTCTGCTATGTAATGTGTTACTTCTCTTTATGATTGAGTGTGAAGATGTGAAAGCAATGATTTTAAAAATTTGCTCTACAAAAGGAAGTATCACATTGGTACTTGGCATTCAGTCAAGTTATTCCCTTTTTGTTTCCCCTGGATTTCTGCATTTCTTCAGTCCTTTATTTATAAAGAACATCTTTTGGTTGACTTTGGAACATTATATTAATTAGCAGCACTCAATTATCATCAGAGTTTTGCACTGATTTGTAAGTGCTCATTTTCTTCCTATAAGTGGTGGTTAAACATTCTTCAGAAAAATGCAATTATTTAGGTGACATATATTGATATTTAGCAACCCATTTTAGAAACAATATAAAAAGCCATTTGCTTGATATTATTTAGAAAACTTATGACTGATGGAATAGAGAATCAACATGGTTCATTTCCTACACTTTTTCATAGAGAACTCATTTACCAAATATCATTGGCAAAGATGGAAAACTAAATAATTACCTAACAACATTACTTTGAAATCGATATTTCTAAATTAAATTACTTTATGTCTTAGTCAGTACATGATTTGATGACCGGTGGAAGAATCACAGTTTGTTTGCTGTTAGAACACACCTGGGAAACTTTAACAATTTTCAAGATGTCTTCATCTTATTACCAAATATGGAAGATAATTGAAATGAAGAATATGGAAGAAGGAAAGAATAGGAAGGATGAAGGAAGGAAAGGTTTGTTTTGTTCCTCTGGAAAACTCTGAGTGATTGATACAGTGAGGTATAAATAAACTCCAAAAGCTCTGAGTTAGTAGACACTCTAATAACAATGGTGCTATGCCATTGATCAGATCCAACAGATGTATAAGGGTTGCTAAAGTGAAAGCAATGGTGGTCACCCAACAAGGTCTCAAACTTGCAAAGTCATCTTAGCTGTAGTATTTGGTTGGCTATTTCTTTAATTAACATGATGTCTTAAAGTACTAGCTGTGGTAACAAATAAAACCCCAAATCTCAATAACCTAATAAAACAATTTCTCACTCACATCAGGATGGCTCTCTTGATCACCTCTCCTTCAAGTTTTGCTTCCAAGATCTTCCTTCCTTCTCGTAGCTCCATCAATTTTAAATATTGTCTGGGATATTTCATAAGTCATATGTTAGTCACATTGCTTTAGTCTAAATGCAAGGGAGTCTGGGAGACATAGTCTACCTTTGACAAGTAAAAAGATGAATAATTTTAAAGCACTTAGACAAGTTCTCTAGAACATTTGATCAGTTTTGAGAAGGGGCAGTTTAAAGGGCATAGACACATTATAGTTATCCAGCAGACAGATTTCTTTTATGCCCAAACGTATTGAAAGCCTTTGAAGTCATAAAAAACACCAAGGAGTATGGTGTCTGTATTTTGTGTCCAACAGATTATGGATAGAGTGCTATCACTTCCCTCACAAAGGCTAAATTTACTTCTCTAAAGCTCTCAATTTACTTTACCTATGCATGTTTTTAAAAGATACAAATATTATAAAATGAAAGCAAAAATCAACTGATTGAGTCTACCAGAAATCAATCAGACCACACACATATATCATAGATGATGCATCTAGGCTATATATAAATATGCATTAAAATAAGGGAGTAATTTTTCAAATTTCATTTTTCAATTTTCTTTTCTTTTTTATTGAAATAAAGTTGATATAAAATATTATATTTATTTCAGATATGCCAATATATTCATATATAAACATATCAGATATATCAGTGATGTGACAATTACATACATATTAAATGCTCACTATGTCAAATATAGTTAATGCCTGTCAATATACAACCACAATATTATTGACTATATTTCCTAAGGTATACTTCAATAACCATGACTAATTTGTTTTAAAATTGGAAGGTTCAATTTCTTTAGCCAATTCATCTATTTTGCCTCTTCCCTACCTCTCCCTTATGCAACTACCGGTCTGTTCTCTGTGTTTATGAGTCTATTTCTTTTTCGTCTTTTCATTTTCTTTATTCTACATAAGTGAAATCATATTGTATTTGTCTTTCTCTACCTGACTTATTTCACTGAACATAATACCTTCTGGATCCATCCATGTGTCCATAAATGGCAAGATTCCATTCTTTTTTATGACTGAGTATTATTCCATTGTACATAGGTACAACATCTTATATATCAATTAATCTATTGAAGGACACTTAGATTACCTCCATATCTTGGATATTGGAAATAATGCTGCAACAAACAAAGAAATACATATATCTTTTCAAAATAATGGTTTTGTTTTCTTTGGGTAAATTCCCCAAAATGAATGCCATTGGAATCTTGATACAGATTGCATTAAATCTATATATGACTTTTGGTAGTCCTGATGTTTTAACGATGTTGATTCTTCCAATCATGAACATAGGATATATTTCCATTTATATGTCTTCTTTGAATTCTTTCATCAATGCTTTGTAGTTCTAACCATAGAGATCTATCACCTCCTCAGTTAAATTTATTCCTAAGTATTTTATGGATTTTTATGTTATTGCAAATGGGGTTGATTTCTTTAATTCTTTTTCAGAAATTTCATTGTTAGTGTGTAGAAATGCTATGGATTTTTGTGTGTTAATTTTCTTTGATCAAATGGTTGTTAACAACAATAAAATTCTGTATAGGGGACTCAATGCACAATCATTAATCAACCCCAAGCCTAATTCTCAACAGTCTCCAATCTTCTGAAGCATAACGAACAAGTTAATTTCGTATCTGGCAACTTTTCTGAATTCATTCACTGTATCAACTGGTTTTGTTGGTTGAATAATATGATTTTCTATTTGTAAAATCATGTCATCTGAAAATAGAGATAATTTTGGTTCTTCCTTCCCAATTCTTTATTTTTTCTTATTTTTTTGTATAATTAATCTACAGTTAATGAGGAATATAATGTTTACTAGACTCCCCACATCACCAAGTCCCCATCACAACACCATTACTGTCACTGTCCATCAGGGTAGTAAGATGCTGTAGAATCACTACTTATCTTCACTGTGTTGCACAGCCCTCCCCATGCCCCATCCCCACATTATACATGCGATTCGTATTGCCCTTTTTGTCCCCCCCTTATCCCTCCCTTCCGACCCATCTTCCCCAGTCCCTTTCCCTTTGGTAACTGTTAGTCCATTCTTGGGTTCTGAGTTTCTGCGGTTGTTTTGTTCATTTTTTCTTTGTTCTTATACTCCACATATGAGTGAAATCATTCGGTATTTGTCTTTCTCTGCATGGCTTATTTCGCTGAGCACAATACCCTCTACCTCCAACCATGTTGTTGCAATTCGTAGGATTTGTTTTCTTATGGCTGAATAATACTCCATTGTGTATATGGATCACATTTTCTTTATCCATTAATCTACTGATGGACACTTAGGTTGCTTCCATTTCTTGGCTATTGTAAATAGTGCTCTGATAAACATAGAGGTGCATCTGTCTTTTTCTAAAACTGGGCTGCTGTATTCTTAGGGTAAATTCCTAGAAGTGGAATTCCTGGGTCAAATGGTATTTCTATTTTGAGATTTTTGAGGAAACTTCATACTGCTTTCCACAATGGTTGAAATAGTTTACATTCCCACCAGCAGGGTAGGAGGGTTCCCCTTTCTCCACAATCTCGCAAAAATTTGTTGTTGTTTGTCTTTTGTATGGTGGTGATCCTTACTTGTGTGAGGTGATATCTCATTGTGGTTTTAATTTGCATTTCTCTGATGATTAGTGATGTGGAGCAGCTTTTCATGTGTCTGTTGGCCATCTGAATTTATTCTTTGAAGAAGTGTCTGTTCAGCTCCTCTGCCCATTTTTTAATTGGATGTTTTGCTTTTTGTTTGTTGAGTTGCATGAGCTCTTTATACATTTTGGATGTCAACCCTTTATCAGATCTTTCATTTATGAATATATTCTCCCGTACTGAAGGATGCCTTTTTGTTCTCTTGGTGGTATCTCTGCTGTACAGAAGGTTTTCAGCTTGATATAGCACCGCTTGTTCATTTTTTCTTTTGTTTCCCTTGCTCGGGGAGATATGTTCATGAAGAAGTCACTCATGTTTATGTCCAAGAGATTTTTGCCTATGGTTTTATTGGAGTTTTACTGTTTCATGACTTACATTCAGAATTTAATCCATTTCAAATTTACTTCTGTGTATGGGGTTAGATAATGATCCAGTTTCATTCTCTTACATGTAGTTGTCCAGTTTTGTCAAAACCACCTGTTGAAGAGGCTGTCATTTCTCTGTTGTATGTCCATGGCTCCGTTATCATGTATTAATTGACCATATATGTTTGGGTTAATGTCTGGACTCTCTATTCTGTTCCATTGGTCGGTGGCTCTGTTTTTGTGCCAGTACCAAAATTGTCTTGATTACTGTGGCTTTGCAGTAGAGCTTGAAGTTGGGAAGCGAGATGCTCCCTGCTTTATTCTTCTTTCTCAGGATTGCTTTGCTATTCGGGATCATTTGTGGTTCCATATGAAATT
Source organism: Manis pentadactyla (assembly GCF_030020395.1). Taxonomy (NCBI): domain Eukaryota; kingdom Metazoa; phylum Chordata; class Mammalia; order Pholidota; family Manidae; genus Manis; species Manis pentadactyla. The sequence continues at coordinate 74,787,388 of NC_080038.1, forward strand.
TAAAACTATTTATTCCAGTTTATTGAAGAATTTTGTTGGTATATTCATAGGCATTTCATTGAATCTGTAGATAGCTTTTAGGCAGGATGGCCATTTTGACAATACTAATTCTTCCTAGCCAGGAGCATGGGATGAATTTCCATTTGTTAGTGTCCTCTTTAATTTCTCTTAAGAGTGTTTCATAGTTTTCAGGGTATAGGTCTTTCACTTCCTTGGTTAGGTTTATTCCAAGGTATTTTACTCTTTTGATGGAATTGTGAATGGAATTCTTTTCCTAATTTCTCTTTCTCCTAGCTCATCATTAGTGTATTAGAAAGCAACGGATTTCTGTGTATTAATTTTGTATCCTGCAACTTTTCTGAATTCAGATATTAGTTCTAGTAGTTTTGGAATGGAGTCTTTAGGGCTTTTTATGTACAATATCATGTCATCTGCAAATAGTGACAGTTTGACTTCCTATTTACCAATCTGGATTCCTTGTATTTCTTTGTTTTGTCTAATTGCTGTGGCTAGGACCTCCAGTAATATGTTGAATAACAGTGGGGAGAGTGGGCATCCCTGTTTTGTTTCTTATCTTAGAGGAAAATCTTTCAGCTTCTCATTGTTAAGTATGATCTTGGCTCAGGGTTTGTCATATATGGCCTTTATTATGTTGAGGTACTTGCCCTGTATACCCATTTTGTTGAGAGTTTTTATCAAGAATGGATGTTGAATTTTGTCAAATGCTTTTTCAGCATCTATGGCAGTGATCATGTGGTTTTTGTCCCTTTTTTATGTGGTGGATGATATTGATGGATTTTCAAATTTGTACCATCTTTGAATTTCTGAGATGAATCCCACTTGATCATGGTGTATGATCCTCTTGATGTATTTTTGAATTCGGTTTGCTAATGTTTTGTTGACTGTTTTTCATCTATGTTCACCAGGGATATTGGTATGTAATTTTATTTTTTCATGGGTTCTTTGCCTGGTTTTGGTATTAGAGTGATGCTGGCTTCATAGAATGAGTTTGGAAGTATTCTCTCCTCTTCTATTTTTTGGAAAACTTTAAGGTAATGGCTATTATATGTTCTCTATATATCTGATAAAATTCAGTGGCGACTCCATCTGGCCCAGGGGTTTGTTCTTGGGTAGTTTTTTACTACCAATTCAATTTCTTTGCTGGTAATTTGTTTGTTTAGATTTTGTGTTTCTTCCTTGGTCAGTCTTGGAAGGTTGTATTTTTCTAGGAAGCTGTTCATTTCTTCTATGTTTTCCAACTTGTTATCATATATATTTCCATAGTATTCTCTAATAATTTTCTGTATTACTGTGTGCTCTGTTAAGAATTTTCCTTTCTAATTTCTGATTCTGTTTGTCTGTGTAGATTCTCTTTTTTCTCTTAATAAGTTCAGCTATGGTTTTATCTATTTTTTTTATTTTTTCATGGACCAGCTCTTGGTTTCATTGATTTTTAAAATTATTTTATTGTTCTCAATTTTATTTATTTCTTCTCTGATTTTCATTATGTTCCTCCTTCTGCTGACTTTGGCTTCATTTGTACTTCTTTTTCCAGTTTCAATAATTGTGACTTTAAATGATTCATTTGGGAATGTTCTTCCTTCTTTAGATAGGCCTGGACTACTATGTACTTTCCTCTTAGAACTGCCTTTGCTGCATCCCACAGAAGTTGGGGCTTTATGCCTTTGGTGTCATTTTTTTCCATATATTGCTTGATCTCTGTTTTAATTTGGTCATTGATCCACTGTTTATTTAGAAGCATGTTGTTAATCTTCCATGTGTTTGTGAGCCTTTTTCACTTCTTTGTACAATTAATTTCTAGTTTTACACCTTTGTGGTCTGAGAAGTTGGTTGGCAGTATTTCAATCTTTTTGAATTTACTGAGGCTCTTTTTGTGACCTAGTATGTGATCTATTCTGGAGAATGCTCCATGTGCACTTGAGAAGAATGTGTATCCTGATGCTTTTGTTAACAGGGTTCTGTAGATGTCTTTTAAGTCCATCTGTTCTAGTGTGTTGTTCAGTGCCTCTGTGTAATTAGTTATTTTCTGTCTGGTGGATCTGTCCTTTGAAGTGAGTGGTGTGTTGAAGTCTCCTAGAATGAATGCATTGCATTATATTTCCTCCTTTAATTCTGTTAGTATTTGTTTCACATATGTTGGTGCACCTGTATTGGGTGCATATATATTTATAATGGTTATATCATCTTGTTGGGCTGACCCCTTTATCATTATGTAATGTCCTTATTTGTCTCTTGTTACTTTCTTTGTTTTGAAGTCTGTTTTGTCTGATACCAGTACTGCTACACCTGCTTTATTCTCCCTACTGTTTGCATGAAATATCTTTTTCCATCCCTTGACTTTTAGTCTGTGTATATCTTTGGGTTTGAGGTGAGTCTCTTTAAGTGGCATATAGATGGGTCTTGCTTTTTAATCCATTCTGTTACTCAATATTTTTTGATTGTGCATTCAGTCCAGTTACATTTATGGTGACAATTAAGAGATATGTACTTATTGCCATTGCAGGCTTTATATTTGTGGTTACCAAAGGTTCAAGGATAGCTTCTTTACTATCTAACTGTCTAAGATACCTCACTTATTTAACTGTTGTAAGCACAGTCTGATGATTCTTTCCCTCCTTTCTTATTTCTCCTCCCAATCTTTATATGTTAGGTGTTTTATTCTGTGTTCTTTTGAGTTTCCTTTGACTCCTTTTGTGAGTAGTTGATTTTATTTTCTTGCCTTTAGTTAGTTTTTGATTGGTCTGGTTTCTTTGCTGTGATTTTATTTTCTCTGGAGACATCTATTTACCCTTAGGAGTGTTTCCACCTAGAGCTGTCCCTTTAAAATACAATGTAGAGGTGGTTTGTGGGAGGCAAATTCCTTCAAATTTGCTTGTCTGGGAATTGTTTAATCTCTCCTTCATATTTAAATGATAATCATGCTGGATACATTATTCTTGGTTCAAGGCCCCTCTGCTTCATTGCATTAAATATATCATGCCATTCTCTTCTGGCCTGTAAGGTATCTGTGGAGAAGTCTGATGATAGCCTAATGGGTTTTCCTTTGTAGGTGACCATTTTTCTCTCTCTGGTTGCCTTTAGTACTCTGTACTTCTCTTTGATCTTTGCCATTTTAATTATTTTATATCTTGGTGTTGTCCTCATTGGGACCCTTGTGCTAGGAGTTCTGTGGACTTCCATGGTCTGAGAGACTGTTTCCTCCCCCAATTTGGGGAAGTTTTCTGCAATTATTTCTTCAAAGACACTTTCAATCCCTTTTTCTCTCTTCTTCTTCTTCTGTTACCCCTATAATGCGAATATTGTTCCATTTGAATTGGTCACACAGTTCTCTTAATATTCTTTCATTCCTGGAGATCATTTTATCTCTCTCTGTGTCAGCTTCTCTGTGTTCCTGTTCTCTGATTTCTATTCCATTAATGGCCTGTTGCACCTCATGCAGTCTGCTCTTAAGTCCTTCCAGGGATTGTTTATTTCTGTATTCTCTCTCTGTACTTGCTCCTTTAGCTCTTGCATATTTCTCTGCAGATCCATCAGCATGTTTATTACCTTTATTTTGAATTATTTTTCCAGGAGATTGGTTAAGTCTATCTCCCCAGGCCCTCTCTCGGTGGTTGTCTGTGTAATTTTGGTCTGGACCAAATTCTTCTGCCTTTTCATGGTGATAGAGGTAGCTGTAGGCAGGTAGTTGGTGTGTCAGCTGGGAGAACAAAGTTCTTTCCTGCTTGCAGTCACCTTTCCCTTCTCCACTGCCTGTGTCAGTTACCTGCACTCCTGGAGCAGCGTCCAGGTTAATCCCTTAAGCTGCTGTGAACAGGTTCTCCATCAGATTAGCACAGAGCCCCTGCAGAGAGTGGCAGTAGCACCAGCTGTGCTCTCCAGCAAAAGTGGCACCCCTGCCAGGCAGCTGTTTGCTGGTAGCAGCCTTTGGGTCTGGTCCGGGCAGCTGTGCACTGGGCTGAAATTCTGGGCAGCTGCTGGGGGTGTGGCCACTCCTGAGCCACTCGGTCACTGCCGCTGCAGGCTCACGTGGGCCACTCCCAGTCCCCTCTGTTGCTACCACCTCTGGTGCATGCAGCCACTCTCCCGCTACTGGGCCAGTGAGTCGTGGTCTGCACCAGTTGGGGGAATGACTGGGAGGCTGATTATCTCCATGAGTGGCTTCAGAGCTGTGCTGCCACCCAGGGGTTAGCTTGCCTTGAGTTCCCTGGAATTCCCAGGTGCTGAGCTGAGTGTGCTGGGATGACTTCATCCATCTGTGAGGTCCTGATCTCTTTAAGACTTGCAAAAAGCACTCACTTTTCTTTTGTCACAGGGGTGCTGGTTGTGGGGACCCTCTTGCAGGTTTTGCTTTTCCATTTCTCTAATATCCAGCACTCTGTGCTCTGTGTGTCTGTGCTCCCAGTGTGGATTACTAGAGCTGATTGTTTAGCAGTCCTGGGCTTTTACTCCTTCCATGCTCTGACCCCTTTCTTCCTACTTGGGGGCTGTTGTAGGGGGGTGCTTGGGTTCCACCAGGCCACGGCTTGTATCTAACCCACTTTGTGTGATACCAAGCTCTCACAGATGTAGATGTAGCCTGCCTGTTGTAATGTATCCACTGGTGTCTCTTTTAGGAATAGTCATATTTGTTGTATTTTCAAAAATTTATATGTTTCTGGGAGGAGATTTCCACTGAACTACTCATGCCGCCATCTTAGCTCCTCTCCTTCCTTTCCAATTCTTATACTCTTTTTCTTTTCATTGTCTGAATTTTCTAGCTAAACTTCCATTACTCTACTGAATAAGAGTGGTGAGAGTGGGTACCCTTGTCTTATTTCTGATCTTACAGGAGAAGCGTTCATCCTTTCCACATTGAATATAATTAGCTATGGACATGTCATAAATAGCTTTTCTGATGTTAATATATGTTCTCTCTATGGTTAAACTTTTAAATGCTCTTATCATCAATGGCTGTTGTATTTTGTTGTATGTATTTTTTTATCTATTGAAATTATCATATAATTATTTTCATTTTATTTATGTGATGAATTGTGTTGATTAATTTTATTTGTGTATGTTGAACCAGCCTTAACATCCTAGGGATAAATACTGCTTGATCATGGTAAATAACCATTTCAATGTGTACTTAATATGATTACTGTATTATCGAATGTTTATGCACATATACTGATTGTTAATGTTGACCGTAGATTACTTTTCTAGTAGTGTGTTTTCTGGTTTTGGAATTGGGATAATGAAGGACCTTGTAAAATGAATTTTGGAGTGTATCCTCCTTTTGGATTTTTTTATGGAGTTTGAGATGGATCATTGATTGTTTTTACTTAAATAAAAAATTTGTAGAATTCAGCAGTGAAATTATCTGCTCCTAGTGTTTTCTTCTTTGGGATATTTTTGATTACTGATTCAATTTCCTTACAGTAACTGGTTATTCATAATTTCTATTTTATATAATTTAGTCTTGGTAAGTTGCATCTTTCTAACAAATTTTTCATTTCTTATTGATTTCCAGTTTGATAGCATGTTTTTGTTCATAGTAGAGTCATGGCTCTGAAATTATGTGATATTATTTGTAGTGTGCCCTTTTTTGTTGATTTGGGTCTTTTTTCTTTTATCCTTTGTTATTGCAGCTAAAGATTTGTCAATTTTACCTTTTGATAGAACCAACCCATAGTTTGGTTATTCTTTTCTATTTTCTTTCTGTTATCAATTTTATTCACTTCTGCCCTAATCATTATTATTTAACTTCTTCAGCTAATTTTGGGATTATTTTATTTTATTTTTCTATTTCCTTGAGCCATAGAAGTATATTGCTCATTTGGGATTTTTCTTTGTTGTTAATATATGCATTTATTGCTCAGATTCCCTCTTAGAACTTCTTTTGCTGCATCACACAAGTTAAGGTATGCTGTGTTTCCATTTTAGTTTGTCTCAAGAAACTATTATTTCCCATCTAATTTCTTCTTTTATCCATTGGTTTTTCAAGACAATGTTGTTTAAGTTCCATGTGTTTGTGAATTTTCCAGTTTTCTTCTTATTGATATCTACTTTCCTGTTATTTTGGTCATATAAACTATGTGGTATGATTTCAATATTCTTGATTGTCTAAGACTTGCTCTGTGACTAAAAAATTAATCTTAGAAAAGTGATTCTTCATGTGTAATTGAGAAGAATGTGTATTCTGTAGTTTTATAGACTGTTCTGTATATGTCTGTTGAGTCCATTTAGTCTCTAGTTTTGTTCCAACCCACTCTTTTCTTATTGATTCTTTGGAAGATCTATTCATTGTTGAGAGTAGGGTATTAAAGTCCCCAATTATTATTGTATTACCGTTTATTACTGTTTTGAGCTCTGTTCATTTTTATTTTATTATTTTATTTTGGTACCACTAATCTACAATTACATGAGCAACATTATGGTTACTAGACTCCCCCCATCATCAAGTTCCCACCACATATCTGATTACAGTCACTGTCCATAAGCATAGTAAGATGCTGTAGAATCACTACTTGCCTTCTCTGTGTTGTATAGCCCTCCCTGTGCACCCCCTATATTATGTCTTCTAATTGTAATGCCCCTATAATCCCCTTGTACCTCCCTTCCCACCCATCATAGCCCATCCCTTTTCTTTTGGTACCTGTTGGTCCATTCTTGGGTTCTGTGATTCTGCTGCTGTTTTTATCCTTCAGTTTTTTTCTTTGTTCTCATACTCCACATATGAGTGAAATCATCTGATACTTGTCTTTTTCCACCTGGCTTATTTCACTGAGGATAATATCCTCTAGCTCCATCCATGTTGTTGCAAATGGTGGGGTTTGTTTTCATCTTATGGCTGAATAATATTCCATTGTGAATATGTACCACATGTTCTTTATCCATTCATCTACTGATGGACACTTAGGTTGCTTCCATTTCTTGGCTATTGTAAATAGTGCTGCAATAAACATAGGGGTGCATATGTTTTTCGAACTGGGCTCCTGCATTCTTAGGGTAAATTCCTAGGAGTATAATTCCTGTGTCAAAAGGTACCTCTATTTTTAGTTTTTTGAGGAACCTCCATACTGATTTCCACAAGGGTAGAACTAATTTACATACCCACGAGCAGTGTAGGAGGGTTCCTCTTTCTCCACATCCTCACCAAATTTGATGTTGTTTGTCTTTTTGATGTTGGCCATACTTACTGGTATGAGGTGATATGTCATTGAGGTTTTAATTTGCATTTCTCTGATGACTAGTGATATGGAGCATCTGTTCATGTGCCTGTAGACCATTTGAATTTTTTCTTTGGAGAAGTGTCTGTTCAGATGCTCTGCGCAATTTTTAATTGAACTGTGTCATTTTGTTGAGGTTTGTGAACTCTTTCTATATTTTGGATGTCAACCCTTTATCTGATATGTCATTTATGAATATATTCTCCCATACTGTACAATGTCTTTTTGTTCTACTAATGGTGTCCTTTTCTGTACAGAGGATTTTTTTTTGTATAGTCCCACTTGTTCATTTTTGCTTTTGTTACCCTTGCCCTGGGAGATATGTTCATGAAGGAACTGCTCATGTTTATGTCCAAGTGCTTTTTGCCTATGTTTTTTACTAAGAGTATTATGGTTTCATGACTTACATTCAGGTCTTTGATTCATTTTGAATTTACTTTTGTTTATGGAGTTAGACAATATTCCAGTTTCATTCTCTTACATGTAGCTGTCCAGTTTTCCCAACACCAGCTGTTGAAGAGGCTATTTCCCCATTGTATACCATGGCTCCTTTATAATATATTATTTGACCTTATATGTCTGGGTTAATATCTGGACTCTCTATTCTGTTCCACTGGTCTGTGGATCAGTTCTTGTGCCAGTACCAAACTGTCTTGATTACTGTGGCTTTGTAGTAGAGCTTAAAGTTGGGGAGCGAGATCCCCTCAACTTTATTCTTCCTTCTCAGGATTCCTTTGCCTATTCAGGGTCTTTGGTGGTTCCATATGAATTTTAGAACTGTTTGTTCCAGTTATTTGAGGATTGCTGTTGGTATTTTCATAGGGATTGCATTGAATCTGTAGATTGCTTTTGGCAGGATGGCCATTTTGACAATATTAATTCTTCCTAGCCAAGAGCATGGAATGAGTTTCCATTTGTTAGTGCCCTCTTTAATTTCTCTTCAGAGTGTCTTGTAGTTTTCAGGGAATAGGTATTTCACTTGCTTGGCTAGGTTTATTCTTAGGTATTCTATTCTTTTTGATGCAATTGTGAATGGAATTGTTTTCCTAATTTCTCTTTCTGCTAGCTAATCATTAGTGTATTGGAAAGCAACAGATTTCTGTGTATTAATTTTGTATCCTGCAACTTTGCTGAATTCAGATATTAATTCTAGTAGTTTTGGAGTGGAGACTTTAGGGTATTTTATGTACAATATCACATCATCTGCAAATAGTGATAGTTTGACTTCTTCTTTACCAATCTTTATTTCTGTATTTCTTTGTGTTGTCTGGTTGCTTTGGCTAGGATCTCCAGTGCTATGTTGAGTAACAGTGGGGAGAGTGGGTATCCCTCCCTTGCTCCCAATCTTAGGTGGAAAGCTTTCAGCTTCATGCTGTTAAGTATGATGTTGGCTGTGGGTTTGTCATATATGGCCTTTATTATGTTGAGGTACTTGCTCTCAATATTCATTTTGTTGAAAATTTTTATCATCAATGGATGTTGAATTTTGTCAAATGCTTTTTTCACATCTATGTATATGATCGTGTGGTTTTCGTCCTTTTTGTTCATGTGGTAGATGATGTTGATGGATATTTTATTGTTGTACCATCCTTGCATCCCTCAGATGAATCCCACTTGATCATGTTGTATGATCCTCTTGATGTATTTTTGAATTTGGTTTGTTAATATTTTGTTCAGTATGTTTGCATGTATATTTATCAGGTATATTGATCTGTAATTTTCTTTTTTGGTGGGTTCTTTGTCTAGTTTTGTTTTTATGGTGATTCTAGCTTCATAGAATGAGTTTGAAAGTATTCCCTCCACTTCCATTTTTTGGAAAACTTTAAGGAGAATGGTATTCTTGGTTGTAGGCCCTTCTGTTTCATTGCATTAATGATATCATGCCATTCTCTTTTGGCCTGTATGGTTTATTTTGAGAAGTCTGATGATAGCCTGGTGGGTTTCCTTTGTAGGTGATCTTTGTTCTCTCTCTGGCTGCCTTTAATACTCTGTCCTTGTCTTTGATCTTTGCCATTTTAGTTAATCTATGTCTTGGTTTTGTCCTCCTTGGGTCACTTGTGTTGGGAGATCTATGAGCTTCCATGGTCTGAAAGACGCTTTCCATCCCGACTTGGGGAAGTTTTCAGCAATTACTTCTTCAGAGACACTTTATATCCTTTTTTATTTATCTTCTTCTTCTGATACCCCTATCATGCAGTATTATCCCATTTGGACTGGTCACACAGTTCTCTTAATATTCTTTCATTCCTAGAGATCCTTTTATCTCTCTCTGCCTCAGCTTCTCTGTATTCCTGTTCTCTGATATCTATTCCATTAACAGTCTCTTGCACTTGATCTAGTCTGCTCTTAAGCCCTTTTATCAATTGTTTTATTTATGTTATCTCCCTCCATACTTCATCCTTTAGCTCTTGCATATTTCTCTGCAGCTCCTGCAGCATGGTTATGACTTTTATTTTGAATTCTTTTTCAGGAAGATTGGTTATATCTATCTCACCAGGCCCTCTCTCTGGCATTGTCAGAGTAATTCTTGAATGGACCAGATTCTTCTGCCTTTTCATGTCCTCAGAAATGTTTGCAGGCAGCTTGCATGTGTGTTAGCTGAGAGAACAAATTTCCTTCCTGCTTGTTGATTGGCTTCCCCTTCTTTGCTTCCTGTGCCATCTGCCCTCACACTGGGAGCAGTCTCTGTGATTATTTCTGGAGCTGCCATGGGCCGGGTGGGCCTCGTGTAACCCCTGTGGGGGTTCGCAGCTGCACACGTTGTGGTCTCCTTCAAGAATTGTGCGCGTTTATGCCTTCTGGACTTTGCTCTGGCTTCCACTGCCTGTGCCAGTTACCTGCACACCAGGAACAGTCTCTGGGATAATCTCCCTAGCTTCCATTCTCAGGGTAGCCCTCGGGATAGCCTAGCACACTGTGGGCAGTTGCAGCTAAGCTGGGTGTGTTCTCCTGTGAGAATTGCGCCCCTTTGTGCCTTCTGGACCTTGCTCTGGCTTCCTCTGTCTGTTTCCAGTTAGCTGTGTGGTGGGAGGAGACTGTGTGGTTGCTGTGGGTGGGGCTGTTCTCTGGCTGCTCTGCAGCTCTGGCTGGTCACCCAGTTTGTTTTCAGTGCTGGCTGGGGGGAATGAATGGCAGGCTGCTTATGGCCATGTGGGGCTTCTGGGCTGCTTTACCCCCCAGGGGTTAAGGGGCCTGAAGTTTCCTTAAGATTTCCAGCCTGCTTGGCTGAGTGTGCAGGTATTATTTTGTCCAGGTGTTCAGCTCTTGTTCCCTTAAGACTTTTAAAAAGCATCTGCTTTTCTTTTGTTCCAGAGGAGCAGGCTGTGTGCAACTGTTTGCAGTCTCAGTCTCAGATTTTACTTTTCCATTTCTCTAATATCCAGTACACCATGCAATGTGTGTCTGTGCTCACGGTGCAGATTACAAGGGTTGGTTATTTACCAGTCCTGTGCTTCCACTCCCTCTCCACTCTGAATCTTTTCCTCCTGCTGGTGAGTTTGGGTGTGGGGCGTGCTCAGGTCCTGCTGGGTCACAGCTTTGTATCTTACCCTTTTCATGAGATGCTGAGTTCTCACATATGTAGATGTAGCCTGGCTGTTGTACTGTATCTTCTGGTCTCTTTTAGGAATAGTTGTGTTTGTTGTATTTGCAAAAATATATATGTTTTTTTGGAGGAGATTTCTGCCATCTTACTACTTCCACCGTCTTGAGCCCCCTCCTCTATGTTAGTTTTTCCCTTACATATTTAATTGCTTTGATGTTGGGTGCATAAATATTTATTATTGTTACGTTTTTTTTATTGAAGGATTAAGCATTATGTAATGTCCTTCTTTGTTCCCTTTTACCAATTTCAGTTTGAATTATATTTTATTTAATTATAGATACTACTGTTTAATTTATTGGTTATCATTTCCTTGAAATAACTTCTTCCATCCCTTTACTTTCAGTTTATATGCACTTTTAGACTAAAGTGAACTTCCAATATGCAGCATACTGCTAGATTATGAATTTTTTATCCATTCAGCTATTCAAAGTTTTTGATTAGAGAATTTAACCTATTTACCACTATGTAATTATTGAGGGCTTTCTATTGTCATTTGTTATTTGTTAACTGTATTTTTGTTATTTTGAACATACACTGAGGTTGTTCATTATCCTGCTCTCTCTCTAATTTTGTGTTTTTATATTTTTGGTATCACTATGATTTGACTTCTTTATTTTTTATTTTATTTATATGTAATTTTGATGACAATTCCCTTATGACTATCTGGAGTTTACATAACACAGTATAAAATTATACCTAGTTTTTAATTATGTGTTACAACTTTTTATCTTTATTTGTTATTGATGTACATACAGTAAAACATAAATATTATTACAAAGCTCAATGAACTTTGACATGTGTATACATTCATATAATCACCACAGATCCAGTTATCAAACATTCTCAATAATTTTTCCCCTTTCAACTATTTCACACAACCCCCAACTCCCTCCTCTGTGGCAATCACCAGTCTGCTTTCTGTGCCTATGAAT